>NC_079330.1:24464468-24775968 GCF_029931775.1 Euleptes europaea | reverse complement strand
CTCACCAGCTTGGCCGGGCTGTGGCTGCTCCAGATGTACATGCCGGACACCTGGGTGGCCGAAATGGGGCTGCTTTCCAACGTTTTGGGGCTGGGGGTGATTGCGCTGGCTGCCACCACCCCTCTGATGTTCACAGGTAATCCCGGCTTCCAGGCTGTTCGGAGAGGATTGGCTGTTTGTATCTCTAAACTATTCGGCAAAGTGCCAAGAGCAACGCCCCTCGGGTCTTTATCAAAAGTACTCAAGGATTGCTTTGCTGGATTGGATCGAAGTCCGTCTAGTCCGGCATTCTTGATAGCTATTGTGACTACAGCATGGCGTAGCAGTGGTTTGGAGCGGTGGACTCTGATCTGGAGAACCGGGTTTGATTACCCACTCTTCCACACGAGTGGAGAGGCTAATCTGGTGAACTGGATTTGTTTCCCCACTCCTCCACATGAAGCCATCTGGGTGACCTTGGGCTAGTCACAGTTCTGTTAGAGCTCTCACAGCCCCACCTACCTGACAGGGTGTCTGTTGTGGGGAGGGGAAGATGATTGTAAGCTGGTTTGATTCTTCCTTAAGTGGTAGAGAAAGTCAGCGTATAAAAACCAACTCTTCTTCTTCTTCTAATAGCTATTGATTTTGGTCCCTTTGGCTGCCTCTACATGGCAACAATTCTCCGTATAGCTTGCATTGCTGCTCTGTGCGTGTGTGGGGGTGACTGAGTCTCCACATGGGGCTATTTTCCGTGCACCTCCTTTGTTCTTGGTTCTCAGTTTCCACATCCACATGGTACTGGAGCAATTGTGCATTTGTTCTCTGGGTGGGTTTTCAACACCACCTAAGCCTGTGACTGCTGCTGGGGCTTAGGGGCATAAGTTAATTACGTATTGAATCAAATGCGGGGAGGGGCTGTGGCTCAGTGGTAGAGCATCTGCTTGGCAAACAGAAGGTCCCAAGTTCAATCCTCAGAAACTCCAGTTAGGGATCAGGTTGTAGGGGATGTGAAAGTCCTTGGCCTGAGACCCTGGAAAGCCAGTACCAGTTTGAGGTGATTATCACAATTGCATTGGTGGTTCAGTGGTAGGAATTCTCGCCTGCCACGTGGGAGGCCCGGGTTTGATTCCTGGCCAATGCAACAATTTTTTTGGAGGAACTGTGGCTCCGTGATAGAGCACCTACTTGGCATGCAGAAGGTCCCAGGTTCAATTCCTGGTACCTCCAGTTAAAAGAATCAGGCAGTAGGTGATGTGAAAGACCCTCTGCCTGAGACCCTGGAGAGAGGAGGGGGTGTGGCTCAGTTTGTAGAGCATCTGCTTGGCATGCAGAAGGTCCCAGGTTCAATCTCTGGCATCTCCAGTTAAAGGGACCAGGCAAGTAGGTGATGTGAAAGACCTCAGCCTGAGACCCTGGAGAGCTACTGCCGGTCTGAGTAAATAATACTGACTTTGATGGACCAAGGGTCTGATTCAGTGTAAGAAGTGTTCAAATTGCTGCTGAAGTAGACATTTTAGTGTGTTGCAGCAAAAACCAAAATGGAGTCTTAGGAAGCCGATAAGAACTCACATATTGCAATGAATGTATTAGATATCAGTATCCTTTAAAAGTGCTGCAGGACTATATTTGCCTGTGTGTTGTGAAATGGTGCTTATTTGCATCTAGAATAGTTTGCTGCAGGCAGAAAGACTCCAGAGGTGATCGATAACAATAGAAGGGCAGATGTATAGCAGACCAAATTCTAAAGGCTTTCCTCCCAAAGACTCCTTGGAGTGGTAGTTTCTTGAAAATGATGCGAATTTCTTGTTGGAGGTCCTCCTTACAGATTGTAGTTGGAAAGTACATAAGAACGTAAGAAAGGTCCTGCTGGATCAGACCAAGGCCCATCAAGTCCAGCAGTCTGTTCAGTGTGGAGTGGACCCGCAAATTGCCTGTAGTAATTTAAGAACATATGAACAGCCCCGCTGGATCAGACCAACAGTGCCTCTAGTCCAGCATCCTTTTCCCATTTTGGCCCTAGTTCTTACCCGGGAAAGCCCACAGAGGGGGGCGTGGAGGCCAAATGCTTCCTCTTCACTTCCCTATGTTGCAAACCCCCCTCCTCAGCAGCTGTCATTCAGAGGTATACTGCCTCTGAACATGAAGGTTCCATCTAGCCATCATGGGTTTTCAGCCAAGGTCTTTCACCTGCTGGGTAATGTATCTGACTGAATTTGTCCTTGCCTGTGGGGTGCTTAAAAAAAAGTATTCACATAAATCTTTTCCGAGCGCAGCCAGAAGGCCCTTCTGGGGGGACATGGCTCACAAAATTCTGTGGGCCTGATTTGTCGCTCCTGTCTTACTGTGCATTCCTGACTTTCGCCGGCAGCTGTGCCCAAAAGCCTTTGGAGGCTGGCGACGGCCCACGCCGGCACAAGGGCCCACAGTGTTGGCATCTGGGAGGCGCACGCCGGCGGTTGTGGCCCCAGCGCTGGCGTGCAGGGCTGGCCGCTGGTCTCCGGCCGCGGTAGCGCCGGGCCAGGCCGCTGGCAAAAGCTGCAGCGTCAACCCAGGAGGCATTCCCGGGGCGTTACGGCACCGGCCAAGGGACAGCGCCCCCTTTTTTTTCCGGCTGAGGGCGTATCTCCGATTTTTGGCCCCGGGCGGAGGATTCGGCTTCCTAAGCCCGGCGCACGCATTCCTCTCAGGAATGCGCTGTTAGTTGCATGCTCTGCCTCACAACCTGCATTTGTTTACATCAAGGTTATGGCCTTCTCTTCCTTTCGATGGCTGCAACTCCTGTGATCCGCTCCAAGCTGTCTAAATTGGTCGACGAGACAGAACAGGGTAAGGCGAACGATGGGGCGGCAACCCATAGCCAGGTGGTGAATGCGTTGGGCGGGACAAGGTGTATGTATTGCAGGACATGGCTTCTTGAGCAGGGGTGTCAAACATAAGGCCCCCCGGGCCGAATCCGGCCCCTTGAGAGCTCTTATCTGGCCCACGAGACAGCCCCCCCCCCTCGATCTGGGCTGGCAAGGCATGGCCCAGCCTGACCAAGTGACATTTATGTTATATCTGGCCCTCATAACCATTGAGTTTGACACCCCTGCTCTTGAGGATCTGAAGCATTGGTCTTTTTTTTTTTTTGAGCAAATTTCTCATCCCACTTGATGCACTTGAAATTTATCATTATCTATGAAGAGATCAGACCCCAGAGGGCAGCTGAGAAGGGGCATTGAGGGACTGGGGGACCACAAGAGCTCCTCATCCTAGATCATGCAAAATAACCCCCATTGCAAGATGTATTTTGAAACTTTGTTCAGTTCTGCTTTTCAGGGACAGATCTATGTTTAAAGGCTTTGTCCTGGGAGGGAAGGAGACATGGCATAGCCCGATCTAGTCAGATCTTGGAAGCTAAGCGGGGTTAGTACTTGGAAGGGAGACCACCAAAGAAAGCTCTGCAGAGGAAGGCAATAGCAAACCCTCTCTGCTTCTCACCTGCCTTGAAAGCCACTTTCTGGGGTCGCCAAGAGTTGGCTACGACTTGACGGCACTTTACACACACAAAGGCATTGCCACAGGGCCCAGGACTGGGCCTTGGGCCGTGGGCCTTGTCCCTGCCCCATCACCCGATATGCATAGGAAGCAGAGATGGGTTAGACATTCCCAGGAGCAGAGAACAGGTTCAAAGTACTGTGATTAATCAGCTATAGAACAAAGTTTGAGAAGGGCCTTTCCTATCGGTTTCCCACAGTTACTTTTACAGGTGTGTTACCTCTGTGCAAACTCTCTCCTCTCCAGGGGCCCTCTTTGCAGCAGTGGCCTGCACTGAAGGGCTGTGCTCTCTCGTGGCCACAGGCATCTTCAACGCCCTCTTCCCAGCAAGCCTGCACTTCATGAAGGGCTTCCCGTTCCTCTTTGGAGCCACCCTCCTCTTCGTTCCAGCTGCCATTCTCGGGTAATCCTTGTCTTGCTCCTTCCCCCAGGGCAGGTACCCTTCTCTGACTGAGTTTCCCATGGTTGGAGGTCTAGTGTGGTATAGTGGTTATGGTGTTGGACTGGGATCTGGGAGACCCCAGTTCGAGTCACCACTCTGCCATGGAAGCTCAGAAGAAGAAGAGTTGGTTTTTATACCCCGCTTTTATCAAAGCTGCTTACAATTGTCTTCCCTTCCCCACAACAGACGCCTTGAGAGGTAGGTGGGGCTGAGAGAGGTCGGAGAGACCTGTGACTGGCCCAAGGTCCCCCCGCTGGCTTCATGTGGAGGAGTGAGGAATCGAACCCGGTTGTCCAGATTAGAGTCTGCCGCTCACGTAGAGGAGTGGGGATTCAAACCCGGTTTTCCAGATTAGAGTCCCCTGCTCTTAACCACCATGCCACTGGGTGACTCTCAGCCTGACCTACCTCACAGGGTTGCTGTGAAGATAAAATGGAGGAGAGGTGGATGATGTAAACCGCTTTGGGTCTCCATGGGAGAGAAAGGCAGGGTATACGTGAGGTAAATAAATAAATATTGGGCTTGCACAGGGGGAATGGCCCACCTTCGTTCCTTCCTGAGCTTTGTCTGCTGATTTGGGACCTCACTGCTTCTGCCTTTCATTTATTTGTTTTAGTTTTAACATTTTAGCTTAAAATGGTTTTATGTTACCTCACCAATGTTGTCTGAGGTGTGTTGTTTTTTAATGTGCACAACTGAACAATTCAAGAGCAGCCCTGAAAACTGTTAAGCCACTGCAGAGATTTTGCACTTCTGGGTTTGTGATGCCTCAGGATGCTACCAGTTATTTCAAGGGGGACAGTGAAAAATTTATGTGTGTGTGTGTATAAAGCACAACAATTAAATTTCATCTGCGTTAAAACAAAACAAAAACCAATCCACAGCAGCACAAAAAATAAAAGAAAACGGCTTGCAGTGATTAAAAACCAGCAAATAAAAATCCATCAAACAATAACTCACACAAGCAACTAAAATGAATGGCTCAACCCCAAACATAGTCTGGTGGGGGGGGGGGGGTGGGGAACAGGGTTAGCCTGGCACCATAAAGGTAGCAAATCTGGTGCTGCGTGGGGGGGCTTTCCCACCTTCCCTAGGAAGGTCTGTTGCAGCTTCGTATGGAGGCAGCAGCCCTTTCCCACGGCTTGCTTCCCAGGACATAGGCAGATTAAAACGGTAAAGCACCGGATCATTACTGACCCGTGGGGTGACATCACATCCCGACGTTAACTAGGCAGACGGGGTGGTTTGCCATTGCCTTCCCCAGTTGTCTGCACTTTACCCCCAAGAAAGCTGGGTGCTCATTTTACCGACCTCGGAAGGTTGAGTCGACCTTGAGCTGGCTACCTCTGAACATTTAGCATCCTGGGGAGCTTCGTGGTTGAGTCGAGATTTTGAGCGTGCCCAACTGCCATGCTCTCGCTGCTGCCTGACACAGCTCCCATGCCCTTGAGAGTCTTAACCCAGTCCGTTTTTCCTTCCTGTCTCCCAGGTGGATTGAAATCCACGATTCGAAACCGGAGTACCGCCACTTTGAGGATTTGCCTAGCCCAGTCCAGGAAGTGGCGGAGTGACTGCCGTTGTTCCAGAACTGGCCTCCGCTGGTGCGTGCCCTTGAGGATTTGAAAGCACCAATGTGGCGTTGCCCGCGCTTTAATGCTGATGGAGCCAGGACTGGGGGGGTGGGCAGACATTTTGTGGCCTTGTGTGCAAAGGAACAGACGGACTCAAGAGAACAGCTGGGAAGCCATGCTTTCAGGCGATCTGCAGGGTAGCAGCAGTTTCTTTTATGGCATGCCGGGGGCGGGGGTGGGTGGGAGGCTGGAACGAGGGGAACGGGCTCTCTCCAAAAGCGATCCCTAGTCAAAGGCCCAAGCTGAATTTCACATGGAAAAGGCCACCCGGAGCCTTGAGGGAACTCAACCGTTGTGCCTTGTTCGTGTGGGCAACCTATGCCACCCAGGCAGGCCATTTCTAAAGGGCACGAGGAAGCCCCCACCCTAAAGTGCGCATGGGAAGCCAGAGGTAGCAGTTAGTACAGAAAGAGGCATCTTTTGCTGTCGGATGCATCTTTCATGCAGGCAGCCAAAACTCCTTCTCATCCTGGAATTACAAAGGGAAAACTTTGGGGTGGGGAAACCAGTCAGATACAGTGATGAGCTCGTCCCTAGGAGAGCGAGCGGCACAGGCGATTGGATGGGTAGGGCTGCAGATGGGGACACACCCTAGCTGGGTGCCAGGTAACTGTTCTGTGCCAGGGCAGGTGCCCGCTTGTTGCCTCTGCCTTGCTGTTCTCTCTTTGCTGGGGGCTAGATCTCCCATATGGCTCTTCTGCCACAACGTGGGCACATAGCACTAAAGTGCAGGATGGGGTGTATGTGTGCGGGGGGGGGGGAGGTTCGCTAGCACTGGGCTTCTCCTTTGGGTTTCCGCTGAGATCTCCAGGTTCCCTTGAGTCATGTGTGATAGTTCACCTAAGAAGCCCAGCTTGGGCCCCTAAGGGCGCTTCTACAATAAACTTGACTTGACTTGACACCTGCCGAATAATGCACTTTCAGTCCACTTCCAATGCACTTTAACAATCGTTTGCAAGTGGACTTTGCTGTTTCACACAGTACAATCGAGGGGGTTACCGCATTATGTATTCCCAGGGATGTATTAAGAGTTTGAAAACATAAAAAATGCTGTTCGCATTTTCTATGTATTCCCACCGATGTATTAAGGGTTTGAAAATGTTATAAAAAATACTGTTCGCACTTTGTTTGGCCCCTTTAGCTGTGAAGACGTCTTCCAACCATTTTTTAGCCATGGTATCCAAAAACCCTTTTAAAGCGATGCTTTTTATAACATTTTCAAACTCTTAATACATCACTGGGAATACATAATGCGGTAACCCCAGTTGCAAAGTGGATTGAAAGTGGATTGAAAGTGCATTATCTGGTATGTGTGAAAAGCGCCCGACAGAGCAGTCTCTGTGCCCGAAGGCTCTCGACTCCCTTTTGTCCGCTCCTGACAGCTCATGTCCGTGGCTCAAACACTGAAGCATCTCCAGTTTGCTGTTCAGCACGGGCCTGTGTGTTCTCCGTGCTTTAAAAACAAGCTTCCAAAATACAATAAAACAAGTTGAGCAAGTTTGATTAATCATGCCAATTAAGTCAGCTTGCTAAGTTATGGGGGAGGGGGGGAATCCAGGCATTGAAGCTCAGCTCCCCAGCCGTGGCTGGAACTCATACCCAGCCTGCAGCTTTTGAGATTTTTAGAGAACCTAAAAGTTGAGCTGTAAATTTATACAAAATGCAAATATTGCTTATCATTAAGTGTACACTCAATTAAAAACACTAAGCCCCCAAATTAGGCTGATCCATTGAAAGACTCTAAAAAGATAATTGCTAATTTAGAAACATGGTTGATGATCATAAATATATGCAAATGACCAATAGGCAACCAAACGTGTTTCAGCCTATGGGGCCTTCTTCAGCGGTTGTACATGCATTTCCACATTTTAGAAGCACATCCTGTAATACATATCGAGGTATGCTGAAATGTAAACGTCTTCTATATTGTGTGGCCTGTTGTCACTTATTGGTGTAAAGCCTGGAGTAGTCACCATTTAAATTGGCTCAAACTGAGGTCTTGTATTGTATTTCCTATTACATCAGGATGTGTCTTATCATCAATCAAAGGTAAAGCATATTGGCCAATTGAGTATACACTTTATAATAAACAATATTAGTGTTGTGTATAAATTTACAGCTCAACTTTTAGGTTCTCTGACTGTCTTGCTAAGGTTGAGGTTTTTCCCCCTTTTTGTTAATTCCATTGATTTTGAATTTTTTTACCAGAAGGAGCCTGCTCTTAAGACCATTTGTGCGGTCTTGAGAGCTAGGGACTTGCTTTGAAAAACAATGGAAAAGCGGCAGCTCCCAGGATTCTGCCCAAAGAAGCCTATTCTTCATGCTTGCCTGGGACAAGCTCATCCTGATATTGTATGTGACCAGTGCAACGCACCTATGAGTCCAAATTGGCGTCTGCAAAAAAACACAGCCATTTCTGGAGCAGTGGCTAAGAAATAAAGTCAGTGAATAAAACCAAATGGGTTTATTGCCAGGTCTGACTGACCCTCAGCTGGAAACTCTCGTATTATGGAATGGTAGGAATGATGATGCCAGAGCAGACCAAAGGTTCATCAGGTTTGCGCTCCTGAAAAGCATAGAATCCTAGACTTGGAAGGGACCACCAGGGTCATCTCATCCAACCCCTTGCACAATGCAGGAATTTCACAACTACCTCCCCCCACACACACACACCCAGTGACCCCTACTCCATGCCCAGAACCTGGCCAAGATGCCCTCCCTCTCATCATCTGCTTAAGGTCATAGAATCAGCATTGCTAACAGATGGCCATCTAGCCTCTTCTTAAAATCTTCCAAGGAAGGAGAGCTTACCACCTCCCGAGGAAGCCTGTTCTACTGAGGAACAGCTCTAACTGTTAGAAAATTCTTCCTAATGTCTAGACGGAAACTCTCTTGATTTAATTTCAACCGATTGGTTTGGGTCCGACCTGGGGCAACAGAGAACAACTCTGCACCTTCCTCTATATGACAGCCCCTCAAGTACTTGAAGATGGTTATCATATCACCTCTCAGTCTTCTCCTCTTCAGGCTGAACATACCCAGCATTTCACCTGGCATCTGGTATTCAAAGGCATGCAGTGGGCCCTTTCACACATGACGAAAAATGCACTTTTAATCTGCCTTCAAAGTACTTTGCAGCTGGATTTTATTGTGTGAAATGGCAAAATCCTCTTGCAAACAACCGTTAAAGTGCATTGAAAGCGGATTGAAAGTGCATTATTCAGTATTTGTGAAAGTGCCCACTGAGTGTGTCACACAACACCAATTAACTGGTGGAATTCACCGCACAGGATGGAGTGGGGGCTGCTAGTTTTGAAGGCTTTAGAAAAGAGCACTAGATGAATTCATGGTGGAATTCAGTTATATTGATAGCTGGATTCAAGTCCAGTAGCGCCTTAGGGACCAACGAGATTTTTAGGGTATAAGCTTTCATGAGTCAATGCTTCTTTGCCAGGTATCTGACTCTTGGAAGATTATTCACCAAAAATCTTATTGGTCCCTAAGGGGCTACTGTACTCAAATCTAGCTGTTCTAATGCAGACCAGCATGGCTACCCTCTGAAGCAATATGAATATTAGCCATGATGACCAAATGGAGCTTCCATGCTCAGATGCAGTGTACCTCTATATAGCTGTTGCCAGTAGGCCACAGTACAGGAAACACTTAGCCTCTGCGTCCCTGCTTGTGGGCTTTCAGTTGGCCATGTGGGAAGCAGGATACTGGACTAGACAGACTGCCAGTTTGACGTGGCAGCGCTCTTCTGGTGCTTTGGTCATGCATTCACCGTCTTCGCATGCCAGCTGCTCTGAGGTCCTGGCACAGCACAGGGCATTCGTTCCACAGCACCCAAGGGTTCTGTCTACTGGTCATCACTGTGGGTTCAGTGCTTTGGGGGACAGGTTTTTCCCCTGCTTCCCTTCAGCACTGAGGTGCCTCTCCAGGGCTTCCCCCAGTTTTTCTTCAGTCTTTCTCAGATTTGCTTTGCTGCAAAGTTTTGGGAAAAATCACAGTGAAGCCTGACTGGGTGGCCCGAATGAAGTTTTCCTGCCCACAGGACAGTTTCCACAATGGCCTACCTACCAGGAAGCTTTTTTGTTTTTGTTTTTAATCAGCAATTGAATATCAATATAACACTATAACAATATGTGTAACAGAGTCTCAGAATTCCCATATTTCTTTTTTTAAGTCTCTAGCCCTTTCCGTTGCAGAGATATAGGGGGAAAGGCATATCTCTGCAACCAAAGGGGCTAGAGACCTTTTTTTTAAAGATGAAAGCTGGGAACTCAAGAGAATCTGTTAAACGTGTTGTTATAGCATAGATTCATTCAACATTCAGCAGCTGATTTTAAGAAAAATTGGGGAAAGCCCAGTGACCTGGGGGTTGGCTGCAGCTGGAGAGCCATTTATGCATGGCTGTTTCCTCCTGGTCACCCCACTGACTGCTTCAGAGCTTTGCTTTGATTATGTTTGCATTTTCCAACTTCAGAGGTTGCCCTGCTCTCCCCGCGTTTCCACGTCTTTCGCCCGCGTTTTCTGGATTTGCCAGCTTCCAGAAAAAGCTGGGGAAATGTGCGAGGAGAGCGAGGCAACCTCTGACCGTCGGAAAATGAAGCAAAGCCCCGAAGTAGTCGGCGGGGTGACCGCGAGGAAACAGCCATGCATAAATGGCCGAGGACTGGGCAGAAAAACTGCAGGGGAACCTGCTATGTGGAACCCTTGTTGCTGTTGAGCTGTATTCGCTGTCGCATGAGCAATGGGGAAACCACACAAGTCCATTTCTGGGTGCAATCCAACATGATCTCAATGGGCCTTGGCCCGAGGACACACGCTGAGAGGGAGCTGGATACGAGAAGGGGCTTAATGCTGGAGCCACATCTGGAATGGCAGAGCTCGGTGTTGGGGTGGACAAAAGCCAGATTGTGACAAGGGGGGCTTTGGGAAGGTGGAAGCAGGTCCCTGTGACTAACCATGGCCTCTTTTAAGTGGTAACGTGTCTACTTTTAAAAAGAAAAAAATGTACTTCAGGTCATTCACAAAGAGGTGGGCGGGGGCTCAGCCCAGTGGTTCCTCCTTGGTTTGCAGAGCTGGGGGAGGCATCCACCCCACCCACTTCCTGAACCAGTTCAAGATCTCTTCTGCATGTTCTCTTCTGCAAGGTGTCAACATTTATTTGTGTTCATGTGACTAAGATTTATGTGATGTATGGCAATGGCGCAAATAGGAAGAGGAAAGGGGAAGTGGGGTAGTTGGCGGTCTTATATTCAGAGAAGGGAGCTGGGCCAGGCAAAGGGCCGTGGCTCAGTAGTAGAGCATCGGCTTGGCACGCAGAAGGTCCCAGATTCCATCCCTGGCATCTCCAGCTTAAAAGGATCAGGTGGTAGGTGACGGGAAAGGCCTCTGCCTAAAACCTTGGAGAGCCGCTGTCAGACTGAACAGACAATACTGACATTGATGGACCAAGGGTCTGATTCAAAATAAGGCAGCTTCATGTTTATTCGTGTGACCAAGGTTCATGCAATGTCGTTTAGGGTGAAGGAACTGGATTGCTGGCTTGGACTGAGGTGGTAGGAAAAGGAGAAAAATCTCTCCATACTAATCTTTGTTTTGTTTTTTTTAAATATTTTTTTTATTTCAAAAAGTGATAATTAATAACAAAAAAAGAAAAAGGATAAGTACAGGATACAATATAACATCATTTGATATTTTTAACAATTTCTATCCCTATTTGAGTCTAATTCAACTCTCTATCATCTGTACTATTTAATCATTTATAATAACCTATAAATTATCTATATAAAAGTCATTTACATAACAACTTAGTATACATTATAATATTATATCCAAAAGAAAAGCAAAATAAAATATAGAATATACCCACCACCCCCATCTCCTGTGAGTCACCCCCTCCTCCAGTGGACGGCCTCCGGTGAAAGCTCTCTTAGATTATAATTATTCTGGTTTTTTTACCCTTTTCATTTATTTATTTTATTTACAATCCTTTCATCATATTTTTAAAGTCAATTTTTGCCATTTCCCCCCAATATACAAATGCCTTTTGCCACTGTTCTTTGAATAGTTCTGTGTCTTTGCCCTTTAGGCTATTAGTAATTTTGGCCATTTGTATATAATCTAATAATTTGTCTCTCCATTCTTTCTTGTGTAACTTTTTGTCTTCCTTCCAGTGTTTAGCTATAGTTACTCTGTCTGCTGCAAAACTATATTGGCAGACTATTGGCATACTAATCTTTGAAACATCTATCATGCTCCCCCCCGCAGTGAAGTTTTTTTTTGCTGAACCAAAAGGCCTGAAAAGCAAGAGCCTTATTGCATAGGGAAACTCAAATAACCAAGCAGCTGATAACTTTTTATAGAAGACCACCCCCACTACAAAGCCTCCTAAGCAGGAAGAGGCTACCTGATCAACAAAGTCCCAAAGGATCAAGAGCCTTGGCTGAAAGGTTACAAAAAATAATGGGGGGGGGGGTCAGCCAAGGACCGTTCAGGCTAGGGTTGCCACCTCTGGGATGGGAAATACCTGGAGATTTTGGGGTGGAGCCTGAGGAGGGTGGGGTTTGGAAAGGGGAGGGACTTCAATGCCATAGAGTCCAGTTGCCCAAGCGACAATTTTCTCCAGGGAAACTGATCTCTGTAGCCTGGGGGTCAGTTGTAATAGCGGGAGATCTCCAGCCACCACCTGGAGGTTGGCAACCCTAGTTCAGGCTGAAGGGGACTCTCCCCCCCCCTGAACTTTCACGCAACTTCCAAAGTGGCACACGCCAAAGAGGGAGCAGCCCTGGGCAAGCAGACTGCGGCATCCGAGCTTGCTAAAGGCAGGGTGGGTGATGTTTTAAGGCCACTCTTTGCTACCAAGATGGAAGGGAAGGACAGGAGAAGTTGCTCTGGCCCCCTTCCTCCACCTAACAGAAAGGCTGTTCCTGCCAGTTCTAGGTCTGTCCCATGGGGGGCCCACACTCCAGGCTGTTGTCTGAACCGGCAGAAGAATCCCGGGACGAACGGCCCTGCAGGAACCGGATGATTTTGTCGATTGTGGCCTCTTGGTACTCGTGGGACCACCTGCAGGGCAAAGAAACAAGCCCGGTTAGGGCAAGCAAGGAAGAATTCCTGCTACGGCACTTGGACTAAAGGAAGTATTGCCAGGTCCCTCTTTGCCAACAATGGGAGGTTTTTGGGGCGGAGCCTGAGGAGGGCAGGGTTTGGGGAGGGGTGGGACTTCAATGCCACAGAGTCGAATTGCCAAAGCGGACTTTTTCTCCAGATGAAATGATCTCTATCGGCTGGAGATCAGTTGTAATAGCAGGAGATCTCCAGCTAGTACCTGGAGGTTTGGAAACTGGCACGGGAAGAAATCAGTACAATAATACAAAATGTGTATATTGTGTTTCAAAACATTTCAACAAGTACAATGGACTACAACAAGTGACAATAAACGATGTATACAAAATATACAAAACGTGTTTGATGCAGTCTATGAATAGTACAGTCTATAAATAGTAGAATCTTCTTAGTATATAGAAAAGTATTTTTAAAAGTCCATCAGGTACATGTATAAATGATCACAAAATCTTCATTAAGCATGATGGGTGGGTGGGGGACGGCCGTTTCAAGAAGATTTCTTCAGCCCCATTTCCAATCCAATCCCCCACCCATCATGCTTAATGAAGATTTTGTGATCATTTATACATGTACCTGATGGACTTTTTAAAATACTTTTCTATATACTAAGAAGATTCTACTATTTATAGACTGTACTATTCATAGACTGCATCAAACACGTTTTGTATATTTTGTATATATCGTTTATTGTCACTTGTTGTAGTCCATTGTACTTGTTGAAATGTTTTGAAACACAATATACACATTTTGTATTATTGTACTGATTTCTTCCCGTGCCAGTTTCCAAACCTGACGGTATTAGCACGGAGGTGCTCTTTTCTTGTTTTGCTAGTACCTGGAGGTTGGCAAACCTAGATGAAGGCATCCCGTGCTCTAGATCATGGGTCCCCAACACCTTTTCTGGTGTCAGCCAAGTGTTTTTGGGAAGTGGGTGGGGCCAGGTAGGGTTTTTGCCCAGCAAATCTCCTGATTGACTATTAAAGGTTTGATTGGCTGTGCAGATTTTTTAAAAAATGTTTTAACACTCAAAACCCCAAAATTTGGGGTTTTACGTGTTAAATCGGTCGCAGCGATGTGGCGCTTCTGGAAGTAAAACCAGAAGTGCCATCATCGCATGTGCGCGGTTGTGCGCACACATGGCCACCCCAGCCCCGCCCCCTAAAACCTTCTGCCGATTGGGAGGGGGAACCTGGCAACCCTATGTGCACCTATCTTGTGGCGGCATGCATTGCTCTATGGGATTTCCTCTGCCCACTCACTTGATACCGTTGAATTTCAAGACGGCGCGCATGTCCGCGGGGAGCGTCTCAGGGTCGGGCCATTCAAAGTGGTCTGTCACTGGGATGACATTTTTCCCACATCTCAAGGCTGTGGCAATTTCCTGTAAAAGCAATCAGATGTCTTTTTCCCCCTTCTCTTTTGGAGCACATAAAATAGACAGAGAAAGCACTGGATATTATGGGGAAGGAGGCGCCCAGTTAAGGTCACTCCAGGTTAGACTCTGACTCAGCACAGGATTTCTTCTCAGGAAGGAAGTTCCCCAGGAAAGACTGGCCAGTGACTGTTATGTGAGGGAATCAACAAAGGTCATTTCTGCATACTGTTGCCAGGTCCCTCTTCACCACTAGCTGGAGATTTTGGGGACAGAGCCTGAGGAGGGCAGGGTTTGGGGAGGGGAGGGACTTCAATGCCACAAAGTCCAATCGCCAAAGCGGCCTTTTTCTCCAGGTGAACTGATCTCTATCGGCTGGAGATCAGTTGTAATAGCAAGAGATCTCCAGCTAGTACCTGGAGGTTGGCAGCCCGATTTATGCATGACTGTTTCACTCGCCGTCGCCCTTCCAACAACTTCGGGTGTTTGTGTTGATTATGCATGCCATTTCCGACCATCAGAGGTCGCCTCGCTCTCCCCGCTCGTTTCCACACATTTTGCCTGCGTTTTCAGGGACCTGTTTTATCTCGAATGTGAAAACGCAGACAAAACACGGGGAAAGGCAGGGGGGAGAGCGAGGCGACCTCTGACGGTCGGAAACGGCATGCATAATCAACACAAAGACCCGAAGTTGTTGGAGGGGTGATGGTGAGCAAAACAGCCATGCATAAAAGACCAAAGTCTGGGAGATGCCGTGAGCAATAAGGAGTCCGATTCATCTAATTTGTAAACCCAACATTTCTTAAACTCGCAAGATCTGTGGAAACCAGTCATGTGAAGCTGTCCAAGTCAGATGACTGGTACAGCTAGCCTTTCCTGCTGCCTCTAACTGGCAACCAAAGCCTTTCCTAGCTCTGCTGGAGACTGATCCAGAGACCATCTACATGCATGGCATGTGCTCTGGGCCCTTCAGAAAAGCCCGACCCCCGGGCCATCAGAAATGAATCTGTTTACAGTGTTTCTTGGGACCCAAAAGCAGCCACCCATGAAGAGGCTGCCTGTTGCAACTCTGCGTCTTCTTTCCATCTTCCAACCAGAAAGAACACCCCCCCACACACACACACACAATCTCTGTATCAGAAACACTCCCTTCCACCTCCTGGAAGTTGACCTGGAATTGCCCACAAGGCTTTGCAGAAAAAAAATGAACTAAGGCCATTTATGCTTGGTAATTAGCAGCGAGTTCCAGGGTGAATTGCCCTGCATATTTTGTAGAATTTCGCACGCTGAACCGTCATTCCAGAAGTGACTGCGAAGCCGGTGCATACCGGCTTCGCATTACTTAAGAGCCCCTTTAAAGAGACCTTTTGTGCAAGCTCCGCCCCCGCCACGAAGAATCCCCTGAAGGAACCATGCAAAATAACAGTGGCGCGTTAGCTATGCACATGCTAATGGCTATGCAAACAGGAACGAAGGAGCAGGTGAGTGGGGGTGGTGGAATTTCTCCTTTTGCATTGGGACTGTGAATAGGTATTTTTTAAAGTCTCATTTAAAAATAGAGCTTTGAGCGAGCATCAAAACTGACTCTGCATAAATGGCCTAAAAGATTAAAGCAGAGAGTGCCGGAGTGGTCAGATCTGTGCCCAAGGCCAGGTTCTGCAAGCACGGAGAGATTACGGAATGCCCACCTGGGGAATAAGGGCCCCTTGAGCTACTGGCTCTGCCAGTGACTTTCTGCAGTGCAGCTGCCAGGTGGGGGGCCTTTCCCAGCTCTGCTGGAGACTGATCCAGGGACCTTCTACATGCAAGGCGTGTGCTCTGGACCCCTCAGAAAAGCCCGACCCCCATGCTGCATCATGCTGCAAAGCCTTTGGTCCTTGCCACCCTCCCCTCCCCATGATGGCGCGCTTGCCTTGTGCACCCAGTCTTTGCACTCGGTATCTTCCATGCACTTGTCCAGGGAATGGGAGGAAAGGATCAGCACAAAGTTGCGGGCACACATGACGCTCTGGGTCAGCTTGTCCTCGAACTTCCCAGCCTCCAGTTTCTCCACATCAAGGAAGACGCTGAATCCGTGCAGCTGGAGGTGGACCTTCAAGAGGCTGAGGAAGAGAGGGAGGAGGCGTCAGAAAGGAAGGACTATCTGGCTAGCTCAGGCCAAAAGCGCCTTCTAGCCCAGCAATCTTTCTCCAGCAACAGGGAGTGGGATGACCCTGGGCAAGTCTGGCAAGCAGGTTGGGTTGCCAACTTCCAGGTGGGGCCTGGAGATATCCCAGAATTACAACTGATCTCCAGATCCTGATCTCCAGCTCCGCCCCCGCCACGAAGAATCCCCTGAAGGAACCATGCAAAATAACAGCGGTATGTTAGCTATGCACATGCAAATGGCTATCAGCGATCAGTTCCTCTGGAGAAAATGGCTGCTTTGGAAGCCAGACTCTATGAAATCATACATTCCTGAGGTCCCTTCCCTCCCCAGGCTCCACCCCCAAATCTCCAAGAATTTCCCAACTCAATGCTGTCATCCCTGAAGCTCCCCACGTGGCTATAGCTAAGGGAATCCGAATTGGAGAGGTCTCTAAGTAAACAGAAAACCCCTCCTAGCTTAATCCCATGACGGCAGGCCCTTTTTGTTTTGTCAAAACATCTCCAAACAACATGCATCGTCACACCCCATGCGCCATGCTTGGTAACCCTCACACCTGGCCAGCTGGGATCCTGTGACTCTTCTATAGCTGATGAACACATCTGTCCCCTCCAAGGTGGATTTTCCACTGCTGCACGGCAGGGGGGAGTGGAGCATCTCTGGGGAAGAAAGGAGCAAGCAAGGGTGAATGGCTTGATTTGGGCCATAGGCACCGACTGGTCGTCCCTTCCAAATTCTGAAAAGGATCTTCAAGCCTTTAAGAGGACCCCAGAGAGAAGAGAAGAGGGGAACCAAGAAGCCAGCAGAGGAATGGTACGGAATGCAATCGCAGACCTGCTGAAGCAAACCAGAGTTTAGGCTGCTCTGCTCCTGCCTGTATTTTGGCCAAGCAGCTGCAGGAGTGGCTGACGCAGGGAGGGGCTGTGGCTCAGTGGTAGAGCATCTCCTTGGTGTGCAGAAGGTCCCAGGTTCAATCCCGGGCATCTCCAGTTAAAAGGACTAGGCAACTAGGTGATGTGAAAGACCCCTGCCTGAGACCCTGGAGAGCCGCTGCCAGTCTAAGTAGAGAAAACTGACTTTGATGGACCGAGGGTCTGATTCAGTATAAGGCAGCTTCATGTGTTCATTGAAGAAGGTTCTGGGCAGAAGGTTCTGTGGGTCTTGTTGCCTCCAGGTAGGGTTGCCAGGTGCCCACTCGTGGCGAGCAACCCCCCGGCAATTTCCCCCTCTGCCCGCCAACCACCTGAGGGTCGGCGGGCAGATGTGCACGAGTGCGTGCATACCACGCACATCACTTCCTGTTTAGAACAGGAAGTTCCACCTTGCAAGGGGCCTTTTACCTCTTAGTTTGAGTGGGAAAGGGCCACTTTACCACTCAAACTAAGAGTTAAAGGCCTTTTGTGATGCGGCACTTCCAGTTCTAAACCAGAAGGGACGCGTGCGCGTCAGCATGCGTGCGCACGCACACGCACTTAACAAGAAGAGCCTCCCGCCGGAGGAGGTAAGGTACCTGGCAACCCTACCTCCAGGCCTGCCCGCTGTTGGCAAGCCTTGGAGACCTGTGAAAAACATTTCCCCTTGCTTGTCCTCCGCTGATCCTCCCCACCACAGAGACTTCAATGCAAAAGGCAAGTCAAGAATTCAACAGAGCTTCCTAAAGTGTGGGCGCAAGTGGAACATTTTTAAAGACGTGGATCTGCTTTGGAAGTGCCCTCTCTGTCTCCAGTCCAACGGTGCATTTTCTTCTTCTCTGGGAGGGGAATGTTTGAAGTGGAAGCTGCACTGATTGGCGAGCCCTGGCAATGCCACCAAGAAACCTGTTCTGCTTCCAGCCTCCTGTATTTAAAAGTTTGTAAGTGAAAAGGTGATAAAGAAGGAACAGAGAATGTATGAGTGTTTGTGATGCTCTTAAAAAACATAAGCTGGACAGAATGTCGAAAACATGGGCAGGGGGGAGGGAGGGAGATGGCTGGCTGAACCAGAGATCCGTTTGATCAATTCGTTGATATGCATGCCTGTCATTTCAGTAGCCAAATGGGAAAGGGGATGGGTCCCCACAAGGCTGAGAGGGGGGGGGGGAGAGAGAGATGGGCATGAGCTGGTTGCTTTCACTTCCTGCTAGGGTTGCCAGCTCAGGGCTGGGAAATACCTGGAGATTTTGGGGGTGGAGCCTGGGGAGGGCAGGATTTGGGGAGGGGAGGGACCTCAGCAGGGTACCATGTCATAAAGTCCACCCGCCAAAGCAGCCATTTTCTCCAGGGGAACTAATCTTGGGCCTTTTATGCATGGCTGTTTCCCTCGCGGTCACCCCTCAACTACTTGTTTTGATTATGCATGCCGTTTCTGACCTTCAGAGGTTGCCTCGCTCTCTCCGCACGTTTCCCCCACATTTTCTGAATGCTGTTTAACCAGAATCTCAAAAATGCAGGGGAAACGTGTGGAAACGTGCAGGGAGAGTGAGGTGACTTTTGAAGGTCATAAAATGCATGCCTAATCAAAACAATGCACCAAAGTAGTTGTGGGGGGTGACTACGAGGGAAACAGCCATGCATAAAAGGCCTTGGTTGTCTGGAGATCAATTGTAATAGTGGGAATCTCCAGGTGCTACCTGGAGGTTGGCAACCTTACTTTGTGCAACTAGCACTGCCACTGTCTTGCTCAGCTGCAGTCAGCTAGAAGGCAAAGCATGGTTCAGCACAATATTGTGTTATATTCCCACTGCAATGCCATGATGCTCACCTTCCATGGCCAGAGCAAAACGGGGCCGTGCACGACTGCCTTGCAGTAAAATCCTGAGTATGTTTCCCTTTGCATCCCGTGGGGTTTGTGTCAACCAATAAAAGTCTCCACCAGCGTTTGCAGTGGCTTAAAGCAGCTGCTGCATTATCACAATCAGGCCTTTAAATTAATTGTTTCCAGCCTTTTAATAAGTCATCTCGCCATTTCCACCCTCTTTCCATTTTATAGTTCTGTTTTTCATTAGCGAAACGGGAAATGGTAAGGAATCTCTTTTCCTCCTCCAAGGAAAAGCATGGATTATCTTGGTAGCAGCAGGTGCACGGCAGAACTTGGGGACAGGAGGGAGCTTTGTTGGCTTCCGGGACCACTTCATATATAAAAGGTAAAACGCCCTTTAAAACCGAAGAGCATGGGAGGTCCAGGGAGTAGCCAAGGTGGTGCCTGGAGACCTCCCACTACTGCAACTGATCTCCAGGAGACAGAGATCAGTTCCCCTGGAGAAAATGGCCACTTTAAAAGGTGGACTCTGTGGCATTGAAGTCCCTCCCCTCTCCAAACCCCGCCCTCCTCAGGCTCCACCCCCAAAATCTCCAGGTGTTTCCCAACCCAGAGCTGGCAACCCTACACATGAATGACCAGAGTAGAAGAAGAGTTGGTTTTTATATGCCGACTTTCTCTGCCACTTAAGGGAGACTCAAGCCAGCTTACAATCACCTTCCCTTCCCCTCCCCACAACAGACACCCTGTGAGGTAGGTGGGGCTGAGAGAGCTCTAAGAGAACTGTGACTAGCCCAAGGTCACCCAGCTGGCTTTGTGTGGAGGAGTGGGGAAACAAATCCAGATCACCAGATTAGCCTCCGCCACTCATGTGGAGGAGTGGGGAATCAAACCCGGTTCTCCAGATCAGAGTCCAACGCTCCAAGCCACCGCTCTTAACCACTACACCACTCTGGCTCTCTTCACTTGGGCATATTTCAATGCCTTGCCCTCAGCTTTTCTGGAAGGCAACTATCTTAGCATTCCTTATTCCCAACAGGTTTGCCCTTGTCAAATGGGAAAGGTTGCGACTTGTTGATCACATATTATTACACTGCCCCTACTATAATGATGTACATTCCCAATACATTACACCCATTTTAATAAATCCCCCAGGAAGAGCAAAACAGTCCTATACTTCCCTCCTCCTTTCAGACTCCCCTAAAGAAATTACTTGTAAGGTAACAAAATGTCTGTATAATACAAAAGCAGTGATACAAAAGTGCGATACAAAAGCAGATGGTTGAATCTTCAAATAACTGAACCCATCTATTGGGAAATGTGTGTGAGAATTTTGAAATGTTGGGTTATAATAGCACCTATAAGCCTTTTTTATTGGTACTGTATGTGGCAGTTCTTATTAATACTTTCTGAGCTGATCAAGGATCGAAATAAACTGAACTGAACTGAATGGCCAGAGTCCCCCAGTTACACCGAATCAACAGTCTACACACAGCAAACGCTTGATTTCTTTCATTAACATGTGTTGAATAATTCTTGTGTCCCATTCAAGGGGAGGGGCCGTGGCTCAGCGGTAGAGCATCTGCTTGGCATGCAGAAGGTCCCAGGCTCAATCCCTGGCATCTCCAGTTAAAGGGACCAGGCAAGTGGGTGATATAAAAGACCTCGGCCTGAGAAGCTGGAGAGCCGCTGCCTGTCTGAGTAAACAATACTGACTTGGATGGATCAAGGGTCTGATTCAGTACAAGGCAGCTTCATGCATTCATATGTTCAATACATGTACAGCTGAATATTTTGGGGAGGGGCTGGGGCTCAACGGTAGAGCATCTGCTTGGCATGCAGAAGGTTCCAGGTTCAATTCCTGGCATCCCCAGTTAAAAGAAGACAACAGGTGATGTGAAAGACCTCAAGCTGAGACCCTGAAGAGCTGCTGTTGGTCTGAACAGACAAGAGCTGCTGTTGGTCTGACTTGGAGCGTGTCCAGAGGAGGGCGACCAGAATGGTCCAAGGTCTGGAATCCATGCCCTATGAGGAGAGACTTAAGGAGCTGGGTTTGTTTAGTCTGGAGAAGAGAAGGTTAAGGGGTGACATGATAGCCATGTTTAAATATTTGAAGGGATGCCATGTTAATGAGGGAACAAGCTTGTTCTCTGTTGTTTCAGAGACTAGGACACTGAGTAATGGATTTAAACTAAGAGAAAAGCGATTCCACCTAAACATTAGGAAGAACTTTCTGATGGTGAGGGCTGTTCGACGGTGGAATGCGCTGCCTCGGAGGGTGGTGGAGTCCCCGTCTTTGGAGGTCTTTAAGCAGAGGCCGGATGGCCATCTGTTGGGAGTGCTTTGATTGTGGGATCCTGCATGACGGGGGGTTGGACTGGATGGCCCTTATGGTCTCTTTCAACCTTGTGAACTTGTGGCTGGACCAAGGGTCTGATTCAGTGTAAGGCAGCTTCATGTGTTCGTGGGGATTTAGGATTGTTGTGGACTTATCTGCAAAGAAGAGCCCCGTGGTGCACAGTGATAAGCTGCAGAACTGCAGTCCAAGCTCTGCTCACGACCCGAGTTCGATCCCAATGGAAGGCGGTTTCAGCCAGATCAAGGTTGACTGAGCCATCCATCCTTCCAAGGTCAGTAAAATTTGTACCCAGCTTGCTGGGGGTAATGTGTAGATGGCTGGGGGAGGCAATGGCAAACCATCCTGTAAACAAAAGTCTGCCTAGTCAATGTCGGGATGTGACGTCACCCCATGGTCAGTAATGAGCCGGTGCTTGCACAGGGGACTACCTTTTACCTTTATCTGTAAAGAATCATTACAAGAGTGCCTTTCAAAGATTGGTTGATTCTGGGAGAAGCTGTGGGATTGTACTGTGGGATTGTACTGTCCTTTCCCTGTGGGTTTCTTGGGCAGGCCCTGATGCCCAGGCCTGACTCCCCCCAACCCACCCCGCAACTCACCACGTGCTGCGTTGAGGATGCGGACCCGATGGAAACCAATGTCAACCTGGCAGTCTTCTTGCAGCTGCTGCTCGGTGACACGGTGGAGGAAGTTTCGGTCAATGCCGCAGGTCACCAGGTTGTAGGTGTACTGGCGGAACTTGGGGTCCACGTTGCCCAGCCAGTCAGCCAGGTTGCTCCGGTCGCAGGTGGAGTAATTGGCATAAGTCTTCAGTTCGGTCAGTTCCCGGAAAAACCTGGGGAGAGAGAAGTTGGCCTCCAGGTAACGGAAACAATTTGACCGGGTGGTTAGGGGTCAGTGTTCAGATGCAACATGAGTAGAGGAGAGTGAAGAAACCTACCTCTCCCACAGGGTTAGCCCAGGGATCGGGTTTCCAACTCTGAGATGAGAAATCCCTGGAAATTCCTGGGGGGGGGCAGGTTTGGGAGAGAGCTCAGCAGAGCGTAATGCCATACAGTCCACCCTCCAAAGCAGCCATCTCTATGGTGATCAGCTGTCATTTGGGGAGATCTTCAGCAGCACCCCCCCCCCCCCCGGAGGCTGGCAACCCTACCCAGGAATAAATCCTTGCAGGATCCGGGACAGAGAACACCCCAACTCTCATCACACTTCAGTGATCAAAAAGCCAGGTCTTCAGCATCATGATTGGGACCTCTTAGACCTCTTGCTGCTGTTTCTCCTGTCGCTGGATAGTTTTAACAGGAAGTGCCAATGAAGTGAAAGTCTGCACTATTTGTAGGGTTACCAGGCCCCTCTTTGCCACTGGTGGGAGGTTTTTGGAGCAGAGCCTAAGGAGGGCGGGGTTTGGGGAGGGACCTCAATGCCACAGAGTCTAAGTGGCCATTGTCTCCAGGCGAACTGATCTCTATCGGATGGAGATCAGTTGTAATAGCAGGAGATCTTCAGCTAGTACCTGGAGGTTGGCAACCCTAACTATTTGGCATTTTATCTGAATTGCATTTTTAAAATAAAGTTTGGAAAGACCACTATAAAAAGTAGAAGCTAAGCCTCGTAGAGGAGTTTTCAAGATGGTTCTGTTGAGTGTCACATTTCGATCCTTAAAGGTGTTTTCTTCCCCCCCCCTTTGGAGCCCTTCACTCCATCTGTAATTGCACCAGACACCCCCCCCTACAGTGGCATTTGGCTAACATACAAAGGGATTTGCAGAGCAAGGGACTGGCCTAGCCTTACCGCTTGCGAGTGATGCTGGAGTCCATGCCAAGGTCCACCCGCAAGTCCTCCTCGGTTAGCCGCAGCAATAGGTCGCCGTCCACCTGGTGCTCCTGCCAACGGAAGCATGTTGTTTAATTCCTACTGCTGAATGTTCAAGGATTCCGGAAACAGGAAGGGACTGGAAAGGGGCGGGCATGGGCAACTTACCTTAGTCTAGATAAATCTGGGTTGGCCAGAGATCCTCGCTACGGAAGAAGCAGTGGGAATGCTGTAAGACCCAGAAGGCTGGATCCTTGGGATGAGATTTATGTGGGGTTGCCAGGGTTGGAAAATTCCTAGGGACTTGGGGGTGGAGCCTGGGGAAAGCAGGGTTTGGGGAGGGGAGGGACGTTAGCAGAGGACAATGCCAAAGAGTCCACACTCCAAAGCAGCCATTTCTTCCAGGGGAACTACCCCACAAGCCTTACCAAGAATTGCGGGCAGTACTTGACAAAGCCGATCTGCTGGAGCCACTTCTGCACCTCCAGGGGCTTCCAGTTGGGCACCGTGGGCAGAAGGCGCTGGGGCACCTCTTCCCCCATGGCGCAGAGAGCCTTCTTGGCCAAGGAGGAAGTGGTGCCATTGGGGGAGTAGCATACGATCCTCTTCAGACTCTGGATGGCCCCAATCTCAGTGAAAATCTAGGCAGCGAAAGAGGGAAAAGTCAGTCTGGCAAACCAGCTATGGGGAGAGCAGCCTCCTTTCTGTGCCTTTATACCAGTCCAGGCCCTTGGTGGTTTCCCATCTAAGCACTAACCAGGGCTTAACCTCTGCGATCTAAGGTCGTTTATGCATGGGTACTTTCACTCACATTCGCCCCCAGTCTGTCTTGGTTGTTCTTTGGAGTTATGGATGAGTTTTCCATCCATTAGAGATGACCTCGCTGCCAGCCCTCGCAATGTCCCATTCCTCTATTAACTCAACTCTTCCATCTTCCCTGAGCAAAGCCCGGGTGAAATCCACAAGCATAAGGCAAAGTGTGGGGTATGCAAGCTTGGCTCCCCTTACAGCCAATTACAAAGCAGTATGTCCAGAGGTGGGGATTAAAATACTTCCTGCTTCCTGGGAGCTCTTTCTGAGCAGAAGAAAATCTTTTTTAAAAAAACTGGGGCTTGGATTTCTCTCCCCCCCCCCTTTTCAGATTGCTCCATTTTTTGTTTTTTGTTCTTAAAATACTTTTTCATGCGGCAGTTGGGTTTGGGGGGGGGTTCTCTCACAGCGAGCACTGCAAAGTAAGCCAATCACAAAGCAGCATTTAAAGGGGTGGGGACTTGATTAAAGCTTGGAGACTACTGGTGCAGAGATTCCCAACAGGAAAGTGTGAGTCCAGCTAGCAACAAACCTCTGGTAAAATTCCCAAGCATAAATGACCTAACAAGACTGGGCTACCCTGGGCTATCCAGGTCATTGTTTATTAGTGTTGAAATATTAAGAAAGCTGTTAGCTGCCTTAAGGGCTTCAGCAAAATGTGGGATATGACCATTTTACATATTTTCACCCACTTTGCAAAGTACACCAATTGTTATCCCCCAACTGATAAGGCCGAAAGCAAGCAATCTGGATCTTCCCAGCTCACAGGTGGTACTGTAAATTAGAATCTACTTGAAACAACCAAATAAAACTGAGATTACTATAGGTAGGTATAAACACTTGATGCGATGAAGAGGAATTTAAACTAAGCTCTCCCCCACCATATGAAATTGCATTCACTGCAAAACAAAGAAGAGTTGGTTTTTATACCCCGCTTTTCTCTACCAGGCTCAAAGCAGCTTACATCTTGCAGCCGGATCCATCTAGAGCAGCTCTTACATCCTTGTAGGAGGGAACTCAGTCCAAGCCTTTCTCATGAACACATGAAGCTGCCTTCTACTGAATCAGACCCTTGGTCCATCAGTGTCAATATTGTCTACTCAGACTGGCACTGGCAGCGGATCTCCAGGGACGCAGGCAGAGGTCCTCCACCTCACCTACTTGCCTAGTCCCTTTAACTGGAGATGCTGAGGATTGAACCTGGGACCTTCTGCATACCAAGCAGATGCTCTACCGCTGAGCCATGGCCCCTCCACCTTTCCAGGTGCACTATACGGTTAGACCCCCCACACACACACACACACTCCCTCCCATTTTAAGCATTACCTTTGTTTTCTTCTGCCTGGCTTTGATGGTTGCCTCGACGCACAGGTAGAAGGCCGCGATGCACTGGGCTTCCAGGTGAGAGCTGTCAAGCAGAGGCACCAGGCGCTGCAGGTCGTCCGCCGTCCTTCCTTGGCTGCTGTCGCTGCTGCCCAGGAGGGTGCAAGCAAATTGCCCTGGGTCCAGGGTGGCAATGAAAGGCTCCACCAAGGCGAGAGTCCCTGAGCGCTCCACCTCCTTCTCGATCTCCTTGTTGGTGACCAGGACAGCGATGGCGAGGCAGGCATAGAACCGGATGAGCTGGTCATCGTTGGTGAAGGCCAGTGGGAAAAGCCACTCGGCCGCCCTCTTCTCGACCATCAGCCGCTGGTTGGCATGCCCGCCGTACATGGCGCAGTTGGCCAGGGCCATGGCACAGTGGCGGAGCACCACGGGGTCGCTCCAGCGGCACCAGTAGAGGATGGCGTCGAGACCACCGTCAGAGATCAGTTGGTAGCAGGTCTCCTCCGAGTGCTTGAACATGTGCTCTAGGATGCCGGAGGTGCTCTGGGCCAAGAGAGGGCTGTCCCGCTCCTTGGACAGGTTGAGAATCACCCCCAGGCCGATCCGGGCAATTCGGTCCCTGGCAACAAAGGGAAGGGTTAGGATCTGGACCACCCTGCTCACCAAGGCTTCGGGTTGCCAGCTCCGGGTTGGGAAATACCTGGAGATTTTTGGGGTGGAGCCTGAGGAGGGTGGGGTTTGGGGGGGCTTGAATGCCATAGAGTCCAATTGCCAAAGTGGCTATTTCTCTCCAGGTGAAGTGATCTCTATTGGCTGGAAATCAGTTGTAAAGCAAGGAGATCTCCAGCTAGTACCTGGAGGTTTGGTAAACAAAAGTTAGCCTGCTGTACAAATATTGTGAAAAAATCACAGCAGTAACAGAGCCAAAAATTTCTTATCATAGACTTATTCTATTCAGAACAAGTGTTTTCAATTTTGCTACAGTATTGTTATAATGTTGTAATATATAACATCTTCTATAACAACAATAAACAGAACATAAGAAAAGGCTACATGAATCAGTTGGACTCGTTATTCCTAGTCGTTAGTATATGTCCAAATAGCTCAACAAAAGTCTTCCGCAATAGACGCATTTGTCAATTTCAGCGAAGCTTGTTACAGATTTCTCTGTTTGTAGCCTTGTGGTTCTGGTGGTTCCCCTTTTCATGTTCTTGGGGTGCAGCAGACAGGGGTCCGGTTATCGCCCTGTTTCGACCTCAACTACTTAGGTCTTCCTAAGGACCACTGTTGTAGACATATTATACTATTAATATCTGATAAATATCACCACTTGTTCTGAATAGAATAACTCTATGATAATTTTTTTGGCTCTGTTACTGCTGTGATTTTTTCACAGTACCTGGAGGTTGGCTACTCTACCCAGGCTGATTCACAAAGCCTAAGGGGGGAGGCTGTTGTCCCAAAAGCACTTAACTGCTGAGGGTCATCGAAGTGATGGCTCTGGGTAGGTTTGCCAACTCCCAGTTGGGAAATTCCTGGGATTTCAGGCTGGAGCCTGTGGAAGTCAGGGTTTTGGGGAAAGCAGAGATGTCAGTGGGGCATAATGCCATAGAGTCCACCCTCCAAAGCAACCATTTTCCTCAGGGTAACTGATCTCTGTTGCATGGAGATTAGTTGTAATCGCAGGAGATCTCTAGGCCCCACCTGGAGGTTGGCAAGCATACTCCTCACCCACACTATGAGCTGCTCGCTGCATGGGTTGTGATACCTGCTGGCCATGCCTGGCTTTGTTATCTACATGTGATGTAGGGTTGCCCGCTCCGGGTTGGGAAACACCTGGAGATTTTGGGGGTGGAGTCTGAGGAGGGCGGGGTTTGAAGAGGGGAGGGACTTCAATACCATAGAGTCCAATTGCCAAAGCGGCCAATTTCTCCAGGGGAACTGATTTCTATTGCCTGGAGATTGGTTGTAATAGTGGGAAATCACCAGCCACCACCTGGAGGTTGGCAACCCTAATGTGATGGGAGGAAAAAGAAAGCATATTGGACCCAAAGTTGGACCTGCAGCTGTTGTTATGCAGTCATGAGGGATATGCATTCTGTATGTGCTCAGAGGTACCCTTGTAACACAATCCTGGCTCATGCTGACATGTCACCCTTGCTTAAGAGCTCTGCAGAAAGGGCTTGTGAGCAGAAGGAGCACCCATGATGAATTGGCTGAGGTGGCAAGGGGCAGAAAGGAAGGGCATGGTGGAGGGTGCCATGGAACCGGCACCATCATATAGGAATGAGGACCTTGGACTCACTTGGGGACAAAGCTCAAACCTGGGAAAGTGTCACAGAACTTGGAATGATGAGGGCAGAGGCAAGAGGTGGGGTTGCCAACCTCCAGGTATGGGCTGCAGCTCTCCCAGAATTACAACTCATCTCCAGACTACAGAGATTAGTTCCCCTGGAGAAAATGGGAGCTTCAGAGGTTCAACTGTATGGGATACCATAGATTGTAGGTGAAATTCCTCCCCAAATGTCCCCTTCCAGAGCCTCCACCCCCAAATCTCCAAAAAATTCCCAGCCCGGAGTTGGCAAACCTAGGGAGGAGGCTGCCTCCCACCAGAGGGAGACGTTCAGACAGGCTCCCTTTTTCCGGGAAGCGGGTGAGAGGAGCTTTCCCAGAAACCTCATGCTCCTTCTTTGTTCTGCTGGTGTTGACCTTGCTGTAAATTTGGCAGGCGAGCAGTTCCCCCTCCCCCCTCCCTGAGGCTAGATCCAGAGCCAGGCCCTGCTTCCATCTGCCGCTGCAGTCCTGAGAAAGGAGAGAACAGCCGTCAGGTGCTGTCCTAGCGGGGGGACAGGATTATCATGCAGATATTTCATCAGGCACTGTCGTGCCACCCTGCCCTCTTGGCACTGCCTCTGTTGGTCCCGACAGCTTCTTTTTCACCAGAAACCATTCCTCCTTGCCGCCTGCGAACGGGCCTGGCACAGCATAGAAGAAGAAGCTTCCTTAAAACATGCGAACACCCTGCTTAGGGCTGCCAGATCCAGGTTTGGAAATACCTGGTGATTTTGGGCGTGGGATTCTGAAAGGCCTGAGAGAGGGTTCATCAATAGGATCTCGCCTGATAGTGTGTCTGGGGATCAGGCTTCCTTCCCCGCCATGGTCTCACCAGGATAATCTCCACGAGGTCCGCGATTAGGGAAGACATCCTGCAGGTGGGACCTGGGGATCCCCCAGAATCACAGCTCATTTCCAGACAACAGAGATCAGCTCCCCTGGAGAAAACGGATGCTTTGGAGGGTGGGCTCTGAGGCATTGTACCCCACAGAGGTCCACCCAGGCTCCATCTCCAAATCTCCAGGAGTTTCCCAACCTGGAGCTGGCAACCCTACCCCCACCCCTAGTGTCGGCGGCCAGGGGGGACCTGGTAACCTTATCCATGATTCCTGTGCCTTTGGAGCTGGCATCACTTGGCACAACTAAGCCAGCAGTTCCCAAGGGCAGAGACGACCAACCAGCGTGCAGCTGCAGCAGCTGTGGTACAGCCTGTTCCCAGAACAAAGTGGCTCTCCCACCTGCCCCTCCAGCCCACCCTCTGAGGAAGGAGGGGGCATGTGGTTGTCTTTCTTTTCTTTTTTTAGGAGGTACAACATCCTGGTTCCAGGAAGCAACTTGATGGATCCAAACACTCTCCAGGGTGAGGTTTTCTCTCCATTAACGTGAGTGTAATGCATTTTCCCAATTAGCCTCCCCAGCAGGCTCTTCAAAGTACACCTGGCCCAGGGAAGGGGCCATACCAGCCCTTCCCAGGTGGCACCGAGCGCATCTTATCACTGGCACGCCCCACGGAGGGTCAACAGCCTGCCCTGTGGCTGTTCCCAGGGTCAGCTCCAGTAATTTTGTGGCTTAAGAGGAAAATGTATTTTGCGGTCTGAGGGAGAGAACAGGCCAGGAGCCTCCAGAAGGGAGGGGCCCCTGCTTGCCCCCTTGTTCCCTGAGTCTGGAGGAGAGGACGTGGTGTTCCCCTTCAAAGTGTGTTCTGCTGCAGAGACAAGAAATAAATGTCCTGCAAGTCCTATACAAAATTCAGAAGGGAAGATTAACATTCAAAGAATGGAGAGGAGGAGGAGGAGGAGAGTTGGTTTTTATATGCCGACTTTCACTACCACTTAAGGAAGAATCAAACTGGCTTACAACCACCTTCCCTTCCCCTCCCCACAACAGACACCTTATGAGGTAGGTGGGGCTGAGAGAGCTCTAACAGAGCTGTGACTAGCCCAAGGTCACCCAGCTGGCTTCATGTGCAGGAGTGGGGAAACCAACCCGCTTCACCAGAGCAGCGTACACGGCTCATGTGGAGGAGTGGGGAATCGAACCTGGTTCTCCAGATCAGAGTCCACCGCTCCAAACCACCGCTCTTAACAACTACACCATGCTGGCTCTTCCAAATAAATTAATAAATGAAAGATGGCAGTTTCTTACAGCTGAAGAGCATTTCATCATTTCACTGCAAATTAGGGTTGCCAGGTATGCCCTGGCCACTGGCAGGGGATGGGTTGCCAGCTCCAGGTTGGGAAACTCCTGGAGATTTGGGGGTGGAGCCTGGGGCATTATTTGGCAATGTTAAGAGGTCGTTATAATGATACTCCATATAATGAACGAGTCTGCTCTTGCAACCATAAATCCATTGAGGACCTGGCTCATGTGATTCTTTGGTGCCCAAGATTTACAGCCCTGACCCTGGCAAGTATTTGGATGGGAGACTGCCAAATACCAAGGAATACCAGGGGCATTGTTAGCGCCACCCGTAGGTTATGCTAAGGTTCGGGCCTTGGTGCTTTTGTCCCAAGTCAAACAGCCAGACACACAAACTGGTTAAGGATGACGTGGAGGCAGGCAATGGCAAACCTCCTCCCAAAGTCTCTTGCCTTGAAAATCCTACGGGGGTCACCGTAAGTCAGCTGTGACTTGATGGCACAAAAAGAAAAAAGAAAGAAAGGTATTTGGGGAATATTTTAACATGATGCTCAGGGAGGTCGGACCAGAACAAACTGGTGATATTACTTGCAGATAGACATAAATAGGTAATGCTACAATTCGCAAAGTCTCTAGCCCTGGATATAATGATACAGTCGAAACAGCGCAGAAAGAGGGTCCAGTCAGCAGGGCTCAGGTGCCTTCCGCTCTACCTCACTGCAGCCACTTGCCAGATAGGGTTGCCAGGTCCCTCTTCACCACAGGCGGGAGGTTTTTGGGGTGGAGCCTGAGGAGGGCAGGGTTTGGGGAGGGGCTTCAGTGCCATAGAGTCCAATGGCCAAAGCAACCATTTTCTTCAGGGGAACTGATCTCTATCGGCTGGAGATCAGTTGTAATAGCAGGAGATCTCCAGCTAGTACCTGGAGGTTGGCAACCCTATTGCCAGAGGAGGGCGTGGTTAGCCCACTCTCAGCTCACAGCCATTCCTAAAATTTCTGGGGGGGTGTCTAGAAACCTGCTCATTTTTAAAAGGGGGCTGGTGCTCTCAGAATGCAAAATTTCAGTGCCAGATTTTCACAGTGAGAAGAGACATAAGAACATAAGAAAGGCCCTGCTGGATCAGACCAAGGTCCATCTAGTCCAGCAGTCTGTCCACACAGTGGCCAACCAGGTGCCTTTGGGAAGCCACAAACAAGACGAGTGCAGCAGCATTATCCTGCCTGTGTTCCACCGCACCTAATATAATAGGCATGCTCCTCTGATCCTGGAGAGAATAGGTATGCAGCATGACTAGTATCCATTTTAACTAATAGCCATGAATACCCCTTTCCTCCATGAACATGTCCACTCCCTTCTTAAAGCCTTCCAAGTTGGCAGCCACCACCACATCCTGGGGCAGGGAGTTCCACAATTTAACTATGTGTTGGGTGAAAAAATACTTCCTTTTATCTGTTTTGAATCTCTCACCCTCCAGCTTCCACCCCGCATTCTAGTATTATGGGAGAGGGAGAACAGCTTCTCCCTGTCCACTCTCTCCAAAACCATGCATAATTTTATAGACCTCTATCATGTCTCCCCTCAGCTGCCTTCTTTCCAAGCTAGACAACCCTAAGCATCTTAACCACTCCCCACAGGACAATTGCTCTAGTCCCCTAATTATTTTGGTTGCTCTTTTCTGAACCTTCTCAAGCTCTGTAATATCCTTTTTTAGGTGTGGTGACCAGAACTGTACACAGTATTCCAGTGTATAGCATCAGAGGATGAAGCTGAGCCATTAGCTTATGCTCCTTGGCTTCTCACAGAAATAAACCAAACCACAAGTAGTGGTTTACATTTAGCTGGCAGGAAGCAAGTGAGGCCGTCACTAGAAGCAAGCCTTGCTGAGGGGCGTGGGGTCATCCAAAGACAACAGTAGAAACTTCTCGTAGCAGAATCCTCTTTTATGTGGGCAGAATCCACGCCAGTTCCCGGGGGTTCTTCCTCCTGAGCAATGTTCAAGTCAGAAGTCCAAACAGTCCCACAGAACCACATTCCCCTGACAGCATCCTCAACAGAGTCCTGCATCTTAAGGAGACTGGATGGGAGCATCGGCTAGCTAGGGTTGCCAACTCCAGGTTGGAAATTCCTGGAGATTTGGGGGTGGATCCTGGAAAGGGTAAGGTTTTGAAAAGGTAGGGACCTCAGAGGGGAATAATACCACAGTGTCCATCCTCCCAAACAGCCATTTCCTCCATAGGAACTGACGATCTGGAGATCACAGGTCATTCCGGGAGATCTCCAGGCCACATCTGAAGGTTGGGAGCCCTAACTACTACACCCTTTTAAGACATGAATTCCCAAAGTTTTCTGAAGCATGCGGATGCAAGAGAATGATTTGTGCCACAATAAATAAACAAAAGGCTCTTAACAGAAATGAAACCGTCAGGGAGGATTTTTGCCAGTTTAGCTTTTCTCATTCTGCACTACAGCTTACAGTGGCCTATCCTCCCACCCCTTGGCCACAATTAAAGCCCCAGGAACTCTGCTCTCTTCCTGTGCCCCTGCCCACCTCTCTCTGTCTTGGATGTGTACATGGGGGGGAGTGGCTGCGATTTGGGCCAGCTTCCCGAGCACAGAGCAGTAGCTCTTGTTCCTGGCTCAGAGAACATCTTGCACAAGGAGCGCTGATGAGCTCAGATGCGCATCTACGCAATCGCACCCTGTCATCTCCCACAAAACGGTGTTTACTTCTCTCACGTGGCATTCCGGTGTCACTCCCAAAATATGCAGTCTGAACCAGCCAGGCAGTTTGGGTGCCAGAGTACCAAAGCAGAGTTGCCCAGAGCCTGGGTTGAAATCCTGGCTGTACTAGATGTTTACTGGGGGGATTGGGGCAAGGACTGATTCCAGTGGATCACACGAACACATGAACACATGAAGCTGCCTTATACTGAATCAGACCCTTGGTCCATCGAAGTCAGTGTTGTCTGCTCAGACCGGCAGCGACTCTCCAGGGTCTCAAGTAGAGGTCTTTCACATCACCTACTTGCCTAGTCAAAGATAGGACATTTTGGAGGACTTTCATTCATAGGGTCGCCATGAGTCGGAAGCGACTTGACGGCACTTAACACACACACACTTGCCTAGTCCCTTTAACTGGAGATTCCGGGAACTAAACCTGGGACCTTCCACATGCCAAGCATGCTCTACCACTGAGCCACGGCCCCTCCCCTTCTAATCAGTTTAGACTGATGCAGAACAGGGAATGCCCTTGTTTTTGCGCTGTAGCTTTGTTTAGAAACAGAATTCTGTCACAACTGAAAGCTTGCGTATTCCTTATGCTTCGCTTCAGGTTTGCTTCGGCTGTCTCAGATTTCTGTTTGTTTTTCAGACTTCTGCAGTCCAAAATCCAATTGCACTGTCTATCGGATGTCCAATCCTGTCGAATATATTTGACACAGTGAGAAAGGTGGACTATAAATGACATAAGTAAATAAATTAATAACAATAAACTTCTGTTAAAGAACAGCCATAATAATTTGAGTATCACATACTTAGCAACTAAGGATAGTCAGTTGTCTCTGTGAGTCAGGGTTTGTGGTCCTAACCTAAGGTTGCCAGCCCTGGGCTCAGAAATTCCTGGAGATTTAGGGGATGGAGCTTGTGGAAAGTGGAGTTTGGGGGGAGAGACCTCAGTGGGGTACAGTGCCATCTTCTAGTGGAGTCCGCCTTCCAAAGCAGCCATTTTCTCCAGGGGAACTGATCTCTATAACCTGGAGACCAGTTGTAATTCCGGGAGATCTCCAGCCACCACCTGCCCTGACCACATCCATATGGTGAGTATGAAAGGTGAGGTGCGCGCCCCCCCCCCTGCAGCCAGCCCTCCAATCCCCCACCCCCCTTCCCCTTCTGAGCTCACCGATTCTCAGCCACCAGGACCTGCTCCAGCAGTTTCCCGGCTTGGCACTTGGTCTCTAGATCCGCTGACTGAAGCAAGTTGAGCAGCAGGTCCAGTCCTCCCTCCAGGCGAATCCCGTCGCACAGGCCCTTGGCAACTTCCCTGCCCACTGTGGGCATCACCCAGGCTTCTTCCACCAGTGTCAGGATCTCTGCCATGCCAGCCTGGAGGTCTTTGGGGCCAGCAGCCTGCTTGATGGCAGAAATGGCTTGGTGCAAATCGGGCAGGATCCTGTGCAGGGCAGCTTGGATGTCGGTGCTCACCCCGGGGGAGACCTCCTGGTACGGCCCAGGACTTGGTGCCCACACCCCCTCGTAGGTGGGCACTGCCGCCAGGGTCTCAGGGTTGGCCATAGCTAAGCGGCACAGTTTGTACGCGGAGACAAGGAGGGTGAGCACCATGTGGGGGTCAGTGAAGGGGAGCTATTCCGGAACCGCCTCCCCGGGTCTGGTGCCCCAAATGGAGGAACTGGGGAGTCACCAAGAGGGCGGATGGGAAGGGATGCAGGGAGGATGGGAAGGGATGCAGGGAGGAGGGGGTGGTGTTGGGTACCACCAGCTGCAACGGTCAGCTGGCGCCAGGGTGGTGCCTTCACCTCCCGCTGCCGGCTTGGGATGCGGAGATCTCCCCGCCAAGAGAAACAGCTTCCCAATCATCCCTGCTCCTCCCTCTTTCCCCGTGATGATGTCAGCCATCACAGGAACCACCCCTGAAAGGAGGGTCTGTCACCATGGCAACATCAGCATCCTTTCCTACTGTCTCAAAGCATTATAGATAGCTCCGTTGGGCCAAAAGGGTGTGTGTGTGTGTGCAATACCTTTCAAATAGGATGAAACCACAGAATCACAAAACAGGCGAGCTTTCAAGCGCCCAGAATTCTTCGTCAGACCGGATGTTCAGGACAACAAATGAGGGGGAGGGGAGAAAAATATTTCAGGAAGATGGAGTAGGACCCCCCCATCTGCACTTTTGTCTCCCCTCTTGAGCAGAGAGGGCTCCTTGGCTTGTTTTATGACACACTCTGTTGTGGGGGCTTAATATTAACCCATCAGGCAAGGCCCCGCAACCTATTTCAGTGCCTTGGCTTATGGGAAGGGAACAGAAGGTGGTAATGAGCATGTGCAGAGTGCATGCCTCTGATTTGAGGGAGGCCTTTTGATGCCTTTGAATGTGCATAGGGCCATGACTTCCAGGGCAGCTGGAGGTGGGGAGAGCTTGTGAGCCAAAATCTTCCGGTTTTAAAGAGAATAAAGATTATCTGTGTACATGGGGGAGGGCTTTTACCTACTTTGTGCCCGAGGTGAGGAGAGCTTTGTTTTGTCTTCATCATTGTGTATACAGTTACCCAATATCCTATTCTGCCAATGGGGTTGCCAACCTCCAGGTGGTGGCTGGACATCTCCCGCTATTACAACTGATCTCCAGTCGATAGAGATCAGTTCCCCTGGAGAAAACGGCCGCGTTGGCAATTGGACTGTATGGCGTTGAAGTCCCTCCCCAAACCCTGCCCTCCTCAAGCTCCACCCCCAAAATCTCCAGGTATTTCCCAACCTGGAGCTGGCAACCCTACTAAGAAGGTAGTCCACCCTCTAAAGCAACCATTTTCTCCAGAGGAACTGATCTCGGGCGTCTAGAGAGCAACCGTAATAGCGGGAGATCTCCAGGCCAGTCCTGGAGGCTGGCAAACCTAACTCTAAGCCGCACCTGGAGGTTGGCAACCCAGGGTGGCATGCTCACCTTGCCCTTGGTTGCTCCCCCCTCCCCCGTCATGGGACTGCTGGGGATTAGATTTTTGCTTGCTGTTTACTTATGGCACAATAAAGCAATAATAAGCACACTTATGCACAAAAGTGAGTGTATTGAAACAACCACTTAAAGAGACAGCATATGTTTGCAGTTGTGAAGAACAGTAAACATTGAATTAGAATACAACTGAAGAAAAAATTCAAGCTCTGCAGCACAACAATGTTTGATACATACATCAAAGTTCATAGATGCCACTAATAAGATGGGTTTCCGGTATTAATTCCCATTTCACTCAGGCTTCATCAATACTGGCAATCCTATGATGTAGATTCATTCACAAAACACTTGTTCCGGAACTGCGCGTATAGAGTTTCATTTCTGGTGGACGGCTTGCTGAGTCATCTCAGGTACTAGCTGGAGATCTCCTGCTATTCCAACTGATCTCCAGCCAATAGAGATCAGTTCCCCTGGAGAAAATGGCCGCTTAGGCAATTGGACTCTATGGCACTTGAAGTCCCTCCCCTCCCCAAACCCTGCCCTCCTCAGGCTCCGCCCCCCAAAACCTCCCGCAGGTGGCAAAGAGGGACCTGGCAACCCTACTTCTGCCTGACAGTCCAAGGCAGCAAGAGATGGCCTGTAGTAATCAAACCCATTAAAGCTTTCAAAGCCTGCTATAGGGTTGCCAGGTCCCTTTTCGCAACCGGCGGGAGATTTTGGGGGCGGAACGGTGGGGTTTGGGGAGGGGAGGGGCTTCAATGCCATAGAGTTCAATTGCCAAAGCGGCCGTTTTTCTCCAGGTGATCTGATCTCTATCGGCTGGAGATCGGTTGAATTAGCAGGAGATCTCCTGCTACTACCTGGCAGTTGGCAACCCTAGCCTGCTATTATATTATTATTATTATTTTGCTGTCATGTTTTCTAGAATGTTGCGGTCTAGAAAGGAACTTGCTTCTTTTTAAAATAGGAAACAGTAAGGTCGGAGATGTCGCTTTTCATTTCGGAACGGGCGCTGGTTGAAAGGCTGCTTGGTTACTTGGCTCTTTTCATCCTCTGGGCCTAGCAACGGCCACGATACAAGCCAAGCCCGGGCTGGCCCCAGCTTCATTTGTTCTCTGTCCCGAAAGGGGAGAGGGGGGGGGGAAGGAGGAGGCAGAAGCTGAAAGGGAGACCAGGAGTTCATATTAATTAGTAACTGGGACAAATTGATCTGGGAGGGCAGACAGGGAACAAACTCCATCATATGATGCGGGAAGGGCTGGCCCCTGACCCCGCTCCTTCCATTGAGGGGCACAGGGCCAGGGTCATAGGCAGGGTTGCCAGCCTCCAGGTGCTGGCTGGAGATGTCCTGGGATTACAACTGATCTCCAGGCGACAGAGATCAGTTCACAAGTAGAAAATGGCTGCTTTGGAAGGTGGACTCTATGACATTATACCTAGGGTTGCCAGGTCCCTCTTTGCCACCGGCGGGAGGTTTTTGGGATGGAGCCTGAGGTGGGCAGGGTTTGGGGAGGGGAGGGACCTCAGTGCCATAGAGTCCAATTGCCAAAGCAGCTGTTTTCTCCAGGTGAACTGATCTCTATTGGCTGGAGTTCATTTGTAATAGGAGATCTCCAGCTGGTACCTGGAGGCAACCCTAATTATACCCCACTGAAGTTCCTCCCCTCTCCAAACCATGCCCTTCTCAGGCTCCCCCCCCCAAAAAAAATCTCCAGGTATTTCCCAACCTAGAGCTGGCAACCCTAGGGCTACCAACCTCCAGACAGGGCCTGTAGTTTTCCTGTAATTATAACTGATCTCCAGACTACAGGGATCTGTTCCCTTGCAGGAAATGGCAGATTCAGAGGGCCAACTTGACAACAATATCATATCCCTGCTGAGCATCTTCCTTTGCCCAAACTCTGCCCAGCTCCTAGGTCATTTTCCCAGCACTGCTGCTGCCTGATACTGAACATCTGAAAGTAAATTTTGGCTCCAGCTTCTGCCACAGACAGACCATGCTGAAATGGTAAACAGTGGCCCACGTTTCACAGGTTAAGTCCTTTCTGATCACATTCCTAAAAGCAAAATACTAGAACTCATCCCACCCACTTCCATCTTCCAAGGCTGCGTAAGAGACTGGAGTCCTTTTGTTTCATTCAGCACAGAGTCTGACAATTCCAAAGCATTTGCTGTGTTCCCATTAAGCAAGAAGGAGGAGGAGGAGGAGGAGGAGGTGTTGGTTTTTAAATGCTAAAAACTGAACTATGCTGATTATAGATGGAAAATTTAGGAAGTTAGCAAAATCGGAGTGGGGATGCCCTTGTAAGACAGGAGAAATTGAGAATGTAGGTCATGTTTTATTCAGTGTGCCTTTTATGAGGAAATGTGCCAGAAATTGATTTTCCCACTTATTAATACAACAGATTTTAGCCCAGATGTGGAGAAATTGAAATACCTCTTGTGGGAAGGAGATCGTAATAACAGACTATTACAGGTAGCTAAATTCTGTTCTGTAGTGGTTAAAATTTGCTCAGAAAAGGTGGGTAGAGTCAATAATTTTAAATCCTAAGTTGTTAAAAAATTTGGCCATTTTTTTAGGGAGAGAATATTTTACCTGGGTTTTTAGTAATTGCTTATTTCCTATTTATAGTGTATTTAAAGTATGTTTGTTTTCTTTTGCTGGCAATCGCTGTATCAATAAACTGAACTATGCTGACTTTCTCTGCCATTTAAGGGAGACTCAAACTGGCTTATAATCACCTCCCCTTCCCCTCCCCACAACAGACACCCTGTGAGGTAGGTGAGGCTGAGTGAGGGTGACTAGCCCAAGGGCACCCAGCTGGTTTCATGTGTACAGGTGGAGAAACAAATCCAGTTCACCAGATTAGCCTCCTCCGCTCATGTGGAGGAGTGGGGAATCAAACCCAGTTCTCCAGATCAGAGTCCACCGCTCCAAACCACTGCTCTTAACCACTACACCATGCTGGCTCTACACTGTGCTGGAAAAAGAATAGCTCTTGCAAGAAACTCTGCTATGTTCCAGCAGGCTCTGAAACAGCTGATCATGCCCATTCGGACTGACTGAGTCCCTTTGCTTTGAGGTCCCTGTCCTTCCAGAAGGCAATTTTCACAGCCATGGCTACAGCTTTGGGGCTCTCTCTGCCCCTTTGTGCTGAAAAGTGAGAGGAAGGGGACAAGGAACCCCCCAGAGCCAAATTTCCAGTGTGGTGTAATATGAGAGGGAAGGAAGGCGGCATGGTACAGCTTGATCTCATCAGATCTCGGAAGCTCAGCAGGGTTGGTTACCTGGATGGGAGACCTCCAAGGAAGACTCTGCAGAGGAAGGCTATAGCAAACCACCTCTGCTTCTCACCTGCCTTGAAAGCCCCTTGCTGGGGTGGCCATAAGTTGGCTGCGACTTGACGGCACTTTACCCACACACGTAATGTGAGAATGCTCAACTCAGCCCTGAAGCTCCCTGGGCAACCTTGGGCCAGTCACTTTTCTCTCTGCTCAGAAGGGTTACCAGCTCCAGGTTGGGAAATGCCTGGAGATGCTGGGGGCAGAGCCTGACGAGGGCAGGGTTTGGAGAGGGGAGGGATTTCAATGTCCTAGAGTCCAATGGCCAAAGCGGCCATTTTCTCCAGGTGAACTGATCTCTGTTGCCGGAAGATCAGTTGTAATAGCGGGAGACCTCCAGCTACCACCTGGAGGCTGGCAACCCAACATAAAGTCCAATTGCCAAAGTGGCCATTTTCTCCAGGTGAACTGACCTCCATCACCCGGAGATCAGTTATAATAGCAGGAGCTCTCCAGGTTGGCAAGCCTACCGCTCATCCTACCTCACAGGGTTGATGCAGGCCAACTGGAGACAGCTAGGCAGTTGCTGACCCAGAAAGCACACAAAAGACTGGAGCCATCCCCAGAGGGGGAGGAGCTGGGCCTGCCCGGGCCAATACCCTCCTGACCTTGTTTGTTCCCGATCTGGCCAAGCCGCCAGCCTCTCGGGGAGTGCCAGTCAGACTGGGACGGAGCGTGGGGAGCCATGCGGCTCCTGCTTGGGGCACTGCTGCTGGGCTGGCTGTGTGGGGCCTTTGCCGCTGAGGGTGAGTGCAGTGCCCCCCCCCAAGGGGTCCCCGTTCCCACCCCGTTTGGGTCGATGAATAAGAAGCCCTGCGGGAAAGTGGGAACAGCTTGATCTTGGGAGCGAAGCTGGGGGCGAGGGGGGGGGTCGAGTTTCCCTCTCTCTGTGTCGCCTCTTATGAGAACGAGGTCACCCCAATTAAGTCCACTGGCAGGAGATCGGAATTTGACAAAAGGTAGCACTTCTCTGCCCATACTAATTGTCTTCATGGATATACATGTATGTATTTTATAGAACATGTGTTCTGTGGAACTGTGACTGATCGTAGTGGGATTGCCAGAATCGAAAAAGCTTATGCGAAATAGGACTCTATACCGGAAACCTATATATTTTTTGGCATTCTTGGACTTTATTGACCTATATGGTTGTTTTGGCACTTACCTTGTGTAAAAAGTCTGGGAGTTTGCACATGTACTTTGTTGTTACCTTTTGCTTATGTTTATGTGCTTACATTACATTGACTTTCTTTGTTAAGCAGTAGTAGTTTTGTGCTTCTTTGCCATAAGTGCCTGCTTATTGTTGTAATTCCTCCTTTGGGGGCTCTAGCCTTCAAGTTTGATTTACATACTGAGTGGATGGCATTCATGGACTGGATGCAGGATATGGAACGAGGTAGTTTTTCGTTCTGTTCCAGCTGAGCAAGCTGCAAAATCGCAAAGAGGAGGGACGGGAGCCACAGGACAGCCCTGGGGGCAAGAGGGCCGGTCCGCTGCTCATCTCCCCTCCCTCCCTGTGACTGGCGGAGGTCTTTCTTTTGCAGAGTCCTGTGAGGGGCGCTGTGACAAGGGCTTTGATGAGCAGAAGAAATGTCAATGCGACGACCTCTGCGTGTACTACCAGAGCTGCTGCAATGATTACTCAACGGTCTGCAAACCCAAAGGTATCTCCTCCTCCGAGCGTGAAAGGGGGCCCTAGCTCTCTGCTGGCCTGGCATACGCACTTTCCCAGTGCCCTCCCTTGGTCCTGGCCAGCCCACAAGGGGTCAGGTTCAGACCCGAAAATCCAGAAGAGTGGAGACAGCACCCTTGTAGCGCTGCTGGAGGAGGCTGAAGTTGGTTCCCAGTTCATTCCCAGTTCCTTATTCACATCTCCTAGTTCCTGAATGATATGGAGGATAATTTAAAGTCTTCTTGCAGGGGACAGTGGCCATTTTTGCATGGTAATTAGCAGCACATTCCAGGCTGAATTGCCCCGCATATTTTTTTAAATTTTTCACGCTGAACCGTCGTTCCGGAAGTGACTGCGAAGCCGGCACATACCTGCTTCGCATTACTTAAGAGTAGGGTTGCCAACCTCCAGGTACTAGCTGGAGATCTCCTGATATTACAGCTGATCTCCCGTCGGTAGAGATCAGTTCCCCTGGAGAAAATGGCAGCTTTTGTAGAGTTGCCAGCTCTGGTTTGGGAAAAACCTGGAGATTTGGGGGGTGGAGCCTGGGCAGGGCAGGGAGGGGAGGTACCTCAGCAGGGTACAGCCTCCAAAGTAGCCATATTCTCCAGGGGAACTGATCTCTGTTGTCTGGAGATCAGTTGCAATTAGGGTTGCCAGGTCCCTCTTCGCCACCGGCAGGAGATTTTTGAGGCGGAGCCTGAGGTGGGTGGGGTTTGGGGAGGGGAGGGACTTCAATGCCATAGAGTCCAATTGCCAAAGCGGCCATTTTCTCCAGGTGAACTGATCTGTATCGGCTGGAGATCAGTTGTAATAGCAGACGATCTCCAGCTAGTACCTGGAGGTTGGCAATCCTAGTTGCCAATCTCCATGTACTAGTTGGAGATCTCCAGGCCCTGCCTGGAGGTTAGCAACTCTGTTTCGAGGGTGACACTTTGGAATCAAATCCCCACTGACTTTCTCCCCTCTCAAAACTGTGGGCTCTTCCAGCTCCCCCTCTAAAATCTCAGGATTTTCCCAACAGAGGTGCAACCCTGCTTGCAACAGATCCCCAAAGACACAGCAACATTATTTAATATATTTTATTTTATTTACTAATTTATAGTCGGCTTTTCTTACTGAGACTGAAGATGGATTACACAGTGTAAGTCAATGCAACCATAGAATGAGACATCTAATAAGCAATGTAATAAGATTAGGATCTGGCTAGAAGCCTGAAACAAAGCATAAAGTATTAGACATGATGTATAAACCAATTACGTAAGTAGAAAATGATGTAGTGATTAAAAACAGAAAATACGTACGGTACTATGATCAGTGGTATAGTCCACAGTACTGTTCCCTTTATAAAAGCACCTTCCTCAAACATTATAATATAGCCCCCTTACTTTTATAAAAATGCCCTTTTCCACTTGGTGAAGCTTCTATTGCTATGCTAGGCAAAATTTCACTTATGAAAGATGCTAAAGGCACACAGGCCTGTTAAGAAAATGTGGCAACTTTGGTCCTAATCTTAGAGGTGCAGAAAAGACACTTCTCACATGCTCAGAGAGAGAGTGATTATTGACACCCAGTTTTCCAAGCCTGAGGCCTTGCACCGGAAATGGTTTGGGAGCCGAGCCTCAATGACCTCAGGCTCCCATTAAATGTGCGAGATTGAGGGTGTCCCCAAATGGCTAACCTTTTTGTGCGGCATTCCCCCCCCCCCCCCCGCAGTGACCCGTGGGGATGTCTTTCTTCAGCCAGAGGACGAGTACCAGGATTACTACGATGGCGATCTTGCCAATGCCACGACCACCATACCCACCGACCCCTTCTCGGAGCCAGTGAGCAGCGACCCACAGGAGTTCTGGCCGACGGAAGAGTCAGACACAGCCGCTGGTCCAACCTTCTGGCCTGAGCCAGAGACAGGCACCCAAGATCCCGAAGAGGAATTCTTGTGCAGTGGGAAACCCTTCGACGCTTTCACGGCATTGAAAAATGGCTCCATCTATGCCTTTCGTGGTACGGCACGATCAGGAGGGAGAGGGAAAGAGCTCTTTTCCTCTTGGGTAGTGGGCAAGACCCCACTCGCCCACAGCAAATGTGGCAAATGTACCCAAGGCTATGGGTGTCCCTTGCTGGCCTGAATGTCCAAACACTCTCTTGGGGCAGTGGTTTTTTTGGCATGCGACCCTCTAAAATTTGGGCTGCTCTCCCTCTGCCACCTTGCAAGAGGGTCTTGTGCCAGTTGCAAACAAAAAAAAGCAGATCCTGCGCGGGGAAGCGCAGGGATGTGCAACCCAAAGCATCCTGCCAGCCATGTGGCATGTGATGTGGGTGCCCATTTCAAGTGGAGTCCAAGGGCTGCCCAGATGGACTGGCACTTCTGGGGAAGAAGCGAACAATCCCAGGGAAAACAAGGGACACTCTTCAGAACTGGCATGGTGCCCAAGAAAGGGTACAAACAGAATATTCTTTCCCAATCCAGGAAAATATTTATATGAACTTGATGAGAAGAGTGCGATGCCTGGGTACCCTAAACTTATCCAGGAAGTGTGGGGCATTGAGGGACCTATAGATGCAGCCTTCACCCGCATCAACTGTCAGGGCAAGACCTACTTCTTCAAGGTGGGTTGTGATATTGATACACCCACACATGGGGCTGCCTTATCCTGAATCTAACTGTTGGTCCATCAAGGGTCCTTTATGCATGGGTACTTTCACTCACGTTCATCCTCGGGCTGACTCAGTTGTTCCCCCTCCCACCCCATTTTTTTTAAGAGCTCTGTTGGTTTTTAAAAAGGCAGTTTGGTTTCCACCAGGGGGGGAGAGGAGAACTGGACGTTTTTCTCTCAGTAAGCACATCCAATTACAAAGCATCATTTCAAGGGGCAGGGACTCAAATGCTTCCTGATTTGAGCTTGGTGACTTTGCTGTTGCACAGTGATTTGTGTATTCACAACAGAAAAGTGTGGGTCGAGCAAACATCGAACCCCAGGTAAAACTCCCATGCATAAACAACCAAGGTCAGTATTGTCTACTTAGAGTAGCAGGGGCTCTCCAGGGTCTCAGGTGGAGGTCTTTCACATCACTCATTGCATGGGCCTTTCACCTGGGAATACCAGGGATTGAACCTGGGACCTTCTGCATGCAAAGCAGAGGCTCTTCCACTGAGCCACAACCACAGAGCCTCACAGCAGGAGACAGGGAAGCTCTGAACCCTTAAGTCATGGGCACAGAGGTGTCTCAGCTCGCAGTCCGCTGCTCTGTGATGTTACAGAGCAGGAAGAGAAGAAAGGGTGGTGCATGAGGATCACAACGCTGGGCAAAGCAGGGAACGTGGGAGGGGTACTGTTGCTAGGAAGAAGTTAGCTGCCCAGAGAGCCCACTGAACTAGAAGCAGGGCTAAAACGTCCATGGACAAGGTGTGTGAAGGAAGGGGTCTCCAAAGGGCAGTGCGGAAGCACAGCCGGGGGCAGAGCACGCACCTTGGAGGCACAGTTGAGCCCCAGCACCTGTTGATTTGGGACAAATTGTCCATTGAGGGTGATGAGGCCACACACCTCCCCCCTCTTTGGAACCTTTCTCTCTCTTCGACAGGGGAGCCAGTACTGGCGCTTTGAGGACGGAGTCCTGGACCCCAAATTCCCCCGCAACATCTCTGACGGTTTTAAAGGGATCCCCGACGATATCGACACTGCTTTCGCCCTACCTGCTCAGAACTACTTTACCAGCGAGAGGGTCTACTTCTTCAAAGGTGACCCAGAACAACCTTCCCTTCCCCCTTTGCAATCCAGCTTGTTGCAGAAAGGGCGAGGGGAAACCAGGGGCTGGGTTGCCTACAAACATTTGTCCCTTGAAGACAAGCTACTTGCGTATGGGAAGCTGAATCATCACAGACCCTGTGCCCCAAGAAGTTAATTTGGGGGAGAAAATCTGGGGCTGAAATGGGGCATCGCCTTCTATTCCCTATGCCCGTGGGCACCGTGATGCCCGCCGACAAGAAAGTAGGTGGGACCAAGTGGGGCTTTTGCCCAGCAAACCTTCTGACTGGCCAATGAAGATTTAATTGGAAGAGGAGGCATGATAAACCACAGACTTTGTAATGGAGGCACCCTCCTATCGCTGCTCTCAGCTGAGCACTGAGCTGCCAGGAAGCAACCAAAGCCAAAGAAAGGCCAGGCCTGAGGCTTACCTGACACCACCCTCCCTCCCTCTCTCCCTCTCTTTCTCTCTCCCCCCTTGACAGGGAAGCACTATTGGAGCTACGACTTTGAGAAGCAGCCGAGCCACAAGGACTGCCAGGAGACGTCTCCGTCGCTGGTCTTTGACCACTTTGCTCTCTTGCTGGACGACAGCTGGGAGGAAATCTTTATGGAGCTTTTCGGGGGCGTGAGGAGGAGTGAGTGGGGCCATCGGATGGGAGAGAGGCCTAGGGGGAGGCCCGCCCTCTGGTAGGGTTGCCAACCTCCAGGTGGCAGCTGGAGACCTCCTGGGATTCAAACTGCTCCCCAGCCGACAGAGATCAGTTCACCTGGAGGAAATGGCTGCTTTGGAAGGTGGACTCTATGGCAGTGTACCCCACTGCCTCCCCTCCCCAAGTCCCTCCCCTCCCCAAGCCCCGCCCTCCTCAGCCTCCACCCCCAAAATCTCCAGGTATTTCCCTACCCAGAACAGGCAACCAGGCAACCCGACCCTCGGGGCACTTCTTCACACAATCAGCTTGCAGGCCTCACTGCTACATGATGTAGTCATGGGCCATAGAAGGAGATGGCTTTCGAGTAGAGTTGCCAATCTCCAGGTGGTGACTGGAGATTTCCTGCTATCACAACTGATCTCCAGGTGACAGAGATCCGTTCACCTGGAGAAAATGGCTGCTTTGGAAGGTGGACTCTATGGCAGTGAAGTCCCTCCCCCATTAAACCACGCCTTTCTTGGGCTCCACTTTAAATCTGCAGGTGTTTCCCAACCCAGAGCTGGCAATCCTACTTGCCTTGAAAACCCCAGGGGGTCACAATAAATTGGGTGCAACTTGATGGCACTTTCCATCAAGTTGATGGGATTGGTGGTGGAAAGTGCCATCAAGTTGCACCCAATTTACGGTGACCCCCTGGGGTTTTCAAGGCAAGAGACGTTCAGAGGTGGTTTGCCATTGCCTGCCTCTTCGTAGCAACCCTGGACTTCCTTGGTGGTCTCCCATCCAAATACTAACCAGGGCTGGCCCTGCTTAGCTTCCAATATCTGACAAGACTAGGTTAGCCTAGGGCCTAGGCCAACTGTGTCAGGGTTCAAGAGGGATTAGATGAGTTCATAGAGGTGGGTATCCTCGATGGCTCCATGTTCAGAGGCAGTGTACCTCTGAATTGCAGTTACAGGTAAGTAGGGTTGCCAGCTCCGGGTAGGGAAATACCTGGAGATTTTGGGGGTGGAATCTGAGGGTGGGTTTGGGGAGGGGAGGGACTTCAATGCCCTTGAGTCCAATTGCCAAAGCAGCCATTTTCTCCAGGGGAACTGATTTCTATCACCTGGAGATCAGTTGTAATAGTGAGAGATCTCCAGGCACCACCTGGAGGTTGGAAATTCTACTGGTAACCAACATCAGTTCGGGTGTCTGCTTTTCTGCTGTAGGCCTAGCTGGCCTCTGTGGATGCTGGACGAGCAGGGCCTTCTAGAAGGGCTCTTCTGAGGTGCTGCTTCTTTGGGGGGGGGCAGATTCGGGCCTTCAGATATTGTATTAGCCCCACTGGGTCTGTGCCAGGCCCCACCTGTCTCTTAGAGCCTCTGGCTAGCTCAAGTCCCCGGTTCCCTCTTTCTCTCCCTTGCCAGGCGGGGCCAGCAGGCGACGCTACATTAGCCGGGATTGGCGAGGGGTGCCGAGCCGGCTGGATGCCGCCATGGTCGGCCGGATCTACGTGGCGCAGAGCCCCTCGAAACGTCGCTCGAAGAAGCGGTCATCACGCCGGCATCGCAAGAAGTATCGCAGCCGCCGCAGGGGCCAGCGGAAGTCGAGGGCCTGGGATTGGTCAGAAGATACTAGCTCAGAGTCCATGGACCTGGACTGGCTGCTGGGCACACCCACCTCCTGCCAGCCCATCCAGAGCGTCTATTTCTTCGTGGAAGGTGAGCCTGGTGGAGGGTCATTAGCCCACTGACCCTTTAAACCTGCCCTCGCACAGAATTGTCACAATAGTTCTTGGAGAGGGGGCAGCCCAACTTAAACACATAAACACATGAAGCTGGCTTATACTGAACCAGACCCCATGGTCCATCAAAGTCAGTATTGTCTACTCAGACCGGCAGCAGCTCTTCAGGGTCTCAGGCAGGGGTCTTCCACTTGCCTAGTCCCTTTAACTGGAGATGCCGGGGATGAGATGTCAGGGATTGAACCTGGGACCTTCTGCATGCCAAGCAGAGGCTCTATCTGACCCCCTGGGGGTCTAAAGCTTAAGCTTGGGACTGGAGAACAGTTTATGGCTCCTTGCAGAGCAGTCTCTGAGGTTGGGGTGTATGATTTGGGGTGGTGGTGAGCATTTACTTTGGTGTACTGAAAATAAATTAAAACACTTGGAACCGAAGATGGCGAGATTCTAGCTGTAAACACTCGGTGCAATAACAGCCAATATTTTTGGTTGGATTAGGGAATAAGGGAATTGGGGGCTGTAAATAAAGAACTGGGAGGGGATGTATGTTTATGTCCCCTAGTAATGTGACTCCTGCTATTACTTGTGACTGCATATTTTTATGCAACTTCAATTTTATCCTATGGAATGCATTGCCACTGGATATTCTTTTTTAAAGGAACAGCAAACCAATGCAGTGTGTCCATTCGCTTAATGTAGCCACCATATTCTGAGCTAGTAAAGCTCTGAGTACCAGCTGTTGGTACTCAAAGCAACAGAGAACAACTGTTTGGGGCTCCCCAGACATATCTGGCTGGCCGCTCTTGGGAACAATTCTTAACCACTACATCAGCCAGCATGGTGTAGTGGTTAAGAGCAGTGGTTTGGAGCAGTGGACTCTAATCTGGAGAACCGGGTTTGATTCCCCACTCCTTCACATGAGCAGAGGAGGCTAATCTGGAGAACTGGATTTGTTTCCTCACTCCTACACACAAAGCCAGCTGGGTGACCTTGGGCAAGTCACAGCTCTGTTAGCTCTCTCTCAGCCCCACCTACCTCACAGGGTGTCTGTAGTGGGGAGGGGAAGGGAAGGTGACTGTAAGCCGGTTTGAGTCTCCCTTAAGTGGTAGAGAAAGTTGGCATATAAAAACCAACTCCTTCTTCTGCTAGTCCAATTCTGTAATGCAATACTGGTGTTCCTAAAGCTGGCCAGGAATGGGGATGGGGAGGAAACGGCAAAAATGGGGCAGAATAAAATATGGGCAGGGAGGGATGGGTGCATTCCAGACATCTGTGCTTGCACAATGTCCCCACACACTTTCACTACAAGGAGGGATGTTTTAAGACACCTCCAGCTCTCCATTGTTAAACAATAAATAATAAACATATTGACGGAGCAGCAAAGAGGCTAGGAACTGTGTGTGGGGGTGTCAAATAGCTTTGGGGGTGCTCAGCATAAAGATGAAGGGGGAGGCAAGTCTGGAGGGGCTCGATTCCCAGTGACATTTGCATCCCTGCATCTCTCTCTCAGACAAGTACTATCGCCTTAACCTGCTCACGCGGCGTGTGGACTTCGTGTACCCCAGGTACCCACGCAACATTGCCAAGTACTGGCTGGGTTGCCCGTCTGATGCAGAAAGGGCCTAGCTGCTCTCTTCAAACTGACACCAGCAGCCAAATAAAGCCTCTCCTTCCAGCTTCAGTGTGTCTTTGACTTTGGGGACCAGATGGGGTGGGTGGGATGGGGTTGATTAGTTCTGTGGGATCTGGGCGTTCTGTGGAAGCACCAACAGAACGTCCTGGCACCTTAAAGACGTAACAGCAGCGTAGAAGCAGGAGCTGCCATGAAGGTCCAGGGCAATCGGCTCATTTTCAGAGTGCCCCCAAATCCCGATGGGTGGCCGTGTTAGTCTGTCTGTAGCAGTAGAAAAGCGGCCATTTATGCTTGGTAATTAGCAGCATGTTCCAGGCTGAATTGCCCCGCATCTTTTTTTTTAGTTTTTCACGAAGCATTTACCGCACCAAAGCATTTACTGAAGGAAAACATGCAAAATCACAAACACAGCTTAGCTATGCAAACAACGAATGGCTAATGGAAGGAACAAAGGAGCATGCGAGTGGGGGGTGGGGGTGGAATGTCCCCTTTTGCGTCGGGACCGTGAATAGTCATTTTAAAGGTCGCATTTTAAAAAAGAGCTTTAAGCGAGTTTCAAAATCGACCCTGCATAAATGGCCCAAGAGTCTAGTTTCACCTTCAGGACTAACAACATTTCTGGCAGGGTATGAGTTTTCGTGAGCCACAGCTCACTTCTTCAGATACCATTTTGGGTTTTGCCACAGCAGACTGGGATTTGGGTGATGTCAATAGGGTTGCCAACCTCCAGGCAGGGCCTGGAGATCTGAAATCACAACCACAGGGATCACTTCCCCCAGAGAAAATGGCGCTGTAGGAGGTTGGATTCTATGGCGTTGTACCCTGCTGAGGTCCCTCCCCAAACCCTGCCCTCCCCAGGCTCCACCTCCAAATCTCCAGGAATTTCCCAACCTGGATTTGGCAGCCCTAGGTGAAGTTCTGCCTTGCTTTGCACTGAGGGCCCCTGTTAGGATCTGATCAGCACCTGCCAGTGTGATTTTGGGGCAAGGGAAGGGGCAGGAATCTCCTTGCAAACTGATAGTTGCAGACACAAACCCATCCAGAGTCCTGTCCAAGGGGAGGAATATCGGGGTGAGGGATGGCTGATTGAGGGAGGACACGGAACCCATCCTCCAAACAAAACATGAGCTCAGTGTGGTGTCGTGGTTAAGAGCGGTGGTTTGGAGTGGTGGAGTCTGATCTGGAGAACCTGGCTTGATTCCCTACTCCTCCACATGAGTGGCAGAGGCTAATGTGGTGAACTTGGTTGGTTTCCCCACTCCTCCACATCAAGCCAGCTGGGTGACCTTGGGCTAGTCACAGCTCTCTCAGCCCCACCTACCTCACAGGGTGTCTATCATGGGGAGGAGAAGGGAAGATGATTGTAAGCCAGTTTGATTTTTCCTGAAGTGATAGAAAAAGTCGGCATATAAAAACCCAACTCTTCTTCTCAACCCTTTAAATAGTTGGTGTGTTTGTGTGTGTGTGTGTGTCAGGCTCCAGAATCAAGCCAGCACTACATGGCAGAAAGGAAGGCCTTCCTCAGCTCCTGCTTGCATTCTGGACCTTCTCCCACACACATTCACAAACAAAGCAGCCTTGCCTAGTAGTTGTGGAGGCTACATTTGGTTCAAAACAACAGCTCCTGTCTGTCTCAGACCAGGGGTGCCGTCACGGCAAGCTTACTGGTTTTACAGGACTTTTTGTGGTTGCAACAGGATGGGCCCCATAATGACAGGAAGCTGATTTATTCCAGGGGTTTGACATATTCCGTGGGCTTCTGTCAGTGAAACTGCGTTCGCTTAAAGCAATAAGTGAGGCATTGTGAACCCTCCTGATCCCAGCTTCTCACCGCACCCCATTGTCTCATTAATGGCCAACAGTGCAGGTTAGGCCTGAGCGTCACAGCCAGAGGATCCTCTGCCCTGGGCACTGCACTATCCCCTGGTGACCCCACCTGTAGTGGAAATTGAGGAAGACAATTGTACTCACAAGGAGGTAGGTGGTGCTCAATGCAGCCCTTCTCCATGTGAGAGCAATCTCAGGGTATCAGGGAGTTAATTGTCACACTGCACTGTAGATAATGAGCACCTATTGAAGAGAGGAGAAGAGGGCTCCAGATAAGCCAGAGAGAAGGAGCGTATGCAGAAGAAGGGCGGGCTGCCAGACAGGACGGAGCGGCTTGCTTGCCTCCCAGGAGACGACTTCCCATCATCTTAAGGTTATTAGCCTGGATAAAGGGTTATTTTTGTTTAATAAAGCTGCATACCTTTTTCTCCCCAATACCTGCCTGTTGGAATCCGTTTTTTCTAAACCATGGGTAATACACCACCATGGTAGCTTCTGCAAAGCATGCTGGGAGATGCAGATGGTATCACAGGTGTGTCTCCCACCAGAACCGTCTTGTTGGACCAGGAAACCCTACCCCCGTTCTGCGGGGCCCTACTCATTTTGCACTGGTGCAATGTGCCGGCAGAGGCCCAGCAATGGCTGGTGGCATTTCTTTTTGACTGGCACCTGGTCCAAAGCACTGTGCCCACACCATCCTCCCTGGAGCAACCCTCCCACCTTCCCTAGCAAAACAGGCACTGTGGTTGAGAGCTCAGGGTGGGGGCTTTCACGGCCAGTTCTCCAAGACCTGCCAGGATGGCAAAGAAAGAGGACCTCTCTGGCCTCTGGTATCTACGTATGTCAAGTGTTCAAAGTGTTCTGGAACCTGTGCCCTCTCCCTCCCCCAGTGCCCTTTGAGGAGCAGGTGGGAGGAAAGCCCCGGCAGCATAAGTTGGGTGCAGAGGGTTAGAGGGAATATTTGCTGCTTTCTTAATTCTACCTCTTGCTCACCTCGCACTCTCCCCCTTCCTGCTGTGAAAGCCCCCCCACCTCCTCCCCACTTAAGCCTCTCCTTGTCCCTAGTGGAAGGCTACATTGGACTTCCCCAGGGCCTCCCTCCAAGCCCAAGAAATCCCAAGTCTTTCCTTATGACATCATCTTCCCAAATGGTTCTCAGGAACCTGATTTTGTGGCTGTTCGTTGCAGTGCATTGTAGTGCTTACTGTCAGACTAGGATTTGGAAGACCCAGGTTTGCTTCCCCACTCTGCCAGGAAAGCTCAACCTCTCTCTCCCCCTCTCCATTTAACCTACCTCATAGGGATGTTGTGAATATAAAATGGAGGAGAGGAGAATGGTGTAAGCTGCTTTGGGTCCCCATTGGGAAGAAATGCAGAGTATAAATGAAGTAGGTAGGTAGGCAGATAGATAGGCAGATAGGCAGGCAGGCAGGCAAATACCCTGCCTGTGCTCCCTTGCTCAGCCCCCCCTCTCTGAAGGGCTCTTTCCATCTGCTTTCTCTCCTGAACTCTTTCCTGGCCTTGCTTGTGCGAGTTCCCCTGTGGTCTTGGCCAGAGCCTCTCCTGGGGCCCCTTAGCCTCCCAAGTGGTGATGCTACCAGTAGCAGAGGTGCTCAGAAACTACCCCAGACAGCTTACTCATGCAGAACCCTACAAGGGAAGGTAATAAGAGCCTCTACTTTCCCTGTTTTCTTCTCTCCCCCCCCCCCAATCACATTAAACCTCTCCTTTGAGGTACATATCACACAATTGCATCTGCATTCAGGAATATCTGGCACCCACTGCAAGCATTTTGGTATTTGTTGCTATGTACATGTTTAAAAACATTCTGACAGCGCATGTGTGTTGATAAACTTTACATATGAGCCCTGTCCCTGAATATTCTGCTAAATTCCAGCCTCTGTTTTTCATTTCCAAATAGGGTTGCCAACCTCCAGGTGGGGCCTGGAGATCTCCCGGAATTACAACTGATCTCCAGATGATGGAGACCAGTTCCCCTGGAGAAAATAGCGACTTTGGAGGCTGAACTCTATGGCATTATACTCTGCTAAGGTCCCTCCCCTCCCCAAACCCCACCCCTACTCCACCCTCACATCTCCAGGAATTTCCCAACTTGGAGTTGGCAACCCTATTTCCAAACCTGCTTCAAAGCTTTGGGCTTTGTTTTAAAGATCCTTCAGATGCCTATGTCTGTGTGATTCCCCCTTAGGCCAGGAGATATCCCTTAAGCCTGCCGCTCCTTCAGAACTGGAATCAAAGGTGCAAATGACAGCTTTCTCTTTGACAGTTGGCTTCCTCAGAGTGAACTGAGAACCAAAGAGGAAATGGGCCTCACTCACCCAGACACACATCTAGCATACGTACTTCTCTTGGGGAGGGGACGTGGCTCAGTGGTAAAGCATCTGCTTGGCAGATTCAATCTCCGGGATCTCCAGTTAAAGGAACCAGGCAAGTAGGTGATGTGAAAGACCCCTGCCTGAGACCCTGGAGAGCCGCTGCCGGTTTGAGTAGACAACGCTGACTTTGATGGACCCAGGGTCTGATTTAGTATAAGGCAGCTTCACGTGTTCGTGTATTCATGTGAACACATGGAAAAAACAAGTGGCGCTCTCATACCCTTGCCACTCTGCCAGCCACATCCTGGAAAACCCAAAGGGCCCCACAGAGCCACTGTTTGTGCCAGCACTATCACCAGGTCTCTTCCTGGTGCTCAAATGAGAGCTCAGCCCCCGTCCCCCCACACACACACACCATGATCAGCTTCTCGGCATTCCAGGCCAGAAAGAAAAACAGGGCTACACCAAGTAACATGCCAGCAAACCAAACAAAGGGGGAAAAGATACCAGATGACAGCTTTATTGTCATGCAAAGCCCAATAATAGAACTCAATCGCTGTGGAAAGGTTCGGCATAAAGAAATTCTGATCCCCCTGATGAAGCTTATACAGCAAAATGCGTAGGGGCTTTGAATGGCAATAAAGTTGTCAGCTGGCATCTTTCCCCCTTTTTTGGTTCGCCTGCATTCCAGGCACCACAGGTTGGTGCATCCTGATCTGCAGAAGCTTGCCATGGGTGGGCATCCTGATCTCCTGCTGGAGAGAAAGCACGCGTGGCTGCCAACCTGATGGGAAGGGTTGTGCTAGATGTTTCCCCCTTCAGATGGCTTCTACCTTGGAGATGAAGTAGTGTGGACTGAGGTCCTACACTTCTTCAAATGGGCTGGGGAGAGGGTCTCTTGGGAGGCCAGCGGTTGCCGCTGTCCATGAAGAGCTCAGCAAGCTGGTGTTGATGTACCCAATCAGCACCAAGGACAGCTCCCTTGGCAGAAAAGAGCCATTTATGCTTGGTAATTAGCAGCGCGTGCCAGGCTGAATTGCCCCACACATTTTTAAAAAAAATTTCACGCCGAACCGTCATTCCGGAAGTGATTGCGAAGCCGGCGCATACCTGCTTCCCATTACTCAAGAGTCCATTTAACCTTTAGTGTTTGCTCCACCCTCGCCGCGAAGAATCCCCTCAAGGAACCTTGCAAAATAACAGCGGTGCGTTAGCTATGCACATGCTAATGGCTATGCAAACAGGAACAAAGGAGCAGGCAAGCGGGGGTGGTGGAATTTCTTTTGTGTCGGGACCGTGAATAGGCATTTTTAAAGTCACATTTTAAAAAAGAGCTTTGAGTGAGCATCAAAATTGACCCTGCATAAATGGCCCAAGAGTCCAGTAGGATCTTAAAGACCGACAAATTCCTGACAGGGTTTGAGCTTTCCTGAGTCGCAGCTCACTTCTTCAGATACCCATTGAGATCTTGCTCCCTTGGTGTCTGAGACTGCCTCGCCATTTGTGCCTTGGCAAGACTAGGACAAAAACGAGTCTTGTGACATCCAAAGTTTTGAACACATTTATTGTTCAAGAGGATTTCCTGGGCAGGACACACACACACCGCACTGCATGAAAAGAATTCTCAACCAGCAGATACATAAACAGAGAGAAGAAAAAACGTGGAACACAAAAGGTGAGGCCGTGAAAGACAAGAGGGCTTTGGCCTGAAGCAGTTCAGTGCTGAACCCAGAAGAAACAGAGAGACGCACCACAAGAACTGCAACTGGGGAGAAGATTGTCAGTCTCAACACCTGTCCTGGCTGACAAAGGAGACGGCTTTGCTCAGCTGGGACTACACCAATAACGGGCAGCTGGCCCCAGATTGGGAGGGAGAGGGTAGGAGGCGGTCCTTGATGGGAAGGGATAAAAGCTGGATGGGCAGTGTGGTGGGGGGGGAGGCTACAGCCAGGATGGGCACAGCCGAGGTGCCACACTTCCTGCCCTACTGCTTCCCCAACGGGGCGGCCGGCGAGCTGGCAGCGGATCACGGAGGGGGTGAGTGCGGAGGGGCTGTGGCTCAGTGGTAGAGCATCTGCCTGGCATGCAGAAGGTCCCAGGTTCAATCCCCGGCATCTCCAGTTAAAGGGACTAGGCAGGAAGGTAATGTGAAAGTCCTCTGCCTGAGACCCTGGAGAGCCGCTGCAGATCTGAGTAGACCACGGGTTCTCAACAAGGGGGGAAATTTTAGGGTGGGGGGACATTTGGACCACTATTCAGCAAAGTGTGATGTTCTGTAGATTATGTACAATCTGTAAAATTGTAGTGTTTTTTTTTTTTTTTTAGTTAGACTATCTTGGGAAGGGGGGAATTGTATTCTGAACAATGGTGAAAGGGGGGAATGGAGCAAAAAAAGGTTGAAAACCACTGGAGTAGACAATACTGACTTTGATGGACCAAGGGTCTGATTCAGCTTCATGTGTTCATGGGAGGGCTTCCCCCGGAGGAGGAGAGTCGAGGGTTCGGGTCCGGGTGGTCCAGCCCTCGCCCAGCGCTCCTCCTCCCCTCTTCTTCCCCGCAGGGACCCTCCCGTGCCCCAGGACGGAGCGAGGTGGCTGGGCCGGGGGGCCCAGGAAGAGGAAGCGGACCACCTTCAGCCGGGGCCAGCTGAGCCAGCTGGAGCGCGTCTTCGCCGCCCTGCCCTACCCGGACATCGGCACCCGGGAGCGCCTGGCCGAGCTCACCCAGCTGCCCGAGGCCAAGATCCAGGTGAGCGCCTGGCAGGGGGAGCGCCCCGTCGCCGCGGCCCCTCCCCGCCAGCGTGGTGTAGCGGTTAAGAGCGGTGGTTTGGAGCGGTGGAGTCTGATCTGGAGAACCGGGTCCCCACTCCTCCACATGAGCGGCGGAGGCTAATCTGGTGGACCGGGTTGGTTTCCCCACGCCTACACATGAAGCCAGTTGGGTAGCCTTGGACTAGTCACAGCTCCCTCAGCCCCACCTACCTCACAAGGTGTCTGTTGTGGGGAGGGGAAGGTGATTGTAAGCCGGTTTGATTCTCCCTTAAATGGTAGAGAAAGTTGGCATATAAAAACCATCTTTCTTTCTTTCTTTCTTTCTTTCTCTTTCTTTCTCTTTCTTTCCTTCCTTCCTTGCTCTTTCTTTTTCTTCCTTTCCTTCCTTCCTTTCTTGCTTTCTTTCTTTTTCTTTCTTTCTCTCTCTCTCTCTCCCTTCCATCCTTCCTTCCTTCCTTCCGCCCTCCCATCTCCTCCTCTCCCGGCCCAGGTCTGGTTCCAGAACCGGCGCGCCCGGAGGATCAAGAACAGCCCCGCGGTGGAGCCGCCGGACAGCCGTCGGGTCAGCATGGCCGGCAGCAAGCAGCCCCGTCTGGGCGTCTCCGCCAAGCAGCCGGCTCTGGGCTCTCCGCTAGCCGGAGCCGCCTCGGTCTTCCTCGGCGGGGGAGACGCGCCGGGTGCGCCCCCTCGGTGGCCGGTGGAGGAGGAGGAGGAAGGCGCGGCCGTCTGGACCGCGCTGTCGAGCTGCTGGGACGCCTTCCCCGCGCCGCCCACCACCCTGGGCTCCATCTCCGACCTCATCTACAGCGCCGCTCTGGTGGCCAACCTGGGGGAGCTGTAGGGGTCGCTCGCCCCGTCCAGGATGGGGCTGGTGGGGGGCTCCGGGTGTCCTCGACGGCTGGTCATGCAGCAGAGCGGGGAGGGAGAAATTCATGCGGGCTGCCCGGAACCCAGGATTAAACGATGCCCCCCCCCCCAACACACCTTGCCAAATTAATCCCCCCCCCCGCAAATTCAATAAAGCGGCTATGATGCCCTCGCAGTTTAGCTTGGTCACTTTCATTCCGGATTTGTACGGGGGGGGCGACCCCCCCCGCGTCCCACAATCGCTGGTAATGCCCCCTAATCTGCCCGAAAAAATACCTTAATCTCTTGGGGGATCCGGGGATGATTGAACGACATCCTCTAATCCACCGCCGGCGGCAGGTCCAGGGTTCCACCGCCGGATTTGCACGTAGCAACTATATTAATATTTCGGGGGTGGGGTGGGGGGAGATGAGCCGACATCAGAACCTTAATCAACGCTTTGGAGGGCCCGGAGCCTTGCTGGGTGGCTTAACCCCTCGAGAAATGAGGCCAAAGGAACACAGCTTCAGAACAACCCCCCCAATATACACTTTTTTGCCCCCAAGTCACAGCTGACTTACCGCAACCCCCTAGTGCAGGGGTTTCAAACTCAATTGTCAGGAGGGCCAGATATGACATAAAGGTTGCTTGGCTGGGCTGGGTCATGTCTTGCCAGCCCAGATTGAGTGTGGGGAGAGGTGGCTGCTTCAGCTGGCTTGTGGGCCGGGTAAGAGTCCTCAAGGGGCTGGATCTGGCCCTTGGGCCTTATGTTTGACACCCCTGCCCTAGTGTTTCAAGGCAAGAGAGGTTCGGAGGTAGTTTGCCATTGCCTGCCTCCTGCCCCTGGTGTTCCTTGGAGGTCTCCCATCCAAATACCAGCCTGGGTGGAGGCTGAGAGTGTGTGACTGGCCCAAGGTCACCCAGCAAGTTTCCATGGTGTGAGTGGGGACTCGAACCTGGGTTTCCCAGGTCCTAGTCAGACACCTTAACCACTACACCACACTGGTCCTCTTTTGTGCCCATCTTGAAAAGGACAGTTGGGAAATGTGCCAAAAAGGAGAACTAAAGTGATTTTTTTTTGGGGGGGGGGGAAGAGAGTTGTATTACTTCCCTTATGAGGAAAGGCTGAATTTAGAAAAAAGACAGGGGGAAAGAGGAAGAGTTGGTTTTTATATGCCGACTTTCTCTACCACTTAACGCAGAATCAAACCGGCTTACAATCACCTTCCTTCCCCTCCCCGCAATAGACACCCTGTGAGGTAGGTGGGGTTGAGAGAGTTCGAAGAGAGCTGTGACTAGCCCAAGGTCACCCAGCTGGCTTTGTGTGTAGGAGTGTGGAAACAAATCCAGTTCACCAGATTAGCTGCCGCCGCTCCTGTAGAGTGGGCAATCAAACCCGGTCCTCCAGATCAGACTCCACCGCTCCAAACCACTACACCACACTGGTAGAGCAAGCTGAGAGAGGTTTCAACATTTTTGCATGGTGTGGAGAAATAACGTTTCCTTCCTCTACTCAACTATAGTGCAGCGCCAGGTTGCAGCCAACTAATGGCTACCTCTAGGGGTTTCAAGGCAAGGAACAGGCGGGGTGCCCTTGCCTGCCTCTGCGTAGCAACCCTGGGTGGGTCTCTCGTCCAAGTATTAATCAAGGGTGACCCAGGTTAGCTTTCAAGATCTGATGAGATGGGGCTAGCCTGGGCCAGCTAGGCAGTAGATTGAGACACATCCACAGAGGAGAGGCACACTGTTATTTAAGTGGAGCCTCCATGCTCAGAGGCATAATTCTGAATGCTAGCTGCTGGTCGGGGGAGGCACCGCAGAGCAAGGCAGTGGCCTCTGTTTGCAGCCCAGCTGGCCATTGAGGGCCACAGACCAGGACGAGCCTCTGGTCTGACCCCTGAAGACTCTGCTAAGGGTGCCCCCAAGAGCACTCTGGGGCGGGGCAGGGCAGATGGTTAACAGCCTTCCCCACTGGCTTCTGATCAGCAGCCCGCCTCTGGGGCTTCCAGGGCTAATATCCACGGACCGCCGATCCCTTTTGCTAGCTGCCAGCCGTGACTTGTGTGATGAGGTACGTTGGCTTTAGCTCAAGTTCCGGGCAGCGCACTAGAGAACGTCCTGTTTCATTCTCACAACTGTGTGGCAGGTTCAGGGGAGAGAGAAGTGTAAAGCCAGAGAGCATCAGAGCGCAGCAGTGGTTGAACTTTGTGATGGCAGTGGAAAGTGCTGTCAAGTCACAGCTGACTTATGGCGTCCCCGTAGGGTTTTCAAAGCAAGAGACGAACAGAGGTGGTTTACCATTGCCAGCCTCTGCAAAGCAACCCTGGACTTCCTTGCTAGTCTCCCATCTAAGTATTAACCAGGGCCATCCCTGCTTAGCTTCTGAGATCTCACTACCCTGGGTCATTCCCCCATTTTATTTTATATTTTTGGATTTATATCTCGCCCTATCCCGGCCAAGGCGGGGCTCAGGGCGGCTAACATCAACAATATACCATAAAATACAATAAAACAATCAATTCAAAACAGTACTAATAAAAACCAACAGTTCCAGGCTAAAAACAATAGCAACGGCGCTCGATTTTGGCATATGGGGGGGGGGGGGCTGGCCGACTTGGAGAAAACAGGTACACCCTGCTTAGATGGTAAGAAAACATAGGGGGAAATAGGGGGAGCGATAGGGAAGCCAGCTCTAGCGGGTTTACTCCACTCTGTTGGCAAGGTAATTATGGGGAGAAATGTGAGCAGGAAAGAGCAATTACTCTTCCCAAACACCAAAACTCAGGGCTCTTTCAGTGACACTGATGAGAAGCAGGTTCAGGATGGGAGAAGCGCATCTTCATGTGGCCCCTTGTGGGATTCATTGCAACAGGATGATGTCACATCACAAGGGCTACACACAGGATTACAAGGATTAGACAAATTCCCATGGGAGAGGGCTAAGAGGCAAGCTAGCCCAAGGGTGCCTCCATGCACTTAGGAAGCGTTCCTCTCATTCCCAACTGCAACTACATAATGTTCCCTGCGGCACCTGCCTGGCTGCTGTGAGCAACATCAGACATGGGAGCAAGGGGGCAAGTAAAGTAGCGTCTGACTGAAAAGGAGGCAGGCACAAGGCTGCTGTGGGAAGACGGCCCCCTCCACTTGAGATGCTTCCATCCTCTCAAAAACTGCAGCCTCATCTACGTTCGAAATGCACTACATGAATTTCACAGCACCCTCCCAAAAGTATACTAACAGCCCTGTGGTGCAGAGTAGTAAACTGCAGTACTGCAGTCCAAGCTCTGCTCACGACCCAAGTTTGATCTCAACGGAAGTTGGTTTCAGGTAGCCGGCTCAAGGTCGACTCAGCTTTTCATCCTTCCAAGGCTGGTAAAATGAGTACCCAGCTTGCTGGAGGTAAAGTCTAGAACACTGGGGAAGGGATTGGCAAACCACCCCATAAATTAAGTCTGCCTAGTAAATATTATGGTGTGATGTCTCCCCATGGGTCAGTAATGACCTGGTATTTGCAACTTTTACTCACAAGTATATAGGTTGGAAGCCAACTGCTTGAGGAAAACTACAAGCATACCTTGGAGATATTGCGTGTTCAGTTCCAGACCACCACAATAAAGCAAATATTGCACTAAACTACTAAAGCAAGTCACATGGATTTTTTGGTTTCCCAGTGCATATAAAAGTTATGCTTACGTTATACTGTAGTCTATTGAGTATGCAATAGCTTTATGTCTAAAAAAAGATGTACTGTAATAATGAAAAAGTTTGAAATATTGTGAGAATTACCAAGACGTGGCACAGAGACACAAAGGGAGCACATGATGTTGGAAAAATGGTGCCGATAAGACTTGCTCAAAAAACGAAGTATCTGTGAAGCGCAATAAAACGAGGTATGTCTGTACTTATTTGGAATTCAGTGAAAAACAAGGAAGAATACTCAAGAGGAGACCCAACCCCCACCTTCTCTAGGAACAGAGCAGAGAGAGGCCAGAAGAATGAGAGCGAGCCCCGTTCATGACAAATGCAGACTCGGCTCAGCTCTTGGGGCTGACACGTAACCTGGGATCTGCTTTCATTCGTGAGTTTATTGCACAAGGTAGAAATCTGCTCCTAAACAAGGCAAAGCATCAGTTTACAGAAGCCAAACAGCCAGAAATGAGACATTGCCTTTCACAGGTTTATCACAACAGCGAAAGCACAAGTCCCTCTGTCCATGCCCGTTGTGGTGTCATGGCCCACAGAGCAGTATCAAGATGTTGGACAGCCATGGATCTTCCAGGGCTGGCAGGACATTGCTTTCCTTGTCAAAAGCAGTAGGGAGGCCCCACTCACACCCAGACAGATGCGAACGACCGTGCTTGCATGGAGAGCAGGAGTGAGCTTGTTCAAGAGAAGAAGAAAGGAGGGGGCACGTGAGGGTCCCCAGGCAGCTTTCTGTACCAGAGAGCAGAAGACTTGAATTTGTTCAGAGTAGGCAGCTCTCCAGCAGTGCTGGAGGAGATACATGATCTCTGGCTGCTTTGGGGGCATCTGATACACTGAAGAATCAGGGCCAGAAAGACTTCGCGAGTCCACTCAGGTTACAGCTCTCCCAGTTCCCCTTCCAGTGTCCTCACCATCACATACAGCTCTGCCAAACCCACCACGGAGGCCACAATCACAGCTGACAACACCCGCTAGAGAGAAAGAAGGAGGACAAGTCATTTCGGCCTCAAGCATTTCCACTGGGTGAGCTTGCCAGGCAGTCACAGTACTCCTGGCTTTTGCAGCTGTCAAAGAAGTATACCCCCCCCCCCATCATTCAGCATCTCCACTAGCCACTCTTTCATTTATAAAAACAAGGCTCAGCAGGAAAGTTATAGCATTTTTGAGCTTCATGGGTAGAAATTCGCTGGCACTAAATAGGTGCTTGAGCATTTGTTCCCCCCACCCACCTACCCTCCCCCCCAATCATCACTCACCGCTGCCATTTCTGCAAAGATGTACTGGCTGCCCAGATAGGTGCAGGCAAACGTTGCTCCCACAGTGACAAGGAAGTTGAATATGGTGACGAACACAGCTTTGGTGGACCTAACTGGAGGCGAGAGACCCAGGATGGGAACACGCCAGCCCAGCATCTCCATTGCAGATCCTCAAACACCTTTCTCTCTCAAAACCTCTTTTGCCTTTTTCTGGCACTGCAGCTAGCCTGTTATAGGTGGACTATTACCCCCACCCCCGGTAAGAGAAACATTTTTAAAACAGACACATGGAAACGAAGGGTCTCTTTGCCTCTTTCAAAGCAACGCATTACCCACTGAATCAGATGGCTAATCTATTTAATATTCAATCTCTACAAGTTATAGCCCTTTGACTGCAGAGGAGTTAGAAGTTTTTCTAGCTGTTAAGTAAAAACCTTGCATACCAGCCCAAAATCACTCAGGTTTATCTTTTAAGGTTTGCATTTAAAATGAATCTAATTATTCTTGAAATGAGTAGATATGAAAGAATCACTAGGATACAAAACATACTCATATATGTAAATGAAATCAGAAACAGAAATACATACAAATAATTACTTAACCCTTCTCCAATCTGATTAAAAAATACAATTTCTGACATTCTCACCAAAGTGCTTTCAAGATTAGAGTCTCACACAGCCCACATGAGAGATTAAGGGGTGTGGCTATCTTAAATAGGCCCAAAACCTTCCTTTGTCACTACTGATAGTATGATGTGAGCACTTCTCTGAACTTGGAAGAAATTTCGCATAGAAATATATGCATCAAAACTGTGAACTATTAATTCACAGTGGGTAGCCGTGTTAGTCTGTCTGCAGTAGTAGAAAAGATCAAGAGTCCAGTAGCACCTTAAAGACTAACAAAAATATTTTCTGGCTCATACCCTGCCAGAAAATATTTTTGTTAGTCTTTAAGGTGCTACTGGACTCTTGATCTTTTCTACTACTGTGAACTATTAGATCAGCTTGTTCAGAGGTTTTTCTGGGCATCAACCCATCTATTCAAAGTTATCTCTTTTCCCAGGATGGAGCTGACAACATAGCCGAGAAAGTAGAGCCGGTACACGTTTTGCAAATCTGAAAACTAAAACAAATGGTCAGACATGCTATTTGTTCAACCAATGCTCTGGACAAGCCCACTCGCCCCAATCCAAAGTACAAGCTTTTATGTGTGTTGGTGACCAAGATTTCTGAAGGGCTGTCTGCTTTCATAAGAAGAGCCCTGCTGGATCAGGCCAGTGGCCCACCGTGCCCAGCATCCTTTTTCACACAGTGGCCAAACAGTTGCCCAGGAGGGCCAACAAACAGGGTAGAGAAGCCAAGGCCTTTCCTTGATGTTGCCTCCTTGCTTCTGAACAACAAAGCTAGCAGTCACGGATGGACCATGAATCTGTCTTGTGCATGTTTAAAGTGCTGTCAAGTCGCAGCTGACTTATGGCGACTCCCTTATGGGGTTTTCAAGGCAAGAGACTAATAGAGGTGATTTGCCATTGCCTTCCTCTGCACAGCAACCCTGGTATTCCTTGGTGGTCTCCCATCCAAATACTAAGCAGGGTTGAACCTGCTTAGCTTCAGCGATCTGATGAGATTGGGCTAGCTTGGGCCACCCAGGTCAGGGCTGAATCTGTCTTACCCCTTTTAAATGTCTGGAAGGATTTAACGGGAGATGCCCACACAAACTGAAGCTGGTCCTTTCACACTGAGCTATGCCCCTCTCCTACTTGCTGGGCTCAGGCTACCTGAGAACTCAGTACCCATAACAGTAACTTACTTTGCCTTCCAAGGTCAGCCAGAGTGCCATATCGATTCAGTTCCTAGAAGGGAAAACAAGGGAAATATGGTAGCTTTCTACAGTTCTGCCCTCTGTTCTGCTTCAATCCCAGGATTAATACACACTCTCATGCCTTCTTTACTTTAATATATGAAAAGGGGTGCAACTTTAACTACCAACCCTGCTTACTAGTGGCAAAAGAACTGGGTTCGTGCTACATAGGTTTCAGAGTGCATGCTTTGCCCTACACAGAGGAAACAGGCTTTATTCTCCTTTTCACCACAAAATTATTCAGTTCTCAATTGCTGTAATTCTTTTCCAGAATTCTGCTGAGATTAGCAACTTGTGGCAGGTTTGTTATACGCTCTGATGCAATTGCTATGTTCTTTGCGCCTTGTCTCTGTCAATTACGTTCCATCAGCAGAATGGGCACAGCATACCAACTAGTAGCTCTGGCAATGTGTTGGAATGTTAAGATTGGGCTGCCTGTTCCTCTCTGCACATGAGCCTATCTCTGGGAATCCGTCAAAGCAAGAATCACACCATGTTAATATTTATCATTGGCTTAATGAGATAAAGTGCATCCCAGCAAATGAGAGGGACAGCTCAGTTTCACACCTCCCCCTCATTTTCTCCTAACCTGGCTGTTGACATTTCTTGTCATCCGCTTGTACTCCTCGTTGGCTAGCTTCGCCTTGAGAGTCTCCAGCCGGGCCACTAACTCTGGGTTCTGAAACAGGCACAGCGACAAAGTAAGAGTGAAAATGCTACACCATACTTTTTCTTTTCTTTTACTGACTTCAAAATCCCTCTCAAGGGAAATGTTTTAAACAGAAATTGATATATCCAGAGCGTGGGGGGGGGGAACCAAGGCCTTTACACCTCAAAAAACACTCAGTTTCCAGCCACTTTGAACACAGAAAATAGCCATTAATACAAACCCTGGGAGGTTTTTTCACTTCAGGAAGTAAGACCTCACTGCCTTCAAGAAGTTCATGAAGATATACTTGAGAACCTAGGAATAAAATCAGTAAGATTAAAATAAAAGTATCTAAAGGTCCATAGTCTGTTGATTGCCAGAGATGGAAATATGTTAGTGGTCACGAAAAGACACAGTGAACATGTGTGTGCGTGTAAAGTGCCGTCAAGTCGCAGCCGACTTATGGCGACCCGTTTTTTGGGGTTTTCATGGCAAGAGACTAACAGAGGTGGTTTGCCAGTGCCTTCCTCTGCACAGCAACCCTGGTATTCCTTGGTGGTCTCCCCTCCAAATACTAACCAGGGCTGACCCTGCTTAGCTTCTGAGATCTGACGAGATCAGGCTAGCCTGGGCCATCCAGGTCTGGGCACAGTGAACATAGGGAGGAAGAAAAGCAGAGACTGAAATGTGAGAACAGAAAAATGGAATGGGGCTGCTTATATAAGAAACAGGGATAGCAAGAGTATTAATGCTGACAAAGTGGTTTCTATGATGTAAGATAAAGCCCATTGGGCCTGCTAGCTAATTTTGCAACTGGATGGGAAGGTTAAGCTGAGTGTGCATGACTGACCCAAGGTCACCCAGCAAGCTTCCATGTCAGAACAGGGATTCAAACCTGGGTCTCCCGATCCTGAACCAACACACCAGTACACCACACCATCTCATTTATGTCTCACTCCTCCACGCAAATGTACCCAATCCTCCTGTAAGGCCTTCAGCATTAGTGGCCATCACTAGATCGTGTGACTATGAGTTGCATGTTAATTATGCCTTGTTCCTAATTAATTCAGTAATAACTGTAAATTATCAAACTATAAGAACGCTTGTTATTTTTTATAAGAATTTGTTATTTTTTTTATCTCACAATAATTTGAATCGTTCAATAACATTGTTATATGATATAAACATCATTTTTCTTAACCAAATAACTAATTAATGCTAACATTTCATTGACTTCCCCTCTCCCCTCCTCTATCTATTTGATAACTTAATTATCCCCTTTGCATTTAAATTCTAATTCATTATAATATCTTTCTTGTATCAATCTAATTACAATTCTTTTAATCTAAATCGATATCCTTAATAATACTTCTACTTCTCTCGTTTGAATTAGATCAAAATATAGCCTTTAAGCCTTCCCAGCTTTAATTCATTTTCACCGTATATTGTCCTTGCCTCCCATTCTCCCACACATTTGTGGGAACGCTTGTTATTTTTTTAACGGGGCTTCCTCCCAAGCCCCAGAGCCCTCGAGTTGCAAGACCTGAGCAAGGCTGTCAAAGACAGGACATTTTGGAGGACTTTGATTCGAAGGGTCGCCGTGAGTCAGAAGGGACTTGACGGCACTTAACACGCACACACTTCCTCCCAAGGGAAAGCATGCGCGTGCCCGTTACGACCAACACGCTCCCTCCCAGATTCAGGTGACAGCAGGGGCTCTCTACGTGTTGCCCTCACCCGCATCTCGCAGAGCTCGGTGAAGCCTCCGCACGAGCGCGAAGGACAGGCCGGAATCGACCGAGGCCGCCTCGAGTTCCTCCAGCAGCTCTGGATCCAGCCGCCTCAGTTCAGGGTCGACCGAGGCCCGCCGCAAGCGCTCCCCTGCCCGCAGGGAAGCCGCCATCTTGGTCCGCGAGTCACATGACCGTGCCCGGGCGAAGGGGCGGGACTATCATCATAGAGCTCGCGAAGGGCTAGACGGTCCCATTTCCGGACGGTGGCCGAGCGAGGCCGTCCGCGGTCTCCACGTGCCTACCAGGACGTTCCTGCCTCCTCTGCTGTCAGTCTTGGCTTCTCCCCAGCCTCGTGCACGCCTCTACACGCAGCTCTTTTCTTGTATGGGGGATTTTTTTCTAGAGGCATCTGCTCTGCCCCAGAGATAGTAGAAAAGGGCAAGAGTCCAGTAGCACCTTAAAGACTAACAAAAATATTTTCTGATAGGGTATGAGCTTTCGTGAGCTGTGGCTCACGAAAGCTGATACCCTACCAGAAAATATTTTTGTTAGTCTTTAAGGTGCTACTGGACTCTTGCCCTTTTCTACTACCGCAGACAGACTAACACGGCTACCCACTGTGAATTATCTGCCCCAGAGAGTCCACACACGGCAGTGCGTGGCATGCATGCATAATTTAAATGCATTGTCTATTTCTACACCACTTTGCCTCTTGGGCGAATGCGGCTTACGATGAAGCAAGCAAGTTAAAAAAAACCGCTTCAGAGAAGCGACACAGTAAAACATTAAAACAGTAGTGTAGTGGTTTGGAGCAGTGGACTCTGATCTGGAGAACTGGGTTTGATTTACCACTCCTCCACATGAGCAGCGGAGGCTAATCTGGTGAACCAGGTTGGTTTTCCCACTTCTACAGATGAAGCCAGCTGGGTGACCTTGGGCAAGTCACAGCTCTCTCAGCCCCACCTACCTCACAGGGTGTCTGTTGTGGGGAAGGGAAGGTGATTGTAAGCCCGTTTGATTCTTCCTTAAGTGGTAGAGAAAGTTGGCATATAAAAGCCAATTCTTATTATTCAAGAGGGCTTTATTATGCAGGCAATAGAGTTGCAGTGTACTAAATGATTCACAAAGTTACTTGGATACATTATTAGGGACTATGGTCTATATTGCCCTGACCTGGATGGCCCAGGCTAGCCTGATCTCGTCAGATCTCAGAAGCTAAGCAGGGTCAGCCCTGGTTAGTATTTGGAGGGGAGACCACCAAGGAAGTCCAGGGTTGCTGTACAGAGGAAGGCACTGGCAAACTTCCTCTGTTAGTCTCTTGCCTTGAAAACCCCATAAGGGGTGGCCATAAGTCGGCTGCGATTTGACGGCACTTTACACACACACATGGTCTATACTACCGTGTTTAACTTGCTGAATCTAGGATCCTACTATGTAATTTTTACAGCATGTAATGTGGCATGTGCCCTGAACTGGATGGCCCAGGCTAGCCTGATCTGGTCAGATTTCAGAAGCTAAGCAGGTCAGTCCTGGTTAGTACTTGCATAGGAGACCTCTAAGGAATACCAGGGTTGCTATGCAATGGCAAATCACCTCTGTTAGTCTCTTGCCTTAAAAACCCTACGTTGTCATCGTAAGTTGACTGCAACTTGACAGCACTTTATCCACACAATGTGTCATGTTAACACTTATTCTTTGTTTCAGTTCTGTTTTTAGATTTCTGATTGGTTCTACAACCCTCATCCTGTTGTATTATTTATTGAATGTCCCATCCTGTAGATTGTATTAATAATGTAAATAAATAAATAAAACACCATTAAAAATAAGCGAGGAGAAAGCCTGCCTAACAATACACTCTTAAACTGTCTCCTCAACTGGACAAGAGAAGAGGCCAGCCCGACTTCAACTGGCAGCCCCTTCCATAAGGATGGGGCTGCCCTAGAAGATGCTTTTGCCCCAGCAGTCATGGATCTCACCTTCCTTAAAGAGGGAGGAGAGAGCAGCCTCTGGCACGAAGATCTTAAGGTCTGTTCAGGCTCTTAATGGGCAAAAACTCATGGTTGTTTTATCCTCCTTTAATCCCTGTTTCAGCCAGCATTCAGCCAGGATCGAACACATGCGTTTCGCCTAATGTGCGTTCACTCCTGGCTAAAACAGGGATTAAAGGAGGATAAAGCGACCATGCGTTATGTAACACATTTGAACCCCGTTCCTGTGCGTGCTCACAAAAGTCGGCTTAGGAAGCAACGTGTATGAATCCTGTTAGTTCCAGTTGCCTTAGAGTGCTTGGCTCCTGACTTCTGGGGCTTGGCTCTAGTCTTGCTAGGATCAGCACGAGGCTGGTGAGGCAGAAGCTGTAGAGGGCTAGAGCTCTGCCAGGGGGGCAGCAAAATAAAGCACAAGTCTGGCAGCGTCTTCAAGATGAAGAGCCTTTATTCCAGGCAGCAGATGAACTTCTGCCAGCCGGAGCTCCCTTCCTCAGACAGCCACTGTGGCGTAGTGTTTACAGTGTTGGACTAAGCTGTTAGGGACCCAGGTTCGAAATCCATTTCTGTCATGAAAGCTTGCTGGGTGGATTTGGGCCAGTCATACATTCTCAGCCTAACCTACCTCACAGGGTTGTTGTGAGGATAAAACAGGGGAGAAGAAAATGATGTGAGCCACTTTGGGGGAAAAGACAGGATACAAATAATTAAGATTCAAGGAAAGAAAGAAAATTGCGAAAGCTCATTCGAGGAAGGGAGCGCTGACAGGCAAAAGCTCAGCTGCTGCCTGGAATAAAGGCTCTTCGGTCTTGAAGGCGGTCTCATGCTTTGTTTGGTAGACTTAGAGCTGGCTTTGTCACATGCAAGGAAAACAGCCCAGGAAAATATTCGACAGGGACTTCACGGCGGCAGCGGCCATTTATGCACGGGAGTTTTTGCCTTGGATTTCCCTCTCTCTCTCTTTTAAAAAAAAATATTTTTTAATTTTCTTGATTTAAAATATCAACATATAAAACACTATCCAATGTTAAAAAATAATAATAATACTAAAGAATCAAATAATATTACTAAATTAACCACAAATTGACTTCCCCCTCTCCCATCTAAAAATAAATTGTATACATTTTTGCTAACGGAACTAATCCCAATACTATTTTAATTAATATATTCTTGTCCTATCTAACATTATTAGATCAATACCACGGATACCGTGGACTGCCAAAAAAACAAACCAGTGGGTTATAGATCAAATCAAGCCTGAACTGACCCTAGAAGCTAAAATGACTAAACTGAGGCTGTCCTATTTTGGTCACGTCATGAGAAGACAAGAGTCACTGGAAAAGACAGTCATGCTAGGAAAAGTGGAGGGCAGCAGGAAAAGAGGGAGACCCAACAAGAGATGGATTGACTCAATAAAGGAAGCCACAGCCCTCAATTTGCAAGATCTGAGCAAGGCTGTCAAAGATAGGACATTTTGGAGGACATTGATTCATAGGGTCGCCATGAGTCGGAAGCGACTTGACGGCATTTAACACACACACCCCTAATATAAAATTGATAAAAAGTGTAGATAAGGGATTAGATCAAAGAGTATCCTTTAAATGGTCCCGTTTAGAATTAAATTTTTCCAGGATTTCCCTCTCTCTCTCTCTCTCGATGCACATTTCCCCCCCTCCAAATTCTCAAAACTCAACAATAAGCCCCCATGCAGAGTTTTGAGAATGTGGATGGGGGAAATGTGCATCGAGGGAAGATTGGCTTCCCCGCATCGCGGAGGCTGCAAACCTCAGCCAGGCGCGCTCCCATGGCAACAGCGGCTCTGCCTCTATGGCACACCCCCAAGGCCTAGAGCGGTCGCGCAAAGGACGGCGGGAGCCGGGCCGCCGCGCGGAGGATTGTGGGTGGCCACGGCCGCTGTGGCCTTGCAGTCTTCCGGCTCCCTTCGTTCTCCCAGGCAGGCGACCGGCTCGGCGGCGGAGTCGATGTCGGCCTGCGCGGTGGCGGCTGCCGCTGCGCGAGGCCGCTGCTTGGCAGCGGCGGCGCTAAGCCGGGCCAGGGCCGCTTCGGCTTCCTCGCGGCCCTGGGGGGGTCTCCGCGCGGCGGCGGCGGGGGCGGCGGGGCTGTGGGCAGGATCTGCCCCCAAGCGCCTCCTCTCTTCCCGGTGAGTGGCCTGGCTCGCAGGACCATAGAGTTGGAAGGGGCCACCAGGGTCATCTAGTCTAACCCTCTGCACAAGGCATGAAATTCCAAACTATCTTTCCCCCCCCACACACACACACCCAGTGACCCCTACTCGTAGGACCATAGAGTTGGAAGGGTCATCTAGTCCAACCCCCTGCAGAATGCAGGAAATTCCAAACTATCTCTCCCCACCCCACACACACACACAGTGACCCCTACTCGTAGGACCATAGAGTTGGAAGGGCCACCAGGGTCATCTAGTCCAACCCCCTGCACAATGCAGGACATTCCAAACTATCTCTCCCCCCCACACACACACACACACCCAGTGACCCCTACTCCATGCCCAGAAGATGGCCACGGTGCCCTCCCTCTCATGATCTGCCCCCTGCGGAAGAGCTGCTTGGTATGGCCCCTTCACATTGTCTGGGAACTGGCGGGTGCAGCTTTTCGGAGCCCCCCCCCTCCATCATTTTGGCCGGGTATTGAAGGCGGGGTATAAATTGAACTAAATCAATCAATAAAGTGCTTCTTTCATGCAGTTGTGGGGCCTGCTGTCAGGTGCTGTATTTGGCCCCTATAACAGAGAGCCATTCCTACTGGGCGATTGTAGGTCAAGGATCTCCTGCCGACTTAAGTAGGTGGCCTGTCTAATCCCTTGTCCTGTTTCCAGCAGTGTTTGGCTAGATGCTCACTTGGGAAACATGCATGCAGGGAAGGGAGAATCCATCTCTCCATATTGTTTCTCACCAGCACCTGGCACTCAGGGTGCCTCTGAGCATAGAGGAGCCATATAGCTCATGTGGCAAATAAATGTCAATCGACAGTTTCCCCTTTCTGGTGAATTTGGTGCTCCTTCTAAAAAGGCATCTAAGTTATTCGTCCCTGTGATAGCAAGTAGTTTGCGCAGAACTGTGGTTCAATAGTTGACTTTGTTCAACACAACCTCCTCTTCGTGGAGGGAACAGAACCTGTAAGAGGGTGAAGGCTGTCTGCTAAGGCTAATGAAAGCCGTCAGCAATTTTGTTAGTCTTTAAGTTGCTACTGGACTTTTGCTCTTTTCTACTGCTATTGACAGACTAACAAGGCTACCCATCGTGTGCTAGGCTCACGGCTGAACAGTAACCTGAAAATTGTATTTGGATCTTAAGCAGCTGTTCAGATTCTTGTGTACTTTTCAACCCTGTCTGATCCATGTGCCTAGCGACCCTCATGTGTTTCTTTTCTGTCTGTCCCCCACCCAGGAACCGTCCTGAGGGCAAAGTGCTGGAAACAGTGGGTGTATTTGAAGTGCCAAAACAGAATGGCAAATATGAAACAGGGCAGGTAAGTGTTTGCGGACAACAAATAGACTCCAAAATGAGATTGGGTGGGGGGGATGTTTCTGGATGTGCGTCCTGCAAATTTTTGTGGTCTCTGGCTATGACTCTCCTAGTAGTGCTCTGACTCTGATCTGGAGAACCGGGTTTGATTCCCCACTCCCTCCACATGAGCTGCGGAGGCTAATCTGGTGAACTAGATTTGTTTCCCCACTCCTACACATGAAGCCAACTGGGTGACCTTGGGCTAGTCACACTCTCAGCCCCACCTACCACACAGGGTGTCTGTTGTGGTAAGGGGAAGAGAAGGTGATTGTAAGCCGGTTTGATTCTCCCTTAAGTGGTAGAGAAAGTCGGCATATAAAAACCAACTCTTCTTCGTCTTTCTCACTTGGCATTGTGAGGGCAGGTCCTCCCTAGCTGTGCCCTGCCAGTACCTGTATGTGTGTGTGTGTGTAAAGTGCCATTAAGTCACAGCTGACTATGGCAACCCTGGAGGGTTTCCAATACAAGAGACTAACAGAGGAGGTTTGTCTTCCTCCACATAGCAACCCTGGAATTCCTTGGCGGTCTCCCACCCAAATACTAACCAAGGGTTGCCCTGTTTCGCTTCCAAGATCGGACGCGATAGGCTAGCCTGGGCCATTCAGTACCTATGCGCTTATAAACCATAGTGGAAAGTCAAAGTTACGGTAACTCTAGACAGTCAGGCAGAGAAGGTCTTCTCAGTCAAAACCATGTCATTTTGGTGTGCCACCAACATGCTAATAGTAATTCACCGAGGTAGTTGACTGGCATCCAAAGAGACTTTTTGAGGACTACTTGCATGGACTTCTTTTCAAAAGTAACTGAAGCTGTCTTCTTTCTCCTTCCTAATACTGGATTTTTTCTCCTTGCAGCAGAAACACATGGGGAGGGACTCAGGTCATGTGTACCTTGCCTTGAACCTCCCCCTCTCTCTTTCAGTTATTCCTCCATAGCGTGTTTGGATACCGGGGAATAGTTCTGTTTCCTTGGCAAGCTAGGTTGTATGATCGAGACGTTACTACTCCAGTGCCTGAAAAGTAAGTGTTCGGTGGGGGGGTGGCTGCATCTGTGCAAATGCTTGATTACTGTATGCTGAAAAATGTTTCTTCAAGGGACAATTTAGAACAAAACCTTGGCGAGTAACAAGCAGGATATACTAAATGAATCTCTAATGTAGAGGAAAGTGAGTATAGACTCTTTATCAGTTGATGGGTCTTAAAGGTTTTCTGTGGTATATATAGATGCAAGAACCAGGTCATTACTGATCCATGCGGTGACATCACATCACGATGTTTACTAGGCAGACTATGTTTACGGGGTGGTTTGCCTTTGTTTTCCCCAGCCGTCTACACTTACCCTCAGCAAGCTGGGTGCTCAGAAGTCTGAGTCAACCTTGAGCCGGCTACCTGAGATCGATTTCCGTTGAGATTGAACTCAGGTCGCGAGCAGAGCTTTTGACTGCAGTGCTGCTGCTTACCCCTCTGCACCACGGGGCTCTTATTTGTTTAAGGGTGTGTTAAAGTTTCTAGGTGTTGTTCAAGTTTTCAGGGTGGTTTTATAGTGTGATTATTTTCCACCTCCTGTTTCCAATGTAAAGGTAGGATACTACTCTGTTTTGTAAAGTGTGTGCTTGCCTTGCTGTTTGGACTTGCTCACTAGTCTTGCAAGTGACAAAGCCTCCCTGGGGATTTGAGGGGCCACCAAGGAGATACAATTGGGGGGGGGGCCTGTCAGGAGGACATTTGACCTATATATTTATCGGGATGTGGAAACAATGTGGGTGCAGACTTCATTTTTAAGACAGAAGCTGAAGCTCCCTAGATTAAAACGGGGCGCTTTCTGTAGAAAAGTGGGACCGCTGCTCTGTGCTGCCCAGAGGCTGTCCAACAACATTTGTGTGCTGCAAACAAAGTTGGCTTCTTCAGGGGCATTCACAAGAGAGCCTCTGAGCTGTGCTTCTCTTTGCTCAGGGGTGAGAATTCAGCAGGCCACGGATCCAAAGAAGTGAAGGGGAAGACGCACACTTACTACCAAGTGCTCATAGATGCTCGCGACTGTCCCCATATAGTGAGTGCTTCTCTTTTTCCAAGCTGACATTTTATGACAGAATGAATGGATGGTTATGGGGCTTCTTTACTGCTAGGAGTTTCCTCCTCCTCTTACTCCAAAGGTGGTATTTATTGATTTAATTGATATGCTTTGTGACTGCTTTTAGAGGTTTTCGACTGGTTTGGGTGGGTTTAGTTTTCTTAAAATTTGTGAACTGCCCTGAACGCCTTTGTAGGGTAGAAGGGGAGTTATATAAAGTACAATATTCTTGTCCAGACTTCAGAAGGTAGTTGTGGGAAATCTGCAGACTTTCTGAGACTTCAGAATTCTAACCCCCCCCCCCCCCCCGGTCATGAACCACATAGTTCATTGTTATGAACTATGTCCCCATTTTAAATATCTAATTCCATTAAGAAATAATAGTTGCTGCTATGTGTGGTGCGGGGTCGAGATGGTGGTGGCCCTGGTGTGATTATGGAGAAACTCATATTGCTAAAAATATCTAAGATGGTTTTGTGCCTTGTAAACACTGTTCTCATTCTTGTTCCTCAGTCCCAGAGATCTCAGACAGAAGCTGTGACTTTCTTAGCGAACCATGATGATAGCAGAGCCCTCTATGCAATACCAGGTGAGTAAGTGGCCATCCTGGGTAGGCCTCAGGAATGTGCCTATGTACTTTCTGTGTAAGCTCCTTCACCCTCAAGTGTATCCAGGAGCTCAGCCAAGGTTCCAGACCTGAATAACTATATAAAATCCTGTGGGCAGCACAGAGCAGCGGTCATACCACTGGATATTAAAGGTCCTCTAAGACACTTGTTTAAACCTTTTATAAAAGAGGTAAACAATCCCAGTATTTTTGAGGAGCAACATTGATAACATGAGTACAGTGTGGTCTGGGTAAGTCAGTGTGAAAAACCTCAAGGCACAGTATCATTATCAAAACCTTATATATATAATTCCAAACTGGGCTTAGAGTGTAGCTCAATAGATGCGCAAAATGGAGCTAGAAACAGGTAGCGGGAATGAATGGAGCCCCAGGTTTGCAGACATAGAACTGCTGCTTTCAGTGGTGTCCATCCGTCCTCCATAGTACAGTCTTGCAGGAAGGTAGAAATGAGATTGAAGAGAGAATGGAAGGGAATGGAGGAAGAGGCAAAGGCCTGCAGAAGATTCTTGTACAGGCGTTTAGGTCCAAAATAGTCACAAGCTGGGAATTGCCTTTTTATGGGACTATGCTGTGGATTACGTCATGAAACAGAGGTTTATTTTTATTTATTAATTAAATATTTGTAACCTGCTTTTCTCCATGACTGAAGGTAGCTGACAAGCTCAACTTTAAAAATACACTAAGCCCCCCAAACACCCTCTCCCAAATGCTAGCGGCCTACACCCCACCAAAAGCACTGGCAAATAAAATAGGCTTTCAGCACCCCCCTCTAGAGACAATGCCCCTGGAGCCCATTCCACAGGGTGGGGGAAATGGTGGAAAAAGCATGGGCTCTGGTTGATGCTGGGTGGGCCACTTTTAAGTGTGGTGGGGGACAGCTAGCATTTGGTGGCCTGCAGACCGTGACTGATGCACGGGGACAGATGTGGGTCCTAGGCCCTGAAGGGCTTGAAAAGTCATAATCAGCACCTTGGATTGGACTTGGAAACAAACTGGCAGCCAATGAAGCCGTTTTAGGGTCAGCAAGAGATATTGCCATCGGCTAGCCCCTGACAAGAACTGGGTTGCTGTGGTCTGAACCAACTGCAGTTTCTGACTTGTCTTTAAGGGCAGCTCAATGCCGAGTTTATTACAGTAATCCAACCATGAAGTTACAGAAGCATGGATGGTTCACTTGTCAAGCTCTGTCCCTCTACATTTTGAAGACCAATTTTTCTGCCAGTGCCATTGACGTAGCTGCTGCTTCTTGAGGTGTAGCCTACATATTTCTTTTGGGATTTCTCCTCCCCCCCACCCCAGGACTTGACTATGTAAGCCATGAAGACATCCTTCCATACACATCCACCGATCAAGTGCCCATCCAGCATGAGCTGTTTGAACGGTTTCTGTTGTTCGATCAGACAAAAGGTAACTCCTTGCCCTGGGGAAAATTGCCGAGATCCGTGGCAAGAATGTTTCGAACAGGACATTGGACTTGCTGTGAGTGTTTTCCAGGAGGAAGAGGGTACTTCCCCCAGTGGCTTCTGGAGGCAGGGCTAACTACGCAGACTTCCTGTTTCTCCTTGACATTTTTCAGAGCACCTTGAAATATCCTTGAGGTGCTCTGAAAAAATGTCCTGCTGACTTTGTGCCAAAATTTGACCTAAAGCAAGAGGAGGAGAGAGTAAGGGCTTCTCTCAGCATGAAACTAACTTGAGCCCGGGAGGGCAGAATAAAGAAAACACTGCCCCCCCCCAAAAAAAGCCCAAGATGGGGGCAGAATGCCTTCCTTTTCTGCTGAAGAGATGGAACACTCACCGCAAGGCCCATGTTCCAGTTCCCTTTGATAGAGGGAGGGAAATATCATGAAAAGGGATATTGGTATGGCCCCCTTTTTCTTCCAGCTAGCATGGTGGACTCTAATCTGGACTCTAATCTGGAGAACCGGGTTCAATTCCCCACTCCTCCACATGAGCAGCGGACTCTAATCTGGTGAACCAGGTTGGTTTCCCCACTCCTACACATGAAGCCAGCTGGGTGACCTTGGGCTAGTCACAGTTCTCTTCGAGCTCTCTCAACCTCACCTACCTTGCAAGTTGTCCGTTGTGGGGAGAGGAAGGGAAGGAGACTGTAAACCAGTTTGATTCTCCTTAAAAAGGTAGAGAAAATCGGCATATAAAAACCAACTGTTCTTCTTCCTTGGTGGGAATTTCTTGATACAGCATTTGCTGTTAGGATGCTGTGCTCACATGTAGCACATTGCTATGTAATGACAGAAGCTGAGCCCTAAGTCCCAGTCCTGCAGATACCCCCTCCTAGAGAGATGGTAGTGGCTCCCGGAATCAGGTGGACAGCAGCACCATCTGTCATGGGCTCATTCTCCAACTGACACAGGGAGAGCTGCCCTCTTGTGGGGCTCTCTGCCCATAACAGTCCAGCGAGGGAGCTGTCTGGTTTTTAGACCCCAGATGTGGCAGGGTAAAGAAGGGAAACATCATTCCACTTGATGGCTCTGCTAGGAGAAGCTACTGAAGCCAGCAAAGGCAAGATGAGTACCAGGAGGGGAACTCTTAGTCCCCCACCCTGTCCTGGAGGAGATGCCCTCTTCCACTGAAGGAGGACAGAACAGCAGCCTCTTGCATTCTTTTTGGTAAAGAAGGTAGCTTAACCACAAAATACAAAAGTATGTGGCTGAGGGACATATACTCATAAATATAATTTATCATATACAAACATGACCACCCGTATATATTGACTAAAATACATACAAGGTTACAAGGAGTTCGTTAGATTATATATTATTCTGGACAAATAAGACAAATGTGAAGTTCTGATGAAGATCTTTACAAAACCGGATTAGGAGCCAGAAACCTGTCGCATTTATCTAATAGTACTGAAGAAGATGATTTATTGCTGTTTTTCTACTGATACCGAAGAGATCATTTACAGCAGGGGTGGGGAACCTTTTTTCCCACCAAGGGCCATTTGGATATTTATAACATCATTCGCAAGCCATACAAAATTATCAACTTAAAAATTAGCTGACCAAGCCCCAAGAGGCAGCTGCCCCAGATGACCCCCTGTGTGGCAAACAGGCAGGCATCCAACTGGTGACACACTTGTCCACCTGGTGGCACAGGATGGTCTGTTGAACCAGCCTGTGTAGCCGTCCAGTTCTTCAAAGTCTGCTCCTTCTCCGTACGGTTGGGGCCAGATTCTACAGCCGGCTCCTGCTACCTCCGCCTGCAGGGATGAAATTAGGACACACTGGCTAAGAACTCGCCCCCCCCACACACATTCTGGCCCTGACCCCTTTAACCCCTCCATTGTTGCCACTTCCACCCCCAGCCCTCGTGTAGTACAGAGGGAATACGTTTCTCCATGGTCCTGGTGGGAAAGGGTTAACACAGTTTCTTGGGCGGTCCTAGCAGCTCCATAGCTAATGACTCTTCTGCAAGGGGGGAAAAGGTTCCTTTTCTCAGCAAAACAAACTCCCATCTGCCTTGAATAAAGGCTGTTCCTGTCTGCAAGAGGGAGCGGATCATCAGTCTTAGATCCTTCTCAGTTAGAGATCTGCCAGTACCCACGAAGGGCTAGACCAAATGATTTCGGGGGCCTTAAACGGCCCCCGGGCCTGATGTTCTCCACCCCTGATTTACAGTTTTAATTTAATAACTGATCTACTGGTGTTGCATCGTTGAAGAAATATCCACAATCTATGGAAGAAAAAACAAGGCTCTTGATTCTATGCCTGTAGAATTATTGTAGATTATAATCTTGGATGTAGTTTAGGTAGTCATAATGTTTGCATATGATAATTATATTTATGAGTATATGTCCCTCAGCCACATACTTTTGTATTTTGAGGTTTAATTACAGTGTTGGTGTGGCATAGCTACTCTTTTGTCTAAAGAAGGTAGCTTCACAGCTGCTGTTAAGAAGATGGGTGTCATGCCCATGGGGGAGGGTCTCCAGGTCACCTTGACATCTTCCGTACTGAAGTAGTTTTCCTTGGGGAACCCTTTGCAGTTCCACCCTTTGTGGCGAGGGATACACTGTGTGCTTGGCAGGAGAAAAACCATCCCTGGCTGGAACTCTCCGATGTGCACCGGGAAACTACCGAAAACATCCGCGTGACGGTCATCCCGTTCTACATGGGCATGCGAGTAAGTGCCGGGCTTGATTAATTAATTAATTTATTATTTCCATTTGTTACCCCGCTCTTCTCGGCCAAAGCCGGGCTCAGAGCAGCTTAAAAGGTAAAGGTCCCCTGTGCAAGCACCGGGTCATTCTTGACCCATGGGGTGATGTCACATCCCGACATTTTCTAGGCAGACTTTGTTTACAGGGTGGCTTGCCAGTGCCTTCCCTAGTCATCTTCCCTTGTGTGTGTGTGTTAAGTGCCGTCAAGTCGCTTCCGACTCATGGCGACCCTATGAATGAAAGTCCTCCAAAATGTCCTATCTTTGACAGCCTTGCTCAGATCTTGCAAATTGAAGACTGTGGCTTCCTTTATTGAGTCTCTTGTTGGGTCTTCCTCTTTTCCTGCTGCCCTTAACTTTTCCTAGCATGACTGTCTTTTCCAGCGACTTTTGTCGTCTCATGACATGACCAAAATACGACAACCTCAGTTTAGTCGTTTTAGCTTCTAGGGTCAGTTCAGGCTTGATTTGATCTATAACCCACTAATTTGTTTTTTTGGCAGTCCACGGAATCCGTAACACTCTCCTCCAACACCACATTTCAAAGGAATCTATTTTCTTCCTATCAGCTTTCTTCACTGTCCAGGTTTCACACCCATACATAGTAATAGGGAATATTACTTACAGAATATCAAAGTCATATTAATCAATAAAAGCATTAAAACATTTTAAAATAGCCCTATAAAATCATAATCGTTATACTGATTTACCTAGGCGCCTCTAACATATGAGTCACAATACAACAACCCAGCTAGGCGAGCAGATGGAAGGCACCAGATGGAATAAAAGGTGTTAACCCCAATAGGAAGGTTAGGGAGGCCAGTCTTTATATATAGGAACTGTAGCTCTAATTGGTTCTTCTTACAGACTTCGTTATAAAAGTTTGCACGTTTGAGACTGAAGAAATACTGCCTTATCGGCCGTGGATCCCACACTACAGCACAGCCGAGTGGTAGAGTCAGGTTGCAAAGGCATTACAAGGGAGAGCTTCCCTACAGACTTTGCAGCTGTTGGGAAAGGAAATGTATTGGTCTGTTTCCAGTTTGGGCAGGCTGGCAAGGCTGGCAAAACGAAGGGCTTAAAGGGATGTTTGCGGCTCCTTGCACTGCCAGAGAGCCCTCCTCACTGAGTCTTCCCTTACCAGGCTGAGGGTCGCAAGAAGATAAGGACTGCCTTGCTGGTAACAGTCTTAGATTCTCACAGGCCCGTGACTCGTCGATTCCTTGTTGCTGGTATTCAGGTTCTGTGCATGGAGGCCCCTTTTAGGAGTCCTGGCTAAAGTCTAATTTGTTTCATGTCTCCCTACAGATGTGGGATTTGTTTGTTTTTAATTATTACATCTTAAATAACAGTACATTTAAGTATAATATGTATCTTGCATCCAATTTTCTTGAAGTACATGGACTTTAAAATTAAATGCAAAAGGTGAAGAAGGGTACAAGGGTGTGGAGAAAGCTCTACGAATAACAGTTTCATAGGGGGAGGGGAGGGGGATTTTTTTATTTTTATCATAAAAAAAGCCAACTCCAGGCCTAAAAAAAGCACATTGTATACAGAATGTCGCAGAGGGGAAAAGGGAGGGGGGCAGAGTGGAGAAAAATCACAGCCCAACAAAGGGAAGGGAAATTTTGTTATATGAACAGAGGAGAAAAGTTTGATAGAACAATATTACTATATAGATGTGGGATTTGTGAGTTCCTTGGGAGTAGCTTAGTCTGCCTGGGATGGTCCTTTCCTCAGCCTCGGAGGAGTTTGGCCTGCGGTTCAACCTATGACAAATGTCGTTTCTCTTTCTTCACAGGAAGCCCAGAATTCCCATGTCTACTGGGTGAGTCTCTTTCTTAACGGTCCTCCTGTGCTGACCTCAGGCCAAGGGGAGCAGGGAAGGACTCTTTCCTTGAAGGGCTCCCCAGCAACACCCAGCCATTGCGCTGCGAAGCCCTGGTTCTGGCTCCCATTGTGATTCCCCTCCCTCTTTCTCTCTCCCTCATTCAGTGGCGCTACTGTATCCGCCTGGAGAATCTGGAAAACGAAGTGGTGCAGCTCCGGGAAAGGCACTGGCGGATATTCAGCTTGTCTGGAACACTGGAGACTGTTCGTGGCCGGGGAGTAGTGGGGCGAGTGAGTGCAAGAGCAGTATGTCCGCGGGAAGGAGAGGGCCTCCTCCCCTTGGAGAGCCAGCATGGTGTAGTGGTTAAGAGCGGTGGTTTGGAGCGGTGGATTCTAATCTGGAGAACCAGGTTTGATTCCCCACTCCTCCACACAGCCAGTAACAGGCTAATCTGATGAACTGGATTTGTTTCCCCGCTCCTCCACACGAAACCAGCTGGGTGACCTTGGGCAAGTCACAGCTCTCTTAGAGCTCTCTCAGCCTCACCTACCTCACAGGGTGTCTGTTGTGGGGAGGGGAAGGGAAGATGATTGTAAGCCGGTTTGAGTCTCCCTAAAGTGGTAGAGAAAGTCGGTATATAAAAACCAACTCTTCTTGTAAGCGCAGGGCTTAGCTGGCATCTTGGTGCATCTGGTGATCAGCCGAGCCCTGGCAGCCCTCGGGGACTTCCATAGCAAGGACTGTTTTGGTTCTCTCAGGGGTTTTGGAATGGAAGTGCACACAGAGGCAGTGACCTCTGTGCTGGGGAGGGAGGCTGTGCTGGTATGGAGAGGGAAAGGTGGTGATTGAAAGCAGTGTCTCTTGCACGCTGGGCAGGCAGATCCCATGCAGTGTTCATCTGTTCTGAATGTACTTTTGTCTCCTCAGGAGCCAGTCCTGTCCAAAGAGCAGCCAGCCTTCCAGTACAGCAGCCACGTCTCCTTGCAGGCATCCAGCGGTCACATGTGGTAAGGAATTTGTGAATGAGAACACCACCCCCCCAGAGCTGCAAGGCACTGTGGGAAGCAGGCTTCCTGGGAGATAAACCTTCCAGGGGTGTGGGGACATGTGATCAGGGCTGGCCTCTTTGGTGCCTTGAGTTCCCAGAAGGAGCAACTTTCCTCCTTTCTCCCCCATATCATCAAGTTGCCAAGAATCACCTGCACCAGCCAGTAAGAGCCACTGTGGTCAGGAGAGAGAAATTTTCCACATTCCTTGTTGTAAAGTGGGGAGAGGAAGAGATATGTGTGTGGGGGTCATTACACATTACAGAGAGCCAGTGTGGTGTAGTGGTTAAGAGCAGTGGTTTGGAGCGGTGGACTCTGATCTGGAGAACCGGGTTTGATTCCCCACTCTTCCAAATGAGCGGTGGAGGCTAATCTGGTTGACTGGATTTATTTCCCCACTCCTACACATGAAGCCAGCTGGGTGACCTTGGGCAAAGTTACAGCTCTGTTAGAGCTCTCTCAGCCCCACCTACCTCCCAGGGTGTCTGTTGTGGGCAGGGGAAGGGAAGGTGATTGTAAGCCGGTTTGATTCTTCCTTAAGTGGTAGAGAAAGTCGGCATATAAAAACCAGCTCTTCTTTTTCTTCTACATTGTTCCTCCTCTCCCTGGTCTCTGGAACGCTTACAAGTATAAACTGCCAGCCCTTCACTCTGGTCTCTGCTTGGCTCCCCAGGGGCACTTTCCGCTTTGAACGGCCCGACGGCTCTCACTTTGATGTCCGAATCCCACCCTTCTCTCTGGAAAGCAACAAGGACGAGAAGACGCCCCCTTCCGGTCTCCACTGGTAGAGCTGTCCTCAGGAAACCAGGCACTCCAGGAACCGGCACCCCCTTTTTCAAAGGCTGAAATGGATTGTGTTTTTAAAAAACATTTTGATCCCCCCTCCCTTTGTTTTTTTTTTTACCAGCTGCTGAGAGATTGTGAGGTGGGTGGGAAGAGTTTAGAGCTTTTAAATCTGGCTCACCGGGGGCTACTTGGCACCATTAACCCTTTCCCCTCCCTTTGGTGCCTGTTAGAGGGGTACCTAGAGAACCAAGCTGCTGCGGATGGAGCCCCTAAAGGTGCACTTGCTGTGAACCATTGGGAATGTGAACCCCCCCCCCCAATGAAGATGTCCTCCCCAGTTATGGGCCAGTCTTCCTCCATAGCCCCAAGACATCTCTGTCTTCCCCAATAGTGCCATTTCTAGCTTCCGCTCTGACAGAGGTTGTCTAACATCACTAGGTTGGAGGTGGGTTGTGATAGGAGCGAGGAAATACCCCATCTGCTCCATCCCATCTCTCACCCAGGACTGCAGAGCTGGAGCACCCGCTTCAGATTCTGGGCACTCTCTTTTGCATTGCTTTTTTCTTAGTGGGAGCCTGAAGCCCCCTGGTACTTTGGGTGGGTTGTCCCTCCTGCAGGAATATCAGCGGGCGGATCTTTTCCAGAGGAACTGGAGCTGCCAGCTCCTGACCCTCAGGGCTGGGCCATTTGCTTTGGTAGCAAACGGTCAGTGTGTGGCATCTCCTGTTTCCGTGTCGTGACAATCCATTCACTGGCTTTTTCCTACTTGGGTGGAGCATGACTTGGAGTTTGATGCAAAAGACAGGAGGCGAGAGCAAGGCAAACTGAATTACAATGTGGGGTGGTTTACAGTTGCACACTCTCTTGCTGTTACAGCAGAATGCTCTCCCCAGGTGAAAAGCTGCCAACTGTTTTCCCCTCACGCTCTTAGGTAGAATGGCGCCATCTAGGGGAAGGGCAGTGTTTTTTAAGGTGCAAAAGGCAGCAGATGCTCACAACACAAGGAGCACTTTCGCCTCTAAGTAAGCAGAGCTAGATGAGCTGGGCTTGCAGGGATGAGCACCTTCAGCTAGTCCTTTCCTTACTGGACTGCATATTTTAAAGCAATTAAATTAAAAATACCTCCAACGTAGCTGTTTCTCTAGTGATTCTGGTGCAGCTACTGCAAATGCCAAAGTGTTTGTCACAGAACAGGCCAGTGGTGTGAGTTTGCTGTAGTAACACTTCCTCTGCCCCAGGTTCCCTCTCTGCTGCTGTGTCTGCCAACAGCCCTTTAAAAAAAAAAAAAAGAACCAACCCAGCTGAGGTTCAGAATTGGAAGAGTAGCACACTACACATCTGGGAGAGCTTTCTCTTTAGTCCTGTTTGTGGTAACTGAGCAAGCCAGCAGTGGAAATGGCAGGGGGGCATTCTTAGATGGAATGCTAAGGGGAAAGGCTCTTTGGGGGGTGGGTCTGGGAGTATGTTGCTTTCTCAGATTACTTCTTGTAGGCCATTTTCCCCAGAAGGGGCAAGACCTCCTACAGTGCGTTGGAGCTTTTGAGGCTTATGCAGAGTCTGGCTTCGTCATGTAAATAACTGTAAAAAAAATCGCTATTCAATAAATGTGGTTGAAGTAACCTGCGTTCCTTGGTATTATGGATGCTTCTGACCACCAGCTTCCCCTGCAAATTGCCCTCTGCATGGCTGCAGCAGCTTTGGTTGAGGAAAAATATCAAATTGATGGAAGAACAAGGATGGTTTGGCCCACCAGGGTCATCTAGTCCAACCCCCTGCACAATGCAGGAAATTCACAACTACCTCCCCCACACACCCCCAGCGACCCCCTACTCCATGCCCAGAAGATGGCCAAGATGCCCTCCTTCCCATGAACTGCCTAAGGTAATAGAATCGGCATTGCTGTTGTGGTAAACGGGGGTTCGGGGGGGGGGGAGAGACCCGAACCGTTATTTCAAGAAAACAGTTTATTCTGGCAGCTGCGACCCAGAGGCCCTAATGGGCAGAAATCTCTGAGTCCCGATTGTACTTAGGGAGAGATATTTATCCAAATTCAAGATATGACAACCCATCAACATTCAGGGTAAAGCTGATAGCACTACAGACATAGAGGCGCGGCAGTAAAGTAACAGTTTCACCCAGTTCTTGTTATTGTTTACTGTAACCCTCCGTGACTCTTGCCCCAGTTACAGCACTACAGACACACAGAGATATCCTGCCCAGCAACTAGCTATTCCCTTGCTGTCCTAATACATTTACAGAAAGGAAAAGGGATTATTACAAATTGCTTAATCAGTGGAACTTCCATAGTCAGGAGAAGTCTACCTTGCTGTCACATTGCTGACAGATGGCCATCTAGCCTCTGCTTAGAAACCTCCAGGGGAGGAGAGCTCACCACCTCCTGAGGAAGCCTGTTCCACGGAGGAACCGGTTTGACTGTTAGAAAGTTCTTCCTATGGTTCCCAACCGGGGGTCCGTGGACCCCCAGGGGTCCGCGAGAACTAAATTAAGGTCTGCGAAACAAAGTTATAAACCCATAATAAATTAATATTTTCAATTAAAAGTTCTCTATTATAAAAATATATATTCAAATATTATTCTAAGTTTAATGTTTAGCTAACAGTTATGATTAAAGTTTATTTTCAAATTCTCAGAATTATTATTTTGAACCTTGGACGGAAACTCTTTAGATTTAATGTCAACCCGTCGGTTCTGGTCCGATAGAGACCTCCCCTTCTCCCCATTGGAGGACTTGGCCTGCCGCTCAACGCCCTGCTCGAGCCCAGCCTCTCCACACCCCGCCTCCTTCCCTTCAGGCTGCGAGCGAGCAGGAGGCTAAGCCCCCACGAGCGATCCCGCCCCCGGAAGCAGCCGCGCGAAGACGCTACTTCCGGCTCGCGACCCGGAAGTGTCGTCCAGGCCTGGGAGCGAAGCATGGTTGTCCCGAAGGAGGGGGGCGGCGGCGGCGCCCACCGGGCCGGGGCCCTGAAACAGCAGAACAAGCCGCACAAAGCGGGCAGGCACCGCCGCAACAGCGCCCGGAGGCATGCCGGTGAGCGCGCCGGGGGAGGGGCGGCATGCGGCCGGGGTCTCGCTTTCCCTTTCTCCGGGGAAGGTTGGGGCCGCTGAAGGGATGATGGAGCCTCTCTTTGCAGAAGTAGAAAAGAGCAAGAGCCCAGCAGCACCTTAAACACTAACAAAATATTTTCTGGTTGGGTATGAGCTTTCGTGAGCCACAGCTCGCTTCTTCAGATAGTAGAAAAGGGCAAGAGTCCAGTAGCACCTTAAAGACTAACAAAAATATTTTCTGGTAGGGTATGAGCTTTCGTGAGCCACAGCTCACTTCTTCAGATACAGCTTATCTGAAGAAGCTGCATTATCGAAGCTGTATCTGAAGAAGTGAGCTGTGGCTCACGAAAGCTCATACCCTACCAGAAAATATTTTTGTTAGTCTTTAAGGTGCTACTGGACTCTTGCTCTTTTCTACTATCTGAAGAAGTGAGCTGTGGCTCACGAAAGCTCATACCCTACCAGAAAATATTTTTGTTAGTCTTTAAGGTGCTACTGGACTCTTGCCCTTTTCTACTATCTGAAGAAGTGAGCTGTGGCTCACGAAAGCTCATACCCAACCAGAAAATATTTTTGTTAGTCTTTAAGGTGCTGCTGGACTCTTGCCCTTTTCTACTACTGCAGACAGACTAACACGGCTACCCACTGTGAATTCTCTTTGCAGAGGTAGTTGAGTCCCGGAGGGTGGCAAGAACAGACCCCGGCACCTTCTGCGCCCCGCCTTTATGAGTCTCCAGAGGTCGGCGGGGGGGGGGGAACGAGGAGAAGGGCGTGCTTCGGGTCCGTACAGCGAGGAAACTGCTCCCCTCGTCCCCTTTCATTAAAGGACGTTTCTCTGTCTAACACGCAATAAAGTTTTGTAAAGCTTTTTTAGATTGAGGAGGAGGGTTGCAACGGTAATGCGGGCCCCAGTCCATGCAAGCATCTTCAGGACTTTTGTAAAGGCTCTCAGGGGTCCTTTATAGGGTTGCCATCCTCCAGGAACTAGCTGTAGATTTCCTGCTATTACAACTGATCTCCAGCCGATAGAGATCAGTTCTCCTGGAGAAACTAGCCGCTTTGGCAATTGGCCTCTATGGCATTGAAGTCCCTCTCCAAACCCCGCCCTCCTCAGGCTACACCCCCAAAACCGAAGAGGGACCTGGCAACCCTAGTCCTTTAGGGCAGCAGGTAGAAAAGTTGTAGGGGTTTGAAACGACATTTTCTATCTCCAAAAGCACTTTATGTACCTGCATGTGAATATTATAGTTCTGCTTAGTAAGTACTGAGAGTCACTTTTATTCTTTCTTAGTCGGGGTCTCTGCCAAAACCCTCAGCTGTCAAAAGCGGCAGAACTTGGCCAAGTTGGATCGCAAGCATCGGGCATCGCAGCTCCGTCAGCAGTCCAAGGAGGCGGTAAGCTTATCAGCAGGCATGGAAGACAGGAGGAACTGAAGCTGTTTGCTGCTCTGAGGAAGGGCAAAGAGGACTCACTCTTTCTCTCTGTCATCACAGGTGCTGGCAGAGAAGCGAAACTTGGGCCGCAAGGATGGGCCGCCACACCTGGTGGTTGTGGTCCCACTGCATGCTAACATTGACAGCCAAAGTGTCTTGCACCTGTTTCAAAGCAACGACTCTTCCGTTGTGCACCAGGCTGAGAGGGGTTTCCCAAGCTTCACCTTTCTGTGCTCCCGAACTAAGTTGCGATGGCAGTTTGTGGTAGCTGACAGAGGTGAGGACGTCGTCACAGACAGATTCGGCTGTTTACTGACACATTCAGGGTGTGCTCAATCTTCACTAGTGCAATTCTTATTTTTCTAGGGAACCTCCTTGCTGTCCTGGACCTTGCTAAAGTTGCTGACACCCTTCTTTTTGTGCTGGATGTACTTGAAGGCTGGGATACCATTGGCAACAACTGCCTCTCCTGCATATTTGCACAGGGCCTCCCCAGCTATGGTGAGTGTGGCAAAAAACCAAATGTATTGGTTGGTGAGTTCTTGCTTCCCTGGATTCCTTGTAGCTTGTAATAGGGTGGTTCAGCCTTAATGACCAGGAGAAATGCCTGCAGTGTAGACCTGTTGATGGGGAGGTAAGACAAAAGGGAAAGCTTCTCCTTTGTGGAAAGACTGGTTAGTAGCATTCATGAGGACTAGGCCTATTGCTGGCTGGTACCCATTAGTGCTGGGTACGGTATGTCTGTGCATGGCTGTCCTCGACAAAAGACACGGCTTTTTTGGTCCTAGCTCCGGCCTGGTGGAATGCTCTGCCTGGTAACATCAGGGCCCTCGGGACCTTAGAGTTCAGACAGAGCTCTTCCACCAGGCCTATAGTTGAGGACAGCTGCGGGTATCATCTTCAGTGGCCTCCCAGCCCCCCCTTCCCTTATTCTAAACTTTATATGGATTTGAAGGGGTGGCTGCCTCTTTGTCTCTGCCAGCATAATGGAAATTGGGCGCCATCTGATTTTAATTATTTTAAATTACAGGGTTTTATTGTTAAATGTTTATTTGTATTGATGTTGTTGATGTATGATTTTAAGTGCTGTTACCCACCCTGAGCCTGGCTTCGGCCAGGAAGGGGAGGTTAGAAATTGAAAAAAAATTAGTAAATATCAAATGTTGAGGATAGAGAGGACCAGTTTATGCACTTCCCATTTGGCTAGTATTGGATGAAAGCAAGATGCCGGATGCAGTACTTGGTGTAATCTTGCAAGACTATTCTTGTTTTATACTGGCTGTCTAATGTAGAATGATTGGAAGGGGAGGCAGTGGATTTCTAAGCAGCATTGCAAGGGTGTTAAGCTTTTGCATGGCATTTCCTGCCATACTGTGTTTGGTTTCCTCTGCTGCAGGGTATGTGCCTAGGTTCCCGTGGCTTTTGTGCTGCCCTGCCAAGGCCCAAACTTAACCTCCTCTGTGTTGTCTGCAGGCCTTGCTGTTCAAGGTCTTGCTGACCAGCCCCTGAAGAAACAAATTGACTTGCAGAAAAAACTGAGGAAGATTACTGAGAAGAGGTTCCCCGAGGCCAAGCTCTTCCCCCTCGACTCAGAGCAGGAGTCTGCACTCCTGCTGCATCACCTGGCCACCCAGAAACAGCGGCACCTGGCATTCCGGGACCGGCGAGCCCACCTGCTGGCTGATGCTGTGGAATTTGTATTTGGGCCAGGCAGTGCCCTGGTGGGGACTCTGAAGGTGTCTGGCTATGTGAGAGGGCACAGCTTGAACGTAAACAGTTTGGTGCATATCTTGGGCCATGGGGACTTTCAGATGAGCCAGGTGGATGCCACTCCAGAGCCATTTGTGCGGAACCTGAGAGGTGCTAAAGGGCAGCCTAGAAAAGGCCATGGCATGCAGGTACGGTTGGGTTCTGTTGCCCTGCTGGGAGGCTGGGAGTGAGCGAGGGGTTAAGCATCTGTACGTTCAGAGGAGGACTGCCACCTCCAGTGAGCTATAAAGCTTCCCCCTGTGGCCCACGGGTGGCAGCATTGGTGCTTCTGCTTCCTAGGACAACCCTTTCGGCGGAGTGGCTGAGATGGAGGAAGATGTACAGGTCTTAATGAGAGCTGATCCTAGCAAGCAGGAGTCTCTGCAGTCAGAGATCGTCCCCGATCCCATGGATGGAGAGCAGACCTGGCCCACCGCGGAAGAGCTGAGTGAGGCAGCAGGTGAAGTCTGGAGTGGCTGAGAAGGACGAGACTTCTTATTTATTGAATGATTTATATTTGGACTTCTAGCCCACCCTCCATCCCTGGCTGGTCTCAGAGCGGGTTATATCAGATAAAAAAAAAACAATACATACAATAACAAATCTCAAAAATTCAATCTTATTAAATTACAAATTCAAAATCTAAAACAGTAAGCGCTCACTGTCTGCCCACAGGGCCAAGAGCCGACCAGAGGGGAAGCAATCTGGGTCCCCTATAAGATCCGATGGAGGGAGAAAAGTAGTGGGGAGGCCACACATGATGGAAACTCTTGCTGCCCTCAACCAAAGACATGGCGGAACAGTTTGGTCTCACAGGCCCTGCAGAACTATATTCTCTGTTCTCTTCTAACTGTCCTGTTTGGGGAGAGTGTGTGTCTCATCCAACTCTCCCTCAAGGCTTTCCAATTCCTTGTGGCAGCTGAAAACAAAACATGTGCCACACAAGACATTGGCAGTCCTCTGGACCTGGCATTTCTGATTGTGCATGCCTACGTTTGTCACATCTTTTTCGGGAACGCAGCGTATACTGCTGCAGTCTCAAGGCTAAGCTCCGCTGTTATAGAGGAGGCTTGGCCCAGGGTGATGAGGGTTCTGTGTTTGACATTGACTGGCCTTCTCCCGCACCCCTGTAGAATGCCTCAAGCAGACCAAGAAGATCTCCAAGAGGGTTCCCAAAGGCACTTCCGCCTACCAGGCCACCTGGATTGTAGATGAGCAAGAAGGCAAAAGTGGCAGTGATGATGAAGATGATGAGGCAAATGAGATGGAGGAAGAGATGTTTATAGAAGAGGCAGTCTCCCAGGTAACAGAACTGGTGGATGAAAACAACTGCTGGTTCCAGGGCTGCCTGGCTAGAATGTGTACAGGACGTCAAAGGGCAGTGGTTGCTGTCTAGTGGGCTTTACTGGTAAGGACAGCACAAAGCTAGGGAGAAATGAGACCTGTGATGAACCAACTGGAGGCATGGCAGAAATCAAGTATGCTGATCTGGAGGGCAGCAAACGTTAGCTTGGTTACTAGCTCCCTCACCCAAGCCTAGAAGGAGAGGAGGCATTGCTGTGGGTGCTGGGGATGATTGCTGTTTCCTGCCTTCCTCAGTGCAATGCAGGTAAGGACTTGGGTGGGGTGTTCTTCCCCCACTTGGCTGAGGTTCGTGTCCCTACTAGACTGGCAAGTGGATCGGTGGATTCCTGTTGATGGGGCAACTAGGCGAGGGAACTGAGAAGAAAGCAAATGTGTGGTGGGATATACAGAAGAGTCTTGCTGTAAAGGCTGGCAGTATAGGAGAGACTTTGCTGGAGACATGGGCCGTTTATGCATGGCTGTTTCCTCTCAGTCACCCCGCTTACTATTTCGGGGCTTTGCTTTGATTACGTTTGCATTTTCCGACTGTCAGAGGTTGCCTCATTCTCCCCGTGGTTTCCTTGGGTTTTGCCCACATTTTCTTGGTTTGTGTTTAGCCAGCATACAGAAAACACAAGGAAAATGCCCGGGGAGAGTAAAGTGACCATGAGGAAACAACCATGCATAAATGGCCCAATGAATTATGTCCTGGCTTTGTGAGCTTGGGTTGGCCCTATATTCTGTGTCAGCTGACCCTTTACAGACACTGTGCTGTTTTTGTGTCCCAGGATGGGAGCAGCAGTGAGGAGGAGGAGGCAGTAACTACAGAGGATGAAGAGTGCGAGTCTATGGGGCTGCCAGAGACCGAAGAGGATGCTGAGAAGATGGAGGAAGAGGAGGCAGTGCTGGAGAAGTACCGGCGGGAGCGACAAGATGAGATGTTTCCAGATGAAGTGGATACTCCCCGGGATGTGCCGGCCAAGATCCGGTAAGAGCACTACTTCGTTCCGGAAGGGGGAAAGCAATGAGTTGGGGGGGGGGCAGAACTTGCAGCAGCTTGCTCCCCATCATGCCAGGTCACATAGCCAGGCTAGCTTGTATTAGGTAGACAAGTGCTGGAGCGTGGGGGGGGGGGCTCCTTCCCCATCCTCCCCGAATGGTTTGTAGCGATGTGCAGAGGGTAGGATGCTGACATGATGGGCAATCCAATTCTAAGACTCCCAACACATTGTAGGAGGCATAGCCAGTGTCCTGTGACCACTGGAGAGGGTAAATAGGTGGCAGATGCCTCCCAACTAGGCACTTGGAAGCACTACTCCATGAGACACCCTTAATGTTGTCCTAATTCTACTCCAGGATAGTACTTACACCAGTTTTGTGCAAATGAGGCTTGGCACCAGCATCACGATAAGTTGGGGTACGGTTTAGCGGACATCCTACATTGTTTGGAGACTGAGTTTAGGATTGTGCTATAAGTCATGGGATGACCTTAACGCACGTTGACCTGCAGCTTCCAGAAATACAGGGGACTGAAAAGCTTCCGGACATCTCCATGGGACCCCAGCGAGAATCTGCCCAGGGACTACGCCCGGATCTTCCAGTTCCAGGATTTCTTCCAGACTAGGAAGCACGTCTTCCGACAGCTGGAGAAAGAGGACGACGATGGAGCTGTGGTAGGCGCTTCCTTTCTCAGTGCAGCCTTGTTGCACACCCGTCCCTTCCCCTCCCCAGGGCCACAGGGGGTAGCCGTTAGTCTGTCTTGACTTTCACTTTGCTGAAAAGGGGAGACTTGAAAGGGATTTGGCTCAGTTTGGCTGCAACTCCTTGCTTCGGCAACTGGTAGCAAAGATGTGGTTGGTCACCCATGAGCAATGCCTGCTGAAGGCCAGAGAAGAGGTGGAATGAGATTTCCAGGGGATGGGGCTGCAGAATACATGCCTCTCCCATGATCAAGAAAATCTGAGATTATGCAAAATGAGAGAAGTAAACTGGCATCGTATGTCCATTTTTCTAAAGAATTTCTCTTGGGTGGCTTTCAGCACATTACCAAGCTTTTCTTCTCTGAGGAACTCAAAGAGAACTTTTTGAGGCGTGCTGCTGCTTTGCAGGACCTCCTCTTCATCTGGGCTTGTCCTTGAATCTTTTAGAGGGAGGGGAAGGGCTCCAAGTATCTGGGCTGGCTCTTCACACATGGAGCCCACTTCTTCATGAAATGAAAGAGGTTTTGTTCCTTTAGCTGCTGGGAAGAGGCTTTCCAAATTCTCCTTGGTTGGCAGCAGACACTACCTCCCTTCCTTATACTTGCTGCTTACAATTCAGTGCAACTTTTCGTTCACGGTGCCATCCTGTCTCCTCTGCCTCCCTGTCCTTTCCCCAGGTTGGCCGTTACGTGACGCTTCACATTTGCAATGCTCCGGCCTCTGTAATGGAAAGTTTCCAAGAGCAGATGCCTTTGGTGGTCTACGTACTGCTCCCTTATGAGCAAAAGGTGAATTGGGAAGATGATTTGCATGTCTGTTTAGTGGGGTTGGGAGGTAAATTGTGCCTCCTTCTCCATGTAAGAGAAGGGAAGCCAGTGATGAGTTTTCACCGCAATGTCTGAACCTGTCCGATGCCTCCTGACGAGCCATTGGCGACCTGAGGTTTCCCTTGTCCCTGCAGAGGTGTGTGTCTCAGCCACTGTGCAAACTGGGTAATGCAGAGGGCTCAGACTTCCTTCTGGTTTTCCTTCCCATTTGCAGATGTCTGTACTGAATCTCCTGGTCAGGCGCTTCGCGGGCTACACTGAGCCTGTTCAGGCCAAGGAAGAGGTGATAGTTCATTGTGGATTCCGCCGCTTCCAAACTTCGCCACTTTATTCTCAGCACAGCTCAGGTGGGGGAGTTTTGCTCTGTAGCCCAAGATTCTGGTGGGAGGCCTCTACGCCTGGGAGGGAGGGGAAATAGATTCATAAGATCCAATCTTAAAATCATAACGATCATGAAATCTGGACAACATCTAACAATTTAACAATAAACAAGACTAGCAGACAATTTTCTATACAAAATAATACATTATGTGTTCAAATTTTAATGAAACCAACTGCAAGTGTGTACATGCAGACAGTGTGACTTCTGACAGAAAAGAATCAAAATCCGTAAATGGGACGTTCATGAGTCCATTCAACAGCAGAGCCAAACACGGGAGGGAATCTTCTTCAGTAGGTCTGGATGTACGTACCAAATAATGTTCTCTTAAGGGGAAAGAAACTTGAAAATCCACCATACTTTTGGTCCAAATTGCAATTTTCCAGTCGGCTGATGGGACCAGCCACATCTACAATGGTGTGTATTTGCCCCAGGGGACATTTTTTGGGGATAAAAGGGGCCATAACTCAGAATGCCGAAGGTCACAGGCTTAATCTTTGGTGTCTAGTTAATAGGAAAGCAGGACTGGGAAGGACCTCTGTCTGAGAGCACAACAGACTGTTTGGTTTACTTCTGCTCCCAGAATAGAAGGCTGGCCCATGAGGATTGCGCCAAGTTGGGAATTACGGTCTGGGAGCAAAGGCAGCGGTTGAGGGCACATTTGCATTGCAATTGGAAAAGGGGTTCAATCCAGGTGTGTTTTACTGAAGATACCTGTGCAAGAGCTCTCATCATCTGTCCCTGAAGCCAGCTCAGAAGGAAGGTTTGGCTTGCAGGACAGCTGCAGAGTCTAAATGTGTTATTTCCTTCCCTTAGCATCCAAGTACAAGCTGGAGCAGTTTCTGCGGGCTGATGGCACCACCATGGCTACCATGTATGGCCCCATCACTTTCCCGCCAGCTTCTGTGTTGTTCTTCAAGCAGAAGAGCGATGGTGAGTCAGGCACACGACGGAGGGCTTTTGAGGTTTTGGCTTTCTCCCCAGGTGAACTTGCCGTTCCTGGTTTTAGCATGCCACAAAGCCAGAGGGCTGAAAGCCTGTGTGTTGGAAGGGCCAGAGTAGACTTGGGCCCGGAAGCCACAAAGTTCATTGGCTGACCTGGAGCTAGTTGCAATTAATTCATTGGGCAGTGGAGGAAATAAAAGGAGGGGAGAGCTTGCATGTCACCAAGTCTTCCTTTGAGCATGTAATGTAATAGCTGTGCAGCTCGTTGTGGCTAACTTTTAGGAGAGCCTTCTCCAGCTGGAGCCTCCTTTTGCCTTAGGAACGTCCATTGGGACGCTGTTCTGTGTTCTATGTTAATGAATGAACAGATGTTTGTGAGGGGTTGAGAAAGCAGGGCCTTTTCAGTGGTGGTGCATCCTGTGGGAAGTCTCCTCAAACAAGCCTGTCTAGCACATCATTCTCTGTAACCAAAGCTTGTAACTATTAGTGGTGTCGGCATCTTCTACAACAGGGCTAGGTGGTTCCTGGTATATGCCAACAGCAGCACATAAAAACATTTTGCTTGGCATTCAAGAGCCAACTGAGGCCCTGGCAACATGGCTGGGGGCAGTGGCCTAGGAAGAAGCCATGGATTATGCCCCTTGTTGCCTTTCAGATCCATACAGGCTACCAGCCAAGGCAAATCCTGCTGCTGGGACTTGGCTTGCTGCAAGTACAAATCAGTGTGTCTCTCCTCACCAGTTTTTTTTTTCTGGCTTAGCACCTTCACATTGCATTTTTCAGCACTTGGGCCAAAAAGGTTGATCATCCCTAGGCTTCTTTAAAATTGCTTTCAGATTTGGGCTGGGAGCTTCTCAACTCACTCACTGCACATTGTAACTGGCTAGTTTTGGCTCTTTCCCTGTTGTTGAACAGCCAGCTGGAAAGGTAGCTTACACATTCAATAAACAAATGTAACGCTTCTAGGACTCTTCACCCCGATCCTAGCTTGCTTGTCAGCCTAGTGACTTCTGCTCCGTTGTCTACTGCTCAGTAGTCTAGTGCCATCTGTTTTTTTTCTCCCTAGGATCACATGACCTTCTGGCCACAGGTTCTCTCCACAGCGTTGACCCCAACAGGGTGATCCTCAAACGGGTGGTGCTCAGTGGCCACCCTTTCAAGATCCATAGGAAGATGGCTGTCGTGCGCTACATGTTCTTCAACAGAGGTACAGGTCCTGAGGGAGGATTCCCTAGGGCCCAAGTGCACCCTTGGCACGCTTAACACAGCAACTGAGGAAATCTCTTAGTCTTCTTTGGTCAGCAGGCAGGGTGCAGCCCATGTGCTGCTCTGGTTGGCCTTAAGTAGCTTTGGAAGTAAGATCCCATATGTGCATCCGCACACATGAAGCTGCCTTATACTGAATCAGACCCTCGGTCCATCAAAGTCAGTATTTTCTTCTCAGACCGGCAGCGGCTCTCCAGGGTCTCAGGCAGAGGTCTTTCACTTCACCTATTTGCCTGGTCCCTTTAACTGGAGATGCCGGGGATTCCTGGGACCTTCTGCGTGCCAAGCAGAGGCTCTACAACTGAGCCACAGCCCCTCCCCTAAAAGACAGTCATATTTTTATCATCTTTATGGCACCATCACAAGAAGCTGCCTTATATTGAATCAGACCCATGGTCCATCAAAGTCAGTATTGTCTACTCAGACTGGCAGCGGCTCTCCAGGGTCTCAGGCAGAGGTCTTTCCCATCACCTACTTGCCTAGTCCCTTTAACGGGAGATGCTGGGGATTGAACCTGGGACCTTCTGCGTGCCAAGCAGATGCTCTACCACTGAGCCACGGCTCCTCTCCACACACACCAGCCTGTCACCCCTTTGAGAGCCAGCGCTGGAATAAAAGGCCAGTTCCGTTAGCATAACGCTGTTGAAACTTAATGAAACCACTCAGTGGTTTAGAGGAGTCTTGAGGCCAGGAGTGGTAGGGCAAGCTGATGACCAAGGAAACTTTCCTGGCATTATTATATTTTCTGGGAGAAGTGCTGGGGCTCTGTAGAATGCAGGAAGGAAGACATTAACCCACCACCCAGCCTGCTTAAATTTCAGGGAGCGTCTGTCCATGCAGGCAGCCTGTGCAGTTGCAAGCATGAAGAGCTGTATTCTGGGATGCACCCATGGGCAGGGATATGGCAGTATCTAATGATATGTGTGGTATCTGCTTCCTTCTCATTCTTCTCTCTCGCTACAGAGGACGTGTTGTGGTTTAAGCCAGTAGCACTCTGGACCAAGTGGGGTCGGCGGGGGCACATCAAAGAGCCTGTGGGTAAGTGGGCTGGGCCAGTGGTATGGATTTAACCTAGTGGATCTACCCCCCCTGATTACAGGGTAAGCAGTTTATCACCTCTATTCTCTGTTGCCAGGTACCCATGGCCTGATGAAATGCCAGTTTGATGGGCAGTTGAAGTCCCAGGACACAGTGCTGATGACCCTGTACAAGCGGGTCTTCCCCAAATGGATATATAATGCCCATGTTCCAGGACTGGGCAAGATGGGGGAGAGCGCCCTTTGCCAAGGAGAGGAAATGGACTAGAAGCTGCCTGGCTTCATTTGCACCTTGTGGAGGGAGGTTTGAGAAAAGTGTTGGTCCTAAGGGGCCCAGAGGCTTATACCCTCTACACTTGGAAGAGCTGGGGACTGGGTGGCAGGAAGGAGTTTATCTGCCTCCATTCTTGCTCAGTGCTTCCGAGGGGTCTGGGCCCCTCCTGCAGCTGCCTTAACACACGTTCAGTGAATAAAAAATTATCATGTGCCTGCTTTGTGTAAGGGTCTCTCTCAGATTCCCCCCCCCCCATGAACACATGAAGCTGCCTTAAACTGAACCAGGCTCGTGGTCCATCAAAGTCAGTATTGTCTAAGACCGGCAGCGGCTCTCCAGGGTCTCAGGTAGGGGTCTTTCACATCACCTACTTGCCTGGTCCCTTTAACTGGAGATGCCGGGGATTGAACCTGGGACCTTATGCATGCCAAGCGGATGCTCCACCCCTTAGCCACAGCTCCTCCCCATCCCGCGGGGGATGCAGAGGGGCGCACTTGTGGGCTTTGCTCTGTTCGTGCTTCCTGCCAGGGCCCCCACTGCCCTGCGGCGGGTGTTACTCCTTTGCTCTTTCAAGGAACGAACACGGCTCTCGCACGTGACTCTTCGCTCGGTTTCTGCGCCGCCTCGCAGCCGCTATGCGCAGAAACATTTTGTATGTTTATTTATTGTAAGGTGCATTGAACCTGATTGAGATACATCTATTGATATTGGTTCCTTACCATCAGTGGTTCCCAACCTTTTTTTGACCAGGGACCACTAGGACTTTTTTCTTCAGTGCAGGGACCCCAAGGTTCAAAATAAAAATTCCGAGAATTTGAAAATAAACTTTAAACATAACTGTTAGTTAAACATTAAGCTTAGAATAATATTTGAATATATATTTTTATAATAGAGAACTTTTAATTGAAAATATCAATTTATTATGGGTTTATAACTTTGTTTCGCGGACGTTAATTTAGTTCTCGCGGACCCCTGGGGGTCCACGGACCCATGGTTGGGAACCAGTGACCATTGTATAGAAGGTACTGGATGTAGCTGATGCATCTTGTTTGATTTATATCTCATTTGTAGTAAACCATTTTGAATGCATACGCTTTAAGAGCCCTCGTGCTGCTATTACCAGATTTGCTATGTGCAGAGGGGCTTCCAAGCCCCGTTTCCCCACGGCCGACCCCCGCCCGCCTGCCTGCCTGCCTGCCTGCAGCTGTCTGCGGCCGCATGCCTCCCTGCCGCCCGAGCATCTTTCGCGCCGTCCGGGGCGCTTCCGGCGAGGCCCCGAAGAGAAGGGCGGGGTCGCAGCGCGCGGCGGCAGGACTCCCATACGCCTCTGCGCGGGGTTTGGCCGTTCCCGGCCGCCGTCCGTTTCCCTGGCGCCGGGAAGTAAAATGGCGGCCGCGGAGCTGGAGCGGGTCCGCGTCTCGGCGGCGGAGTTGAGGAGGGGGATTCTGGCGGCGGAGGCGGCGCTGGGGAGGGGCGGCCCAGGTGAGGCCCGCGGCGGGGGGGCCGGGCTCGCGCGCGCGGCCTGCTCGGCGGCTCGGAGCGCTTCCCGCGGCCCTCTTCCCCCGTGTTAACGCGGGACGGGGGTGTGGCGAGGAGAGCCTGGGCCGGAGGAGGGGCGGCGCCAGTGGGGCGGGCGCCTGCTCATGCCCCTCGCCGGAGCCCGACCGGGGGCAGCATCCGGGGAAGCGGCCCCGAGCCTCTGGTCGCGGATGCTGGGCGGGGAGATCTGGCGGTCCGGTAGAGATCCTCTGCGATGGCCTTTCCCAGTGAGGGTGGTTGATAGGTGGCTGTTGCAAGCAGCTTTGGGAGCTCCGCGAGCCTCGCTTTTTCTCTGCTCCGGCAGTAGAATAGACTGTGGCCATTGATGGCCCTTGTAAGGATGTGACTCTGGCCACCAAGACTAGATTAATTCATGCCATCGTATTCCCTATTACTATGTATGGGTGTGAAAGCTGGACAGTGAAGAAAGCTGATAGGAAGAAAATAGATTCCTTTGAAATGTGGTGTTGGAGGAGAGTGTTACGGATTCCGTGGACTGCCAAAAAAACAAATCAGTGGGTTATAGATCAAATCAAGCCTGAACTGACCCTAGAAGCTAAAATGACTAAACTGAGGCTGTCGTATTTTGGTCACGTCATGAGACGACAAGAGTCACTGGAAAAAACCATCATGATAGGAAAAGTTGAGGGCAGCAGGAAAAGAGGAAGACCCAACAAGAGATGGATTGACTCAATAAAGGAAGCCACAGCCTTCAATTTGCAAGATCTGAGCAAGGCTGTCAAAGATAGGACATTTTGGAGGACTTTCATGCATAGGGTCGCCATGAGTCGGAAGCGATTTGACGGCACTTAACACACACACACATTGATGTCCCAGGCTAGCCTGATCTCGTCAGACCTCAGAAGCTAAGCAGGGTCAGCTCCGGTTAGTATTTGGAGGGGAGACCACCAAGGAAGACCAGGGAGGGTTGCTGTGCAGAGGAAAGCACTGGCAAACCACCTCTGTTCGTCTCTTGCCATGAAAACCCCCCAAAAAGGGGTCGCCATAAGTCGGCTGCGACTTGACGGCACTTTACACACACACACACACACACACACATTGATGCACAGGAGGTTTTGCCTTGGATTTGCCACTCTGTAGACGCACATTTTCCCCATCTGCATTCTCAAAACTCTGCAGGGGGGCTTTTTTTTTTTTTAGTTTTGAGAACTCGGATGGGGAAAATGTGCATCTACACAGGGGCAAATCCAAGGCAAAACTCCCATGCATAAATGGCCTGTGCCCGCTAAGCCTAAGAGAGTCATTCTGGGACTGCCAGGCTGCGTTTCTGACTTTGCTACATTAGTCGAACATGGAGAACTCATCGTGGTTTTTGTTTATATGCTGCTTCGGGTCACCTCACAATCCATCGAATGCACGTAATAGTCTTGATCTGCAAGTTTGTAACACTCCAGTATGTGGGGTGTGAAACTTAACCTCACCTTGGAGTCCTGGTATTCCAACATGGGACAGGCTGATCCCTGCATGGGAGGGGATGTTGGATTACGAGTGTTATGTGATTCTTTCATACACTTAAAAGTAGAATTAGTGGGTGACTTCCAGTTGTACCTGGGGATCTCTCCTCTCAAAATGTAAACCTCATATAGAAGCTCTATATACATTGTATGTATGCAGTTCCTTAATGGTGATGTAGAATCATAGAGTTGGAAGGTACTACCAGGGTCATCGAGTCCAACCCCTTGGACAATGTAGGAAATTCACACCACCTCCCCCAAGTATATGCACCTACGCGTGTATATAAAACACATAGTGCGTTCACACACTTCCTGTGTTGGTGTAGTTTATTTTAAAGATCTTCAATTGTGTTTTGCCCCCACAACAGTCCTGGGATGTTAGTAATAATTCCCATTTTACTGCTGGGAAAAACAGGATGAGAGAAGGAAATGTCAGAGGCCATGCAGTGAGCTAGAAAAGATTTTGAAGTGTAAGGGTGTGTCACTGGCCACCAAGACTAGATTAATCCATGCCATTGTATTCCCTGTTACTATGTATGGGTGTGAAAGCTGGACAGTGAAGAAAGCTGATAGGAAGAAAATAGATTCCTTTGAAATGTGGTGTTGGAGGAGAGTGTTACGGATTCCGTGGACTGCCAAAAAACAAATCAGTGGGTTATAGATCAAATCAAGCCAGAACTGACCCTAGAAGCTAAAATTACTAAACTGAGGCTATCGTATTTTGGTCACGTCATGAGACGACAAGAGTCACTGGAAAAGACAGTCATGCTAAGAAAAGTTGAGGGCAGCAGGAAAAGAGGAAGACCCAACAAGAGATGGATTGACTCAATAAAGGAAGCCACAGCCTTCAATTTGCAAGATCTGAGTAAGGCTGTCAAAGACAGGACATTTTGGAGGACTTTCATTCATACTGTCGCCATGAGTCGGAAGCGACTTGACGGCACTTAACACACACACATGCAGTGAGCATGGCAGAGACGTAGATTGAAGCCTGACTCTGATTCCCCTGATTGACCACTAGCCAATATAGAGCTAGAGATGCGTGTGAAGTCCACACATGTTAGTGTTCACTAAACCCTTGCATTGGGTTGTAGCTGTTTTTAGGAATGTAAATCATTTCGTTAAACCTAACTCTTGTTCTCTAACCATGGTATCTTACTACAGTTGGAGAGCTGAGGCCGAGAGAACAACTTTGTCCAAAGACAGTAATTCTAGCGGAGGGGTGGGCCTTGAAGTTTTGCTCTCATTTTCTGAGCTGTGTTGCTTCTCAGCTCTGCAGTACATGGGTTCTTTGATGAAACATTGCCTGAAATGCTAAATACATCTTGAACCCCAACTAACATCTGCATCCCATCACCGGCAAGTTACTATGGCTTGCTTCATGCCATCCCAGCTGTACAGCTGAAAAGCACCCAGTCTCCCCCCCCCCCGCATGCTCTTGAACCTGGTGTAGCAGCTTGGTGGTCTTTTGAGGGGGTCACCACACCTAAAAATTGATATGGCAAGGCTTGAGAAGGTGCAGGAAAGAGCGACCAAAATGATCAGGGGGCAAGAGAATCTGCCCTATAAGGAGAGGTTAAAATACCTAGGGCTGTTGAGCATAGAAAAAAGGCGGGTCGGGGAGATATGATAGAATATAAAATTGTGCATGGATTGGAAAGAGTGGACAGGGAGAAACTTTTCTCCCTCTCTCATAATACTAGATCATAGAGTCATCTGCTCAAGGGTGAGAGATTTCAAACATACAAAAGGAAGTATTTATTCATACAATGCATAGTTAAACTGTAGAACTACCTGCCCCAGGATGTGGTGATGGCTGCCAACTTGGATGGCTTTAAGAGGGGAGTGGACATGTTCATGGAGGATAGGGCTATACATGGCTATGAGTAAAAATTGATACTAGTCAAGATGCATACCTCTCAACTATCAGATGAGCATGCCTATTATATTAGGTGCTGTGGAACACAGGCAGGATAATGCTGCAATCATATTGTTTGTGGGCTTCCAAGAGGCACCTGGTTGGCTTCTCTGTGAACAGACTGCTGGACTTGATGGGCCTTGGTCTGATCCAGCATGGCTTTTCTGATGTTCTCAGCAATAATTGCTTCAAAAATAATCACGTGGATTGGCAGCCTGCTTATTGGAAGGAGAGTTACTTGCTGATACTCTGCATAGGCTCAAAAGCAGCAGTTGGTAACAGCAGTTCTCTGAGACAGTTAAATGAACTTTTCATTTACAATAATTAAAAATATGTTTTGAGGCTGGCCTCTAGCTCAGTTGAAGTGCTGCTCAGGAGTTAAGCAAACTTTCCCTAACAAACCTAGTTCCAATGGTCACCTTGTTGGTTCCAGAACTCTGCCATGCCAGGGCTCTTGTTGCCGTGGACACAGCTTCCCCCAGTGTTCTGATGCCTGGAAGCTGAGAACAGTTAGAGGTATCTGGCATTCATTGTATCCTGCAGGTTGGTAGTGGCACACAGAGCTAACCAGTGGAAGGCATCAGCTGCAGTTAGGATGTTCTCTCCTGCAGGAGGTCAGTTCTGGCTCTGCCATAGTGATTCTGGGAAGGTGTAACGTAGCATTTCAATGGGATCTGGGATACCCCCATTGTGCTGTGAAGCTTGATTGAGTGACCTTGGGCCAGTCGCATACTCTCAGCCTAACCTATCAATTGGATGTAAGGATGAAATGAGGAAAAGGGAGCCACGTGTGTCTTGAAATCCTTAGAGGGAAGGGCAGGATAAAATATTAAATGAAATGTAGGGGTGGGGAGAAACCAACAAGGAATATTTGGGGGCCTGTGAAAGAAGTGGTTTCTTGGTCCACAGCCATTGAGGTTGTGGAGAGCTAGACGTACATTTAAAATAATAGACGGTAATGTTTGATTTCTTGGGAAGGAATAGACAGCATCACACTTTTGAACCCTGTCCTGCACAGGTCTGCATAAAAGAAACTTCAGAGTAATAACTGACCACCAGGTTCAAAGGAGTCCAAGCAGCCAACACATCCCTGGTTGTTTCAGCACTGATTGGGGGAAAGGTGTGAGCCAGGGTTGTGGATCTACAGGGAATTGTTCTTGTGGCATGGAAAAGGAGCTCAGAAGGCCCCAGGTTGGCTCTTTCCTGGCCTTTGCCCTTGGCAAGTTCAGCTTCTTATAGTCAGGGGCTTGATCCATGTTTACCAGTGAGTGTTTGATGATGCAGAGATAGAGCAAAGTTCAAATAATAGGCTCTTCTTGGACTGATTTAGGTTGGAGTGGGAATATGTTTATTTACAAAACATATATGCCGCCTCTTCAGGGATCTGCTCAAGATGGCTTACAACTTGCAGGTTTTCAAGCAATGCAGAGCTCTTACTTGGTCTGTGGAGCTGAAAGCTTCTTGCTGTATCAGCCTAAAAGACATCTGGGATGTTTGTTTATTGCTTTGAATACTTTCAAGACAGAGATGGCAACCAACAGTGTCTAATTTACACACAAAGAAGTCTTGTGGAAAAGAGCTGAAGAAATTTGCAAACAGCTGCCTTTTCTTATCCTTTAGGATCAGTACGGCAGTTGTCATGAAATAAAACTACATTCAGAGGCAAGCGAGTGCTTGTAATGTTTTGCCAGTTTTCTATCTGTTCTGCTCCTGTATGGTCTTTATCTTTGTCTGATGTATGACCAGCCATTTGTATGTGCGTTTTGTTTTGTAGAGACCATGAAGGAACCACGGCATCGCAAAGACAATAGGCGCCCAGACCTCGAAATCTACAAACCCGGCCTCTCCCGGATGCGCAACAAGCACATCTTAGAAAAGCAGGAGCCTTCTAGGCCTGAAGAAGCCAAGGACAGAGTGGCTGAAAACACAAGCCCTTCTGCCGCTGCCATCAAAGAGGAATCCCGTGACTCTCGAGACCCACAAGGAGGAAGCAAGCAGGAGTCAAATACCCCCTCAGAACCGTGTGTTGGGACAGGACCCCCTCAAGACCAGGCGAATGTCCCTGAGGACTGGTGTCCAAAGATTGTCAGGCGAGTCAAGAAACCAGACCAGCAAATCTACCAGCCTGGGAAACGCCTGCAAAGCTTGTCCAAGGAGACCCTCGGGCAGTCTTCCGCCAAGGAAACTTCCATTAAGGGAGAGGGGGATGAAGAGTGTGAAAGGGATACTGGGAAAAGTAATGACAGCTGCAGAAAGCAGGCAACCCAAGAGGGGAGGGAAGGGAACCTAAGCAAAGAGGGAACAAAACCTGCCCAGGGGGAGAAAGGCAGGCGGGTTGAGCGAACGGACAGAGCCAAAAAGGGCGGCACTGACATGGCCCATGGCAAGCTAAACACTCCCAAGCGCTATTCTCGAACCGACAAGCGCCGGAACCGATACCGCACCTGCAGTACCAGTTCAGCCGGGAGCAACAACAGCACAGACGGAGTCCGGGGGGAGGCGGAGGCCGGGAAGAGGCGTCAGGAGCTGGTGAAGGAAAAGCCTCGTCCCCGGAAGCAGCTCTCCACGTCATCCACGGACTCCCTTGATGATGACCGGGCTGTGGAGGCAGACGCAAACGGCCCCAGGAGGGACTCAGAGACCAAACGGTGCTTGGAGCACAGCTGGGGTTCCAGGACCACCGACAGGAAGGAGGCCAAAGGAGCCCAGCATGGTGGCAGGGCTGTCAGCAGGGAGTTTCTCAGTATGACCGACGGGGACCAGCAGAAACGCAAGCTGTCCGGCGCCAGCTTGAGTGACTCCACAGAGACTGGCGAGGGGAAGGGCTTGAGGAGGGAGCCTCCCGGGAGAGGCCGGGGCATCCTGGTCCTCCCAGCGAACACGGACCTGACCACGAGTGGCACTGGCTCACCTGAGGCTCCTCACTCGGGTTCCAGGCTGCTCTTCGGGGGTGGTGGCAAAGGGACCCGGGGCAGGGGCCGGGGGGGCACTGCCCGCCGGCTCTGGGACCCCAATAACCCAGACCAAAAGCCGGCGCTGAAGAGTCAGACTGCCCAGTTGCATTTCCTCGACACGGACGACGAGGTGGCTCCTGTGCCTCGGGCCGACACCCGCCAGGCCCAGACATCCTATTACAGGTTCCAGAACTCAGATAACCCCTACTACTACGGGCGTTCGGTGGGCCAGGCCCCCTCATACCCCTACCCAGGATATTCACTGCAGTATCCAGTGGGCCCCAGCAATGGGGTTTTCCCTGGTCCCTATTACCCTGCCGGCTACACGAGCCAAGTGGAGCCTTACCTCTGTATCCCCCTCCTGGCCAGTCCCCTGAGCCCTGAGATGGAGCAGCAGGTGCGGAGCCTACAGCAGCAGGAGCTCACGAAGGTCCTTCGGGAAGCCAGCAACCTAGAGCAGCAGCTGAGCAATCTCCTTTCCAGGGACCGGCTCAGTCCTGAGGGCCTGGAGAAGATGGGGCAGCTCAGGTTTGAGGCTTGCTTTCTGCGGCGGGAGAGGAATACTTGCTGGAGCAGGGAGGAGGCCGTCGGCTGAAAATGGTGGGGTGGTGGTGGTAGAGGACTGTGGTCATAGCAGTTGCTTATCTACCCAACTGTTTGGTTGTGCTGTGTTAAAGTTAGTCAATACAAAATACACAACCAATGCTGTGAAATTTACAGTAAGGAAATAACAGCACCACAAGGCCACCAAATATATAGAAGGTCCTAAATAACAATTTATAATGCGATCCCAAAATCATTGCACAGCTCTATAAAAATACTACTAAGGATAACATTGCAAATGCCATTCAAAACCACATAGAATGCTGCATGAGTTCTTCATGTGGATAACGGGTCTGATTTAAGTCCAGTTTATTCAAGTCCAATGTATATGAAAAGACACTGTTTGAAACAATCCTGATAGGAGATATAGTTGAAGATGAAAGTCACAAACTGAAGACGACATGCCGTCAGTCGTTTTGCATAGCTTCCCTGGTTCCAGCACTAGACAGGAGATGTATATGCATGAAACATCTTCCCGGGAATTCACAGCGTAAATGAACAGCTTTAGAGATACAGCTTTGGAGATAAAGTCAGCAGGGAGTGGCACCCGGACTGTATCCAGCCTTCACAGGCTATAGGAAGTGACAAGGGCTCCCCGATAGTGTACTCCAGTGTGGGAGCCTTAGGACTTGCTCATGCATTCAGGGAAAAGAGGTAGCAGAGCCCTAAGGGGATTGAATGGACTGCAGAGCTTTAATATATTCTATTTATAACCCACCCTCCCAGGCCAAAGCCAGGCTCAGGGCGAGTAACAATATTAAAACCAACATAATTCCCAGTATATAAAATTATTTAAAACTATAAACATTTAAGCGGTCTAAAAACAATCTAAAACATTAGATGGCGCTAGGTCCAGTGCCGCTGAGAAAGCGAGCAGCAGGCCACCTCCTCTAGGTTATGATAAAGAAAAATAGGTAAAGGGGGCGGGGGAAGAGACAGGGAGGCCAACATTGATGACATACACAGCTGCCTTCAATTGTAGGCCTGGTGGAAAAGCTCTGTTTTACAGGCCTTGTTTAGACTACAAAAGGATGATCACATGTTTCAACACTCCCCTGTATTAAAACCTCCCTGTAAATAGAAAAGCAGTACTGCAGGCAAATAGCGGAGGGTGCTGTTCTGGCTTGCTAGCTTTGTATTTGCAGGGAGGCTAGATGGCCATCCGTCAGCGATGCTGATTCTGTGACCTTAGGCAGATGATGAGAGGGAGGGCATCTTGGCCACCTTCTGGGCATGGAGTAGGGGTCAGTGGGGTGTGTGGGGTGAGGTAGTTGTGAATTTCCTGCATTGTGCAGGGGGTTGGACTAGATGACCCTGGTGGTCCCTTCCAACTCTATGATGCTATGGGTCTGCCTGCTGAACAGCTGTGGGTGTGATTTCCCCCCCCCCCAGAGCTGAGATGCTGCAGCTTTATGAGCGTTGTCTCCTGAGCGACATTGAGTTCTCCGACACCCAGAACGTGGACCAGCTGCTGTGGAAGAATGCCTTCTACCAGGTGATGGAAAAGTTCCGGCAGCTGCTCAAGGACCCCCTTGCAGAGAACAGCCAGGAGCTCCGCAGCAAACTGCTCCAGATCCTGGATGAGGTAATCCGAGGCCCAGCTCCTCCAGTCTGTTTTGGCTGTGGGGGGAAGTTCGATTCCCCACTCCTCCATGTGAGTGGCGGAGGCTAATCTGGTGAACTGGATTTGTTTCCCCACTCCTACACACGAAGCTAGCTGTGTGACCTTGGGCTAGTCACAGTTCTCTTAGAGCTCTCTCAGCCCCACCTACCTCACAGGATGTCTGTTGTGGGGAGGGGAAGGGAAGGTGACTGTAAGCTGGTTTGATTCTTCCTTAAGTGGTAAGAGAAAGTCAGCATATGAAAACCAACAATTCTTCTACTCCCTGTTGAAGTCTCATTGTGTGGCTTTCCACATGTCATCCGGAGTCCTGTTCTTGATTGTGGCAACTCAACTAAATGAGAATGTAAAGAGAAATCCTGGAAAGCCTCAGGTTTCTTTAAATGTTTGCCACCAGCTGAAGAAATAACTCATTTTTCAGTTTAATATTTAGAGTTGAGAAGCAGCATGCCGAGTCAGCTGTGCATGCGCCTGCGACCAAACCATTGCGCACGCTCTCTCTCTTTCCTCTGGTGGTATGCTAATAGATTTGCTGCCTCATGGTCATGGAGGACAACCACTGGAATTGAGTTTGAATCTGGAAATCTTCCAAGGGTACCCACCAAAGGAGAAACTGGGACAGCCCACGGTTGAAACCTGAGTTGTGGCCCACCTGTTCTGCAGGAGCTTTGGTTGTATTGCTTCAGCTTCTCCGTTTGTGTCAGAGTGTGGTTGTTGACTGTGAACTGGGCATCTGAAGCACGGGAGGACTGGCTTCAGTTTAGCACAGCGTGTTTTGTTTTCACAAGGCCAACACTGCATTTTAAGCATGTAAACCAAGAGAGCACCTTCAGGCTCATTTGGCTGTCAGTGGACAATGTGTGATGGGATCCCATTCCATCGTTGTTGGAAAAGCTGCCTTGCTGGATCAGGCTGAGGACATCGTAAACCAGTGCTCTTGACAAGAATCTCAGCCGGGGTGAAATGGTCCGCTGTAAATTGATTCGCAGTTTGCCTTCTGATACCCCCCCCCCCAAATCAGAGGCATTAAGGAGCTCTCTGCTCCTGAGCTGGAGATGCTTCCGGCTGTCTGGGACACCAATTGCCCACCAGGGGAGCCTGAACTGGGTGCACATATTAACCCACATGAAGTTGCCTTATACTGAATCAGACCCTTGGGCCATTAAAGTCAGCAATGTCTACTCAGACTGGCAGCGGCTCTCCAGGGTCTCAGGCAGAGGTCTTTCACATCACCTACTTGCCTCGTCCCTTTAACTGGAGATGCCGGGGATTGAACCTGGCACCTTCTGCATGCCAAGCAGATGCTCTACCACTGAGCCATGGCCCCTCCCCTCCCCTCCTGAAACCTCTCTTCCCTTCACAGGGCACACTTTTCTTTGACGGTTTACTGCAGAAGCTGCAAGTATCGTACCAGTTCAAGCTGGAGGACTACATGGACGGCATGGCTGTTCGCAGCAAGCCCCTGCGGAAGATGGTGAGTCCTGAGGCTGTTCCGGGCCAGAAAAAGAAGTGTGGGGCTTTGCTTCAGCGGCAGTCGGGGGGGGGGGGGCTGAAGGTTTCATAGGCGGCAGCCAAGTAGGCCCTTTTCAGGGCTGTTACTTAAGGCCAAACTAGAATGGACACAGGGACACTTGTGGCTGCCATGGGGATGCTGCTGCCATTTTAAAGGGCTACCAGGGCTGGATTATGCTCCCAACCCAGGCATCCCTCTCCCCCCCCCCCCCCCGCCACCGTTTTGGCATTTGGAAAGGTATGAGAGGGGCTGTCCTTTGGGGACAAATCAGGATCAGGCCCTCACAGTATTTTTCAAATCATTTAAAAACAGCAGCTGTGGCCTTGTGGATGCCATCACGTCTAGTTGTGCTCTTAGAGTTACATAAGGATGTAAGAAAATCCCTGCTGGATCAGACCAAGGCCCATCAAGTCCAGCAGTCTGTCCACACAGGGGCCAACCAGGTGCCTCTAGGAAGCCCACAAGCAAGACGACTGCAGCAGCACCATCCTGCCTGTGTTCCACAGCACCTAATATAATAGGCATGCTCCTCTGATCCTGGAGAGAATAGGTGTGCATCATGGCTAGTATCCATTTTGACTTAGTGGCCATGGACAGCCATATCCTCCATGAACATGTCCACTCTCCTCTTAAAGCCTTACATAAGAACATATGAAAGGCCATGCTGGATCAGACAGTCAAGTCCAGCAGTCTGTTCACACAGTGGCCAACCAGGTGCCTCTGGGAAGCCCACAAACAAGACGACTGCAGCGGCATTGTCCTGTCTGTGTTCCACAGCACCTAACATAATAGGCATGCTCCTCTGATCCTGGGGCGAATAGGTATGCATCATGACTAATATTCATTTTGACTAGTGGCCATGGATAGCCCTCTCCTCCATGAACATGTCCACTCCCCTCTTAAAAAGGTAAAGGTCCCCTGTGCAAGCACTGGGTCATTCCTGACCCATGGGGTGACGTCACATCCCAACGTGTACTAGGCAGTCTTTGTTTTACGGGGTGGTTTGCCAGTGCCTTCCCCAGTCATCTTCCCTTTACCCCCAGCAAGCTGGGTACTCATTTTACTGACCTCGGAAGGATGGAAAGCTGAGTCAACCTTGAGCCGGCTCTTAAAGCCTTCCTTAAAGTTGCTACTTATGTGGGCAGGGATGCCATAACGGCTCAGAAATTTTGGCCAAGGAGGGAAAGTGAGTATGGCCACGTCTTATTTAAGCTGGGGTTCATTGAATGATGGTGTTGTGTCTCAAGTTGGAAAGGGCAAGTTTTTGCAGTAGTTGAATGAAAAGGGGGAAAGTCCGAGAAGTCCAAGAGGACACACAGGCTCAGTGATGAGGAAAAGGGGCCAAAGAAAAGAAGTACTGCTGAGGAAGGAGGAGGATGGACTAGTTGCTTGGTTTTGAAAAATTTAATCTTAAGGATATTGGGAAGGACAGAGAAACATAGATCAGAAGAAGAAAAGTAAATCTGCAAACTCAGCGTAAATGAGATAATGTTATGAGAATAGGAAGAGGACCAAGAGGAAGGAGAGACAGAGAGATGAGGGCCCAGGACTGAATTATCAATGGTGAAAGGAACAGACAGTGACTTAACATTAACAAAAATGGAAAAGGGTCCCTTGGAAAGATTAGAGGGAAGCTTGGAAGCCTGCATCTTCTAAAGTCCAGAGGATGTAACAGACAGAGAATCGAACGGCCCAGATCTGAGGCAGGAGAGAAGTGGAGCGGCAGAATAGTCCCATGAATTAGCAAGCTGGAAACAAAAATGAGCAGCTTTGTTGGAAAGCCAAGAATGAAAATGGAATGTTCAAGAACTATTGAGCACATGCACAGTTAAGAGAGACGTAGCGGCACTGACTTCTGATTAGACATTTATAGGCTGCACTGCAAGAGCTCAAAGAGAAAAAAAAGGGAGGGCACGGATAAGAAAATTAATGCAAGAGGAAAGGAGAATGAATATAGTTAGAGAAAGAGGCTTGCTTAGCAAGAGAGAGAGTTGGTGAGACCTAGAAAAATGTAAAACAATTGCAAGAAAAAAAACAAAAGTGTGAGGGTCAGAAGGGCAAACAGAAGTGAATTCAAGTAGTGGGGCAAAAGAAAGAGAAAAGCTGAGAGGGGCGCATGGAAGGCAAGAGAGAAGCCTGGGGAGAATGAGCAGCAGGCTCCTGTCATAACTGTAGGGCATCCAGCGGTGTCTATAAGAGCAGTCAAAGAGAGACAAGCAGCAAGACTGAGGGAGTTTGTGAGGCTACAGTAACAGGAGCGACAAGCAAAGAGCACTAGAAGATGGCGATGGAGGTGCAGTGGTTAAGAGTGGGAAAATGCCCCCTCGAATAGACTTGGGTTTGAAGATATGTCCCCCCATAAATCATCTAGTTTTGGGCACCACAATTTCAGAAAGATGTAGACAAACTGGAACGTGTCCAGAGGAGGGCAACAAAGATGGTGAGGGGTCTGGATACCAAGTCCTATGAGGAAAGGTTGAAGGAGCTGGGTATGTTTAGCCTGGAGAGGAGAACACTGAGAGGGGATATGATAACCATCTTCAAGTACTTGAGGGGCTGTCATATAGAGAATGGTGCTGAGTTGTTTTCTGTTGCCCAAGAAGGTCGGACCAGAACCAACGGGTTGAAATTAAAAGAGTTTCCGTCTAGACATTTGGAAGAATTTTCTAACAGAGCGGTTCCTCAGTGGAACAGGCTTCCTTGGGAGGTGGTGAGCTCTCCTTCCCTGGAGGTTTTTGAGAAGAGGTTAGATGGTCATCTGTCAGATATGCTGATTCTGTGACCTTAGGCAGTTCATGAGAGGGAGGGCATCTTGGCCATCTTCTGGTCACTGGGGGTGTGGAGTGGGGGGAGGTAGTTGTGAATGTCCTGCATTGTGCAGGGGGTTGGACTTGATGACCCTGGTGGTCCCTTCCAACTCTATGATTCTATTCTGTGATTCTAGGTGCAGCACCCAGATAAGCCAAAAAGCTCCAGGTGCACAGAGAGTTTCGGGCCAAAAGCAGCCACCTAAGCCACGTGACCACCCTGCCAGAAAAAGTCCTCCTGAGGCATCTTTGTCTGTCCCACCTGGGAGATGGCAGATTGCCTGGAAAAACTTGACACCTTTCCTTGTTGCACAAAGAGGGGTGTGCTTCAGGCTAAGCACATGGTGATAGCTACTCGGCTATTTTTTGTTTTGTTTCTGCTAGTTGGGCATCTGTAGGTCAAGTGCTGAACTCTGCCCCTTCCTGAATAATAGCCCTGCTAGTTGACATTGTAAAGACGCTTCTCAAATAAATAAGTGAATGGCTTATTGCCAATACCCTTTTGGACTCCTCGTCTTTCTTTGATCCCTTTACCATGTGAGAGTTTTCCACAGAGGCCGATCCCCTGTCCACCTTGTGCTTTCCACCACCAGTGTCTGGTTGCCAGTCACCTGCTGGCATCCATGGTGTCTTGTTGTCTCTCCCTTTGCCAGGTGAAATACGCTCTCATCAGTGCCCAGAGGAGCCTGATCTGCCAAGGGGACATCTGCAGGTACAGGGAGCAAGGAAGCGACACGGCGAACTACGGGAAAGCACGCAGGTGAGAGGGAATGACAAAATTCTGCTTGGCAAAATGGGGCTGGAGGCATCTTGGTGTGGTTTTGGCCCCAGCTGATCCTGGATAGGCTCTGCGGGCAGGCAGGAGGCTGTAAGGATATAGAATTTGGATAACGAAAGAGTGTACCATGAGGAACGACACAAGAGTGAAATGGAACTGGGCGTTGCTCAGCAAATCAGTGTGGTGTAGTGGTTAAGAGCAGTGGACTCTAATCTGGTGAACTGGATTTGTTTTCCCACTCCAACACATGAAGCCTGCTGGGTGACCTTGGGCTAGTCCTAGTTCTCTCCGAATTCTCTCAGCCCCACCTACCTCACAAGGTGCCCGTTGTGGGGAGAAGAAGGGATTGTGAATATAAACTGCTTTGAGACTCCTTAAGGTAGAGAAAAGCTGGGTATAAAAACCAAGTCGTCTTCTTTAGCTGTTGTAGTAAGGAGTTTGGCGGGAATTAAAATTAATCAGTTGTACCTGGGGCAATTCTGTCAGTGTGTGTGCTGCTTTCATGAGCAACAGAAGAGAGGCCTCTGCCTCCAAGGTGTATGCATTTGGAATCTCAGCAGTAGAGAAGGCAATGGAGGGAAGTCACGAGGGTGAGATGAGGGATTCCAGGGGTGAATGTGAACTCATGCAGGTGCACAGACCTCTATCCTTCATTACCCCTGCAGGCAAGGAATAAGGGAGACGCCAAAAGCACCGTTGGAATGCATAGGATTCAGCTATCTTTCTAGGCCTAAGCAGACCTGGGGCTGGTCAATGCTTGGACGCACAGCCTTCTGCGTGCTGCGTTAAGTTCTGTTGTGGAAGAAAGTTTGGATGTAAATGTAATTGATTACATTGGCGGCTGGTGGAAAAGGCGGGTTTTGAGTCCGGAATTGAAAAAAGAGGGTACGATAGCACCCTCTAGGTGTTCAGGACAGGCATTGCAGGTGTAAGAAGAAGAAGAGTTGGTTTTCACATGCTGACTTTCTCTACCCCTTAAGGGAGAATCAAACCAGCTTACAATCACCTTCCCTTCCCCTCCCCACAACAGACACCCTGTGAGGTAGGTGGGACTGGGAGAGAGTGACTAGCCCAAGGTCACCCAGCTGGCTTCATGTGTAGGAGTGGGGAAACAAATCCAGTTCACCAGATTAGCCCCTGCCACTCATGTGTAGGAGTGGGGAATCAAACCCAGTTCTCCAGATCAGAGCCCACCACTCCAAACCACCACTCTTAACCACTACACCATGCTGGCTTTCATGGAAGGGGTAGAAATGCCATTTTGTAGTCACAGGCAGGCTGTTGGGGTGGACCCAAAAAGCACTGGCCTGCTGGCTGGATTTAATTCCTGCAATCCACAGTTTCCTGTCCCTAGTCTTAACAAAGGCCGTATTGTCAGTTTCACCGTCACTTTTGTCCCCAGCTGGTACCTGAAGGCACAGCACGTTGCCCCAAAGAACGGACGCCCGTACAATCAGTTGGCTCTCCTGGCTGTCTACACGGTAAGATACAGTCCAAACATGAACTGCCTGATGTCCATAGCATTGAGAAAGGTATGCCGAGCTGTGATTAGTTAAACCTACTGTCAGATGACTGCGGCTGACAAGGGACATTGCCCTGGGTGGGTCTGAATTATACATTTTGGGCATGTGCAGGTTGCTTGTCAGAAAACCTTCTGGCGCAAAGCCCTGTTCCCTGCCCCCCCCCCCCAGTTCCCCTCTGTTCTCTTCTGCTTCACTGATTGCTGGAGGGATATGTGTGGTTGCCTCCATCTAGACATTAGGAAGAATTTTGTAACAGAACAGTTCCTCAGTGGAACAGGCTTCCTCGGGAGGTGGTAAGCTCTCCTTCCCTGGAGGTTTTTAAGCAGAGGCTAGATGGCCATCTGTCAGCAATGCTAGTTCTATGACCTTAGGCAGATCATGAGAGGGAGGGCATCTTGGCTATTTTCTGGGCATGGAGTAGAGGTCACTGGGGGTGTGTGGGGAAGGTAGTTGTGAATTTCCTGCATTGTGCAGGGGGTTGGACTAGATGACCCTGGTGGTCCCTTTCAACTCTATGATTCTATGACTTTGGAGTGGAGATCCCTGAGGTCCCCTGGAGCTGGCATCTCTGGACAAGGCTAGAGTGAGACTCCACCAGCTCTTGTAACTGTTGTCTGGTCTTTTGTCTGCAGAGGAGGAAATTGGATGCCGTGTACTACTATATGCGCAGCTTGGCCGCCAGCAACCCCATCCTCACAGCCAAGGAGAGCCTCATGAGCCTCTTCGAAGAGATCAAGCGGAAGGTGAGGGGAAGGGGAGGGCCTTTCTCGGCCTTCTTCCAGAGCCTGTTAGCACCCTCTCCTTCCGTGGTGCTCTGCTGATTGTGTCTCTGCCAGCATGGTGTAGTGGTTAAGAGCGGTGGTTTATCAAACGTAAAGAGAAAAAATTACCAATTTTGAAAATTAGGAAAGATGGTAAAGTAACAATAGATAAACTAAAAATTATGGAAACATTTGTAGAGTATTATACAAATTTATATAGGAAAAATTTAGCATCAGAAAAGGAAATGGATGTTTATCTTAACCAATTTGACTGGGAAAAAATATCTCAAGAAAATAGGGAATTATTAGAATCTAAAATACCGTATTTTTCGCTCCATAAGACGCACTTTTTTCCTCCTCAAAAATGAGGGGAAATATCTGTGTGTCTTATGGAGTGAATGTGCGTCTTATGGACCCTAGTCCGGTCCATCCGGGAGTCCCAGAGCTGGGTGGAGGGACCCCCTCCCCTCCCGCCAGCCAGCTGGGCGCGCCGGAATGACGCGAGCTGGCTTTCCCTGCCCCGATGGCCAGCTGGGAGGTGGGCGGGGCGCACAGTGCCGGCTGGGCGCGCTGGACTGATGCGAGCCGGCGTTCCCCGCCTCGACGGCCAGCTGGGACGCGGGCGGGGCGCACAGATCTTGGCGCGTCAGGACGGCGTGCTGGGAGGCGGGCGGGGCACACAGAGCTGGGCGCGGCGGGAGGGCGCGAGCCGGCGTTCCCCGCCCCGACGGCCAGCTGGGAGGCGGGCGGGTCCGCATAGAGCCCTCTGGGCGCGTCGGGACGGCGTGATCCGGCATTCCCCGATCTGACAGCCAGCTGGTGTGGGGGCGTCTTATGGTCAGGTGCGTCTTATGGAGCGAAAAATACGGTAACTGTGGAAGAATTAAAAGATGCTATAGGTAAGAGTAAATTAAATAAGTTTCCAGGGGCGGATGGATTTACAGATTTTATTATAAAACTTTTCAAGAGCAATTATCTCCACATTTATTAAGAGTAATGAATGCTTGCTTGCAGAGTGGATCTATTCCTCAAACCTGGAAACAAGCAAATATAGTATTAATACCAAAACTAAATTTGGATTTGCTAGATGTAAAAAATTATAGACCTATTTCACTATTGAATAATGATTATAAACTTTTTGCTGAGATTTTAGCATCAAGATTAAAAAGAGTTTTAAATCAGACTATACACGAAGATCAAGCTGGGTTTTTACCAGGTAGATTGATTAATCAAAATGTCGGAGTGGTAATAGATCTTTTAGAATATGCAGAACATGTTCCAACTCCGGTAGCTATGATATTCCTGGATGCGGCAAAAGCATTTGATAATGTGAATTGGAAATTTATGAAGAAAATATTAGAGTTTATGGATGTCGGAACAAATTTTAAGACAGCTATTGAAAATATATATAGTTATCAAACAGCTAGGCTGTTGATAAATGGTATATTATAACCACAATTTGAAATTCAAAAAGGTACTAGACAAGGCTGTCCTTTTTCTCCTTTATTGTTTATATTAGTGTTGAAAGTTTTATTGAAAAAGATTAGACAAACGGAAGATTTAAATGGATTTCAAATTGGGAGAAACCATTATAAGATTAAAGCATATGCAGATGACCTTGTATGTTTTTTGACTAATCCTAATGATCAAGTTGAAAATTGGAATAAAATAGTGGAGGTTTATGGAAAACTTGCAGGTTTTAAAATCAATAAAACTAAAACTAAAATATTGGTTAAAAATATGACTCTCTCACAGCAACAAGAACTAATAAAAAAGTCGGGCTTCACTATTGAACACAAAATAAAATATTTTGGCATATGGTTATCCCCAAACAATCTTAATTTATTTCAAAATAATTATATTAAACAATGGCAACAAGTTGTGATAGATCTTAAAAATTGGGAAAAAATACCGTTATCGCTATGGGGTAGAATCTCTGTGATTAAAATGATGATATTACCCAAGATGTTTTTTTTGTTTCAAAATTTACCAATTTTAAAAGGATTACAAATATTTAAAAGTTGGAAGAAAGACATTTTAAATTTTTTTATGGGGAAAAGAAAGACATAGAATAGCCTATAATAATTTAATTGAATTAAAGGAGACAGGAGGTTTGGGTTTACCCAATTTAAGAATGTATTATGAAGCAGCTTGTTTCATTTGGTTCAAGAATTGGATTTTATTAGAAAATACCAAACTTTTAGAAATTGAAGGATTTAATTTACGTTTTGGATGGCATGCATATATGGTATGAGAAGGAGAAAGTAAATAAAGAATTTAATTCTCATATTATCAGATTTGGTTTATTTAGAATTTGGAAAAAATATAAAGGATTTTTGGAAAATAAAACCCCAGGTTGGATTAATCCAGTAGAAGCTTTTATGAAAAGAGGTATACAATTAAATTTAGATATGAATATTTATAGAGAGATCACAGAGTGTAGGGAAGGGGTTTGGTCGTTAAAGAGTAGAGAAGAGCTTAAAATAAAAGATTGGTTTATGTATTATAAATTAAAAGATATATTTAATAAAGATAAGCTGAAGGGATTTAATGAAAATAAATCCAAATTAGAAATTATATTAAATAAGTGAAATAAAGGATTGATAGGACGGATTTATAAACTATTAATTGAAGTGAATCTAGAACAAGAAAGGATTAAACCAGTGATGGTGAAATGGATGAAGGAGTTAGGATATAATATTGATTTGAAATGTGGGAAAAATTGTGGAAAAAAGAATATAAATTTACAATTACTAATGAAATAAGAGAGAATCTATATAAAATGTTTTATAGGTGGTATATTACCCCTGTTATGATAAGTAAAATGAAAAAAGGCGATTCGGATCTATGTTGGAAATGAAAAAGGAACATTTATGCATGCATGGTAGATGTGTAAAAAAATAAAAAGATTTTGGAGAAAAGTATTAAATGAAACTAATAATAATACCTAAAGATAAAATGGATAGATGTGATAGAGTCATATGTCAATATAGTTTTGCAGCAGCAAGAATTACAATAGCTAAAACCTGGAAGCAAGTAAATAAACCTTCAATTATTGACCGGAGAGAGAAATTATGGATGTATATGCGGATGGCCAAATTAACAGATTCCCTACATGGGAAGGATATGGAATAATTTAAAAAAATATCGTCAAAGGCCATCACATTTTGGGACAAACTGACAAGAATGAATTTTACTAATTTAGTTAATGAGTTATAGATAACTGGTTAATATTTTTATAATGTTGTTATTATACTTATTTCTAAAACTGTCATAACACTTCTCAGGAAGTTCATCGTGGTGATGGGACACTGTATTAAGGTGGGTGGTGGTTTTTCAGGGCACTGTGAACTTTGTAACTTTTTACTATATTAAGCAATTTTAACTGATGTGTAAGTGCTCTTTTGTATTTTCTTTTTCTTTGTATTTATATGTTTTTCTTTTTATTATAAAAAATAATAAAAAATCATATATAAAAAAAGAGCGGTGGTTTGGAGCAGTGGACTCTAATCTGGAGAACCGGGTTTGATTCCCCCACTCCTCCACATGAGTGGCGGAGGCTAATCTGGTGAACTGGATTTGTTTCCCCACTCCTACACACGAAGCCAGCCGGGTGACCTTGGGCTAGTCACAGCTCTCTTAGAGCTCTCTCAGCCCCACCTACCTCACAAGGTGTCTGTTGTGGGGAGGGGAAGGGAAGGTGATTGTAAGCCGGTTTGATTCTTCCTTAAGTGGTAGAGAAAGTCAGCATATAAAAACCAACTCTTCTCCTCCTCCTCCTCTGAATAGGCTGAGCAGGTGGAACAGAAGCAGAGCCCCGCCCGGAGGGGGAAGGGGAAGAACGGCACGTTCCGACACGTTGGTGATGACGCCACCCGCCTGGAGCTGTGGATCCATCCTTCCCACGCTCGCTCCTCCCAGGGCCACGAGTCCGGCCGAGACTCCGAGCAAGACAATGGGCTTGGGAACCTCAGCCCCAGCGATGTGAGTCTTGCGGTGCCTGGATGCTGCTTTCTTTCTGGAAGTTTTATGATCTGGACCTCTGGGCAGCCTGAGAGGGGTGCCTCGGGGCTGGGCAGTGCTCCCTCCTGCCACTGTGTGGTGCTGTTTCTCTTGTTCTGCAAAACAGGCTGCTGAGATGGGGAGGACCCTCCGTGCAGAGGACAGGCACAGCCTGGAGCAGCAGTGTCGTGGCTTTTCTTGCTGCTTGCTTTCTCGCCAGCCTGTTTGCCAATGACATGGGGTGGCATGTGGACAAGGCCCCAGGTTCATTCTGCTGTTCACAGGCTGTCCAGAAAATTGTCTCTCCCAAGCCAGGCGGCTTTGCTGTTTCCAATAGAGGAAAGTTTTCAGCGCAGGTAGAATGATGCACCTGGGCTCTGGCCATTGTGTTTCTGATGGTTGCTTTTGGCTCTGCAGCAGGGGCCTCCCACTGAGGGAGGGTCTGTGGGTCAGTGGTAGAACATCTGCTTGGCATGCAGAAGGTCCCAGGTTCTATCCCCGGCATCTCCAGTTAAAGGGACCAGGCAAGCAGGAGATGTGAAATACCTTAGCCTGAGACCCTGGAGAGCTACTGCCGGTCTGAGTAGACAGTACTGACTTTGATGGACCAAGGGGCTGATTCAGTATAAGGCATATTCATGTGTTCATGTGTTCACTACCTTGAGCTTCCAGTGATGGATGGAGGGGCAATTTCGCTAATGCTGAGGCAAGGCGCCCACGAAGTGGGGGGCACATTTCCTAGCCAGGGTTATCTTTAGGCCCCTGGGCACATGTACTGTGTTCTTCCGAGGAAGCAGGGCTACTGGGACTGGGGCTCTACTGGCCAAGAAGCGCATGGCAATAAGGATGGAGGATTGTCAGGAGGCAACGCTGGTCTTGGGCTGCCTCTCCTGGAACAGAGAGCTATGATGACCCATGACTGATGCTTGCCTTGCAGTCAAGCTTACAGAGCATCAGTGGCAGCCCCATGATACCGCATGAGATGTGACATTGTACCCGGGTTGGTTTAGGGCAGAGGTTCCAAAGCTTTTTGACTCCGTGGAGCACTTTTCGGGAGATAAATTAGTCACAGAGCACTAATTTTCACCTAGCAACTGTATACTAAACCAAATGACAGTAGTATTTTTCTTTCCAATCTCTTCACGGAGCACTAGGGGATGTTTCGTGGAGCACCAAGTGCTCCATGGAGCACAATTTGGGAACCTCTGCTTTAGGGTATGACATTTGGCAGGGTCTCTCCTATGTGTTTGGCCCATGGTGGTTTCCAGAAGGAAAGTATTTGTTTAGAGCAGTGAGAATCTCCTGGAGAGTTGTTGGCTGGGGGTGGAAGTCTTGCAGGGCTCTGTCCGATCTCTGGCCTGCCCTGTGGGTGGCGAAGCCCAGTGGAGAGGTTTGGAGCCCCAGCTCTGCCATTGCGTGCTTCGGTTGCTCGCTGTGCCATGCTTGGGAAACTATCGCAGAGATCTGCGGCTGGGCTTATTAAAGTGTACACTTGGGTTTTTTTTTCCACTTCCTGTTTCAGAAAGAGTTCACGGGTTGGGGTTCTCTCGCTTGCGTCTTGACTTGGCAACCTTTTGTGCTGCTTCTCTCCCCCCCGCCCCACGCTGCGCTGCTTGACCCCGGTCACCAAAACCACTTCAGGGCTTTATTTTGACTTGAACCGTTTCATTTCGAGCTTGCGAGGTTTTAGTCTCTTTCCTCTAAACGAGGGGGAAGTTCTCTGGGGAGGAAGCCGCGGGTGCCAGGCTGCAGTTGGGCTGGTTAGACGCGAAAACCACATGCCTGGCTCTGCCGGCTTTGGGACGTGACACACGGCATGGGGCTCAGGGTGGCTGCTGTTCCCACCCCAACCGGCAGCTGCTCCTGCCCCTTGGCTCCCAGCACTTGAGAGCAGAAGCGGCCTGGGACGTTGAGCTTTGCACCCTATCCCTCTAGCTCGAGCGTCTTGCTCTTAGACCTGTTTGCAAGACTTTAGCAGAACCTGTAGCCTTTCTCTTCCGTCTGGCCCGCTTGGCCTTTTGTTAACACCCATGAGGGGGAGGGCGAAGTTACCGCCAGGAGTTTCCAGGCGTGCAAAGGAAACCTGTCATATGCGATGGAAAGGAAGGGGACGGGAGGGGGGAATCACTGATGAGGATTTTGACAGGCAGGGGGACCCTTGCAAGGCCAGGGGTGGTCTCTGTTGTTCTACTGGAGGGGAATGGGTTGCCCAGTCAAGTCCTGGACTGCCCTGGCACCTTCTGCAGAGACATAAGCTGCTCACTTAGTTTGGAGCTGTGTCTCTCTCTGTGTGTGTTTTTTAAACCCTCTGAATATGTGGTTGTCAACCAAGAGAGTGATTTGCTTCTCTGTGTGTGTTCTCTTTGCAGAGTGTTCTCTGCATTAGCTAGTGTTCTGCAGAACAATGAAGCCTTCCCCCCGCTCACAATCCTGCCCAGCCATTCTCTGGCTTCTGAGGTTTCAAACTTGCAAGCTTGTGAGAAGTAGTGAGAGCTAGAATCTTTCAGAGAGACGAAGGGAGAAAGGAGAGGACGCTAAGAGGTTTAGCAGGTTGGGTTCCATGTTTAGTCCTAGCTTGCTTTGTGTCCTTCTGCAAGCAGATGAGAATACAACTCCAGGAACTGGAGGTCTGTAAGTGGTCTTGCTTGGCTGCGGGAGCAGCTGGTTTGGACCCCGCCAGGTACTCTTCTCCCCCCCCCCCCGGTAAGATGACTGCCACCTCCATCCACATCCGGTGCCTCCTCTTTTTCCCAACCCCTTCTGATGGCACGCTCTGCTCTGCAGATGCGCGGGGAGAAAGTTTGCCTCGCTTGATAAAGAACAGATACAGAAATTTACTTCCAAACCTGAAGTCACAATTTTTAACTTGAAACAGCCTCTCTCTGCTGCCCCCCCTTCCCGCCTTCCCCAGCAGCTGTGTTGGAATTTTTCCCTTATTTGGTCCCCTGTTCCCATCTGGGAGCCAATGTCCAGGTGCCTTGCGCGGCTCCTGGGGCGAGGCCAGATGGGCTTCCGCCTGTACCCAGGGCTCTGCTCTGGCCTCAACCACCTGCCTGCCAGAGGCCCTGGTTTGGGGGGGGGCTAATCCCCTGCCCCCTGCCAGCAGCATTGGCTCATTGGTGCCTGAGGCAGAATGGGGGAGATGGAAGAGAAGGACACTGTTCCTCAGTGGAACAGGCTTCCTCGGAAGATGGTGAGCTCTCCTTCCCTGGAGGTTTTAAAGAAGAAGTTAGATGGTCATCTGTCAGCAATGCTGATTCTGTGACCATAGGCAGTTGATGAGACGGAGGGCATCTTGGGCATCTTCTAGGCATGGAGTAGGGGTCACCGGGGGTGTGGGCGGGGAGGTAGTTGTGAATTTCCTGCATTGTGCAGGGGGTTGGACTAGATGACTCTGGTCATCACTCATAGAATCATCACTCTATGATTCCATGACAGCTTGCTAAGGACCAGCTGGGCGGCCTTGTGCCCAGATCTGCTGCTCTCGACCAGATGTTTGCTGTTCCTAAAGTGAGGGTGCAAGACAGATGACTGTAGACGACTGGGGAAGACAATGGCAAACCACCCCATAAACATAGTCTGCCTAGTAAACGTCGGGATGTGACGTCACCCCATGGGTCATTAATGACCCAGTGCTTGCACAGGCCTCTGCCTTTACCTTTTTTAAAGTGAGGGTGTAAAAAAGGCGTTCGGTTTGGTCTGTCGGTAGCAGGCCTGCAGCAGATGGAGGCCTCTGCGGAGCTTTTTCCTGCACCCCTCCTCACCGACTTCTCCCTGGAACGTTTGCACCTGAGGGCATCCCTGCTGGGCTTCAGGTACAGCAGTATGTCCAGCCCCGTCCTGCCGTGGAGCAGGGCAGCCTCCATTCAGTGTCAGTCATAGAATCAGAGAGTTGGAAGGGGCCATCAGGCCATCCAGTCCAACCACCTGCACAATGCAGGAAATTCACAACGACCTCCCCCTCACACTCCCAGTGACCCATATTCCATGCCCAGAAGATGGCCAAAATGCCCTCCCTCTCATGATCTGCCTAAGGTCATAGAACTGGCCTCGGGGATCTCCACTCCAAAGAGTCATAGAATCATAGAGTTGGAAGGGACACCAGGGTCATCTAGTCCAACCCCCTGCACAACGCAGGAAATTCACAACTACCTTCCCCACACACCTCCAGTGACCTCTACTCCATGCCCAGAAGATAGCCAAGATGCCCTCCATCTCATGCTCTGCCTAAGGTCATAGAACCAGCATTGCTGTCAGATGGCCATCTAGCCTTTGCTTAAAAACCTTCAAGGAAGGAGAGCCCCCCACCTCTTGAGGAAGCCTGTTCCACTGAGGAACTGCTCTAACGGTTAGAAAATTCTTCCTAATGTCTAGACTGAAACTCTTTTGATATAATTTCAACCCGCTGGTTCTGGTCTGACCTTCTGGGGCAACGGAAAACAACTCGGCACCATCGTCTATATGGCAGCCCTTCAAGTACTTGAAGATGTCTTTGCGCTCATTCTGCCAGCTCACTCCCGAGGTCATGGCGAGGGCCTGCGTGAGAGGGCAACTGGAAAAGCCGTGTCGCAGAGGAAGTGTGTGTGTGTGTGGGGGGGGGCTTTTCCTCTCTGCGGCTTGCAGGCGAGAGAGGTGCAGCTTGCCACCACGGCTTTGGGGAAGTGTTCCTCTTCCCCACGGCTGCCACAAAGAGCCGGTGACGCTGCTTCCTCTCCCAGGGCTTTCTCTCTGCCTGTGAGAAGCAGGAGGTTCCCAGGGGCCTGGTGGGCAAGTGAGTCACACGAGGAGAGGAGTCATGTGGAAAGCAGCCGCTGGCCCGAGTTTGACCCTCTCATGGCGTTTCCCCCAGTGCCAAGTTCATCGGGGTGACGGTGGTATCAGGCTGGGTTGGTTGGTGTCAGGTTTGTCATCACCAGTTGGGGCGTGCCATCCTTGCCCTCCCCATGACCTTTGACCTTCCATATTTTCAGGGGAGGGAGAACACACATGAAGCTGCCTTATACTGAATCAGACCCTTGGTCCATCAAAGTCAGTATTGTCTACTCAGACCGGCAGCGGCTCCCCAGGGTCTCAGGCAGGGGTCTTTCACATCACCTACCTGCCTAGTCCCTTTAACTGGAGATGCTGGGGACTGAACATGGTACCTCCTGCATGCCAAGCAGCTCTGCCACTGAGCCACAGCCCCTCCCCACCTCTTAGAGAGCTGATGAGTATTGAGCCCAACCTCACCTCGTAGGCTTTGTGCTGCTTCCAGCCCCACAGTACACCATTGGGGGGTTTCGATCTCTTGTACCAGTGCCCAGAAGCTGTCAGTTTGCTTCAGTTTCCGGTGCGCCCACCAGATGCAAACTTTGGGGGTGGGGTGAAGAGCTGTGCTGGTCTATGGCCGTTTTGAATAAAGATTTTATTTGGGGGTAGGGGTTGCGGGTCTTTGCCCAGCAGTGGGTGGGAACTTGCTAGTGTGGAGGGGCCAGAGTCAGGGCAAGGCAACCACATGTTTGTGTAAGAATTGGGAGACCACCACCTGCTTTGTGGCCTTCCCTTCCCTTTCCTTAGAGCAGTGATGGCGAACCTTTTAGAGACTGAGTGCCCAAACTGCAACCCCAAACCCTCTTATATATCGCAAAGTGCCAACACGGCAATTTAACCTGAAGAATCCCCCTGAAGGAACCATGCAAAATAACAGTGGCGGGTTAGCTATGCACATGCTAATGGTTATGCAAACAGGAACAAAGGAGCAGGCGAGTGGGAGGGGTGGAATTTCTCCTTTTGCTTCGAGACCGTGAATAGGCAGTTTTAAATTCGCATTTTAAAAAAGAGCTTTTAGTGAACATCAAAACTGACCATGCATAAATGGCCAGGGTATCTGTTGTGGGGAGGGGAAGGTGATTGAAAGCCGGTTTGATTCTTCCTTAAGTGGTAGAGAAAGTCGGCATATAAAAACCAACTCTTCTTCAAAGTGAAACTTGATATTTGTAACTGAACCATCAGGGAAAGAGGTAAATGATTGGGGGAGAGACACCTGGCAACCCTAAGGCAAATATATGAAGCAAAACCTGCTCTATATTCAGAGGGTTCCGTCTGAAAAAAAACTCTGCAAGGGGGCTTATTGTTGAGTTCTGAGGATCTGGATGGGGAAAATGTGCATCTGAATGGCAAATCCAATGCAAAACCTCCCATTCATAAATGGCCAATAACCCCCCATGCAGAGTTTTGAATCAAACATTGCTTTCCCCACCCCCCACCCCGAGCCCCGACCTCCTCCTCGCCGCCCGCCTTGGCGCTGCCGGCCCTCGAGCGCGCATTCAAAACCCGGCCGCGCTGTGAGGGGAGGGGGAGGGTGGCGCTTTACCTCACACACCACCTCTCTTGTGTGTGTGTGTGTGGGGGGAATAAACCAGAAATGGGGCGGTGAGGAGAGGCTTCGTGGTCGACCTTTGGTGGGGGTGGAGCCTCCTCTGCCGGCATGCGGGTAAGTGGCTCGGGACGGGACCGAAAGTCCAGGCGGGCGAGGCAGCGACGGATGGAAGCGGTGGAGAGAGAGCCAGCCCGCTTCCCGAGGGACGGGGCGAGGAACCGGCAAGCCAGCAGCCAGGAAAAGACGGAGCGCAGAGACGCGGCGGCGCGCTGCCGCACCCCAGCTGTAGCCCCGCCGCCCGGTCGCGCCTGCGCCAGTCAGAGGACTTGGCTGGGGGCGTGGGGAGGAGGGCAGGATGTCCCGCCCCCAAGACCTTATTAGGGCTGAAACATCCTGCCCTCCTCCCCACGCCCCCAGCCAAGTCCTCTGACTGGCGCAGGCGCGACCGGGCGGCGGGGCTACAGCTGGGGTGCGGCAGCGCGCCGCCGCGTCTCTGCGCTCCGTCTTTTCCTGGCTGCTGGCTTGCCGGTTCCTCGCCCCGTCCCTCGGGAAGCGGGCTGGCTCTCTCTCCACCGCTTCCATCCGTCGCTGCCTCGCCCGCCTGGACTTTCGGTCCCGTCCCGAGCCACTTACCCGCGTGCCGGCAGAGAGGGCTACGCGTGCCAGGTCGGGCACGCGTGCCATAGGTTCGCCAACACGGCCTTAGAGTAACGCTGTCCACATTTCAGTCTTCCCTCTGCCGAGAGGGAGGCAAGTCATCATTTTCTTTCTTTTTCTCCCCCTCTGGCACTGCGTTGCGTCCCACCCTTCGAGGAGCCCATGGCAGCATAGACGAGGCTGTCTTACGTAGGACACACCTGACTCATGGTCTCCCCACCCGGTTTCGGCTCCCTGATCTCGATCCAACGCTCCATCCCACTGCTGGTTTTCAGGACTCTCTCTTTCCACGCATGCTGTTTCTTGCTTGCTTGTAACAACGCAGATTCCCAGCAAGAGGGATTGGCAGTATGTGTACTCGTATCCAACAGTGGGCTCAGATGGCTCGAGGAGGGGAGGGGCCGTGGCTCAGTGGTAGAGCATCTGCTTGGCATGCAGAAGGTCCCAGGGTCAATCCCTGTCATCTCCAGTTAAAGGGACTAGGCAAGTAGGTGATGTGAAAGACCTCTGCCTGAGACCCTGGAGAGCCGCTGCCGGTCTGAGTAGACAATACTGGTTTTGATGGACCAGTAGATTCAGTAGAAGGCAGCTGCACGTGTGGAGAGGGGCCCGCAGCTCAGTGGTTAAGCAGCTGCTTAACCAATCAGAAGTCTCCCGGTTCATTCCATGGCATTTCCAGCAAAAGGGGTCTGGTCGTAGGTGATGTGAAAGACCTTTGCCTGAGACCTCTAACCACTACACCACACTGCCCCTCTAAGAGCCAGAGGGAGAGGGAGAGGGAGCAAACCTAGCTTGAAGAAACAGTGAGAGACACTGGGAGGCTATTTTGATGCGGAAGGCTGTGGTGTGACTCAAGGGCTGAACACACGAACACATGAAGCTGCATTACACTGAATCAGGCTCCTGGTCCATCAAAGTCAGTACTGCCTACTCAGACTGGCAGCGGCTCACCAGCGTCGTAGGCAGAGGTCTTTCACATCACCTAGTTGCCAGGTGTCTTTAACTGGAGATGCCGGGGAATGAACCTGGGACCTTCTGCATGCCAAGCAGATGCTCTACCACTGAGCCACAGCCCCTGTTGGAGGGCTCTTTCTCTAGGGCTGGGTTGGCTGTGGGCCACAGAGGTGTTTTGGTTTTGTACTTTCCTCTGTGTGTGGGGGGGGGGCATGGGGCAGTGTCGAATGGGTGGGTCCACTGGCATGCTTGCTCGGCGGGGCAGCGCATACACTCCTTACACTTCCAGTCCATGCCGTTGCGTTTTCCTCTCACCAAGTCAGCTGTGAAAAGATCTTCCTTGCATGCCAGGCTGGGCTCCAGCCATTTCTGTTTCCTTACCGGACTTGTTCTTTCACGGGGTCTTTGCTTGCGAGAAGAGCTGGGCCTGCAGCAGGGCAGGGGGATCCAGTGGCTTTGAGAGCCCTGGCAGTTTGGGAAGAGGAAGTTCTCCCATCCCCACCCCTCACACGCTCCCATTGCAGAGGTAGTTGGCCGCCAGCAGAGGGTGCCGTACACTTGGCGTGGCTCTCTGGCCCAGCTGTTTGGCACTCGCGAGAGAGGGCCGGGGCACAGCCATTTGGTTCCCATCTGCTTACCCACCCCCACATCCCGGCCAGGTTATCCTGTCACCCGGGACCGTGAGCTCGTTCACAGGAAAGGGGAGAAAGAGAGTGAGTTTGAATTGTTTTCTCATCTTCGCCATCTCTCTTTTTTTTCCCTTTTCCCCCCATGCAGCTGAACAAAAGGCTTGTCCTGAGTTTTCTACATGCCCATGGGAAGCTGTTTACCAGGATTGGGTAAGGCTGCAGGATGTTTGTTTTATTTTCCTACATTACGAGGCCTTTTGGAATTCAATATTGTTAGCAACTGGGCTTGTGTTTGGAGCCGAGGGCACAGGGAGTGAAGCCGGCAGGCCCGGCCCCTTCAGCCTTCACTTGAGGGCAAGGCAGGGGTGGGACATGGGCGAGGTCAGAGGGCAGGAGAAAGGACACTAGAGCTCAGCCTCTGCCCTGTGATCTCACGCCCTGCTGGATCAGGCCAAGGTCTATCTAATCCTGCCGGATGCCTCTGGGAAGCCCACAGAGAAGGGCCTGAAGGTCAAAGCTTCTCCCTGTTGTTTGCCCATGTAATATCTAAAGATAAAAAGCCTCTGTACTTGGAGGTTCCATTTGGTTATCGTGGCTGTTACTCATCAACAAGCTCCTCTTCCAGGAATTTTGTTTCTTACAAAGGTAGAGAGAGAGAAGAGTTGGTTTTTTATATGTTGACTTTCTCTACCACTTAAGGCAGATTTAAGCCGGCTTACAATCACCTTCCCTTCCCCTCCCCACAACAGACACCCTGTGAGGCAGGTGGGGCTGAGAGAGTTCAGAGAGAACTGTGACTAGCCTAAGGTCACTCAGCTGGCTTCATGTGTAGGAGTGGGGAAACGAACCCAGTTCACCAGATTAGCGTCCGCCGCTCACATGGAGGAGTGGGGAATCAAACCCGGTTCTCCAGATCAGAGTCCACCGTTCCAAACCACCGCTCCTAACCACTACACCATGCCGACTGACGATGAATTCCTTTGTGAGTTGGTCTTTTCAGGGTCAGGCAGTTTTGCTTCCCGTGACTGCAGAACGATCAGCATTGTCATTCCAGGAGTGTCCCCTGGCAGAGAGCAGTCCCCTTCTGTTGGCATCTAGGAACAGCTGGGCATCCGTCTGAAGAGGGCTGCCCTTCTTGGCCATTGTTACCAGGCATATTAAATAAATTCTTTAACTTACTCTGAATGCGCCTTGCCTGATTTGGACTTGGAATTTTTTTCTGAACTGGAGCGAGAATGGCCAAAGTGCTGGCCCACTCAGTGCTGTGCTGTGCCCAGTGGTTGGCTCACACACACTTCCCCTCAACGAACATGGAAATTGTCGCTCTGTCTCTTCCCAGAGGCTGCTTCTGTAATAAAAGCACTTAGCATTCCCCTCACACTTTTCAGAGTGGTTCAGAGAGCCAGTGTGGTGTAGTGGTTAAGAGCGATGGTTTGGAGCGGCGGACTCTGCTCTGGAGAACTGGGTTTGATTCCCCACTCCTCCACATGAGTGGCGGAGGCTAATCTGGTGAACCGGATTTGTTTCCCCACACCTCCATGTGAAGCCAGCTGGGTGACCTTGGGCTAGTCACAGCTCTCTCAGCCCCACCTACCTCACAGGGTGTCTATTGTGGGGAAGGGAAGGTGATTGTAAGCCCGTTTGATTCTTCCTTAAAAGGTAAAGGTCCCCTGTGCAAGCACCGGGTCATTCCTGACCCATGGAGTGTTGTCACATCCCGACTTTTACTAGGCAGACTATGTTTACGGGGTGGTTTGCCATTGCCTTCCCCAGTCATCTTCCCTTTACCCCCAGCAAGCTGGGTACTCATTTTACTGACCTCAGATGGATAGAAGGCTGAGTCAACCTGGAGCCAGCTACCTGAAACCGACTTCCGTTGGGATTGAACTCTGGTCGTGAGCAGAGCTTGGACTTCAGTACTGCAGCTTACCACTCTGTGCCACGGGGCCCCTATTGATTCTCCCTTAAGTGGTAGAAAAAGTCGGCATATAAAAACCAACTCCTCTTCTCTCTCACACACACACACACGGTTCAACCCTGTATGGAAGCTCGGGCTGGTTATCTTCCAAATGAAGGTGTGAGGCTGAGAAATTCTGCCTCGTCTCAAGCTTGCACAGGCCTCTCCTCTAATGTTCTGGGCAGATAACTGCCGCTGCCTTTCATCCTCACCATGCTGAGGCCTAGGAACTTGCTCTTTCTAAAATAGTCAATGAGCACAGGAGGCCTGTAACATGTGGCTGCACAGCACACTAGTGTGTCTGTCCCCTGGACGGGATAGGTAGTCAATGCTCAGCACAGTTCCCCTCTTTTCTGAAAAAGGAAAAGGATTAGGTGGAGCTGTGGGGGGGGCAGAGAATGAACTGCTCAGAGAGTCAGGAGATGTCCCTCGTCATCTTCCGTAGGCCCTGATCCGGGGCTTTCCCAAGAGCCTCTCTAGCTGTTCTCATTGAGAAAACTTCACATAGCAACCACGTTTAAACCCAGCCCTTCCTCTAAGAAATGTAGGGTGGTTACGTTCGCTCCTGCATTGTACCTACACTGCTGTCGCAACCCTGTGAAATGGAGCAGATTCACACAGGAGAACGAAGGGGAAGACCCTAAGGTGGTAGAATGCACTGCAGGCAACTGGCCTAATTTTTCATGTGCCGTAAGCCATGGGGCTGCCAATTCCACAAACTGTAAAAATTGGGTTGTGGGGAGCAAAGGTGTTGACCAGAAGTAGCAAATGTGGGGCACGGTATTTAAAATCTCCTGAGAAGTTTAATAGGGGTGACTTGCCAGCCATGAATGTGGCTTAGATGCCAGCATGATGTAGTGGCTAAGAGCGGTGGTTTGGAGCGGTGGACTCTAATCTGAAGAACCGGGTTTGATTCCCCACTCCTCCACATGAGCGGCGGATGCTAATCTGGTGAACCGGGTAGGTTTCCCCACTCCTACACATGAAGCCAGCTGGGTGACCTTGGGCAAGTCACACTCTCTCAGCCCCACCTACCTCACAGGGTGTCTGTTGTGGGGAGGGGAAGGAAAGGTGATTGTAAACCAGTTTGATTCTGCCTTGAGTGATAGAGAAGTTCGTCATATAAAAACCAACTCTTCTTCATGTCATTCTTCTCTTGGCACCTGCAGAATGGAGACGTTCCCCATGGTGGCTGCGGAGGTTCTGAGTGAGTTCCAGGCACTGCTGGAGCACAGCCCCCCGCCCATTGGAAGCACCCGCATGCTGCAGCTCATGGCGATCAACATGTTTGCTGTGTACAATGCTCAGCCCAAAGGTAATAGCCGGGCCCGGGGTGGGTGGGGTCGGGGCTGCTTGCTTTTGCGGGTACAGAAGCAGGATGGAGGGGCTAGCTCACCTGGGCCTCTTATCTTCTGGTCGGGGTAAGCCACCAAATTCAGATCTTGCAGGTTCTTACACCCAGGAATTGTGCCATCAGGTCACAGCCGACTCACGGCGACCCCATGGCCATGTGGTTTTCAAGGCAAGAGACGAGCTGAGGTGGTTTTGCCATTGCCTGCCTCTGCCTAGCAACCCCAGCCTTTTTTGGCAGTCTCCTGTCCAAGTACTAATCCATGACCGACCCTGCTTTGCTTCCAAGCTCTGATGAGATAAAAACATAAGAACTTAAGAAAAACCATGCTGGATCAGACCAAGGTCCATCAAGTCCAGCAGTCTGTTCACACAGTGGCCAACCAGGGGCCTCTAGGAAGCCCACAAACAAGACGGCTGCAGCAGCAGCATCCTGTCTGTGTTCCACAGCACCTAACATAATAGGCATTATCCTCTGATCCTGGAGAGAATAGGTATGCACCATGACTTGCATCCATTTCAATTAGTAGCCACGAATAGCCCTCTCCTCCATGAACATGTCCACTCCCCTCTTAAAGCCTTCCAAGTTGGCAGCCATTACCATATCCTGGGGCAGGGAGTTCCACAATTTAACTCTGCGTTGTGTGAAAAAATACTTCCTTTCATCAGTTTTGAATCTCTCGCCCTCCAGCTTCAGCAGATGACCCCGCGTTCTGGTATTATGAGAGAGGGAGAAAAGATTTTCCCTGTCCATACCATGCAAACTTCTAGTATTATGAGATCAAGCTAGCCTTGGCTATTAGGCTGCTCATACCCAGGAAACCTTCTGAATATTATACAGGTGGCGGCGGATCCCAGCAAGGCTCCCAGATCATGTTGATTTCCAAAAGCAGAGGGGTAGCAAGAGCCCCTCTTCCTGTTTCTCGAGTGGCTCTGAATCCCTTTGCGGCTTTGCTTTTCTCCACGGGAAGGAGCTGTGTGAACCCCAGGCAGTGCAGTTGGCCCGAGGAAGGCTATGATGTCTTTCCCGCTCCCAGCAGCATTTGTGCTGTTTCCGAGGTGGTTAATCCAAACGGCACCCCCTTCACCCACCCTCTGTCTTTAATTAGCAAATGAAATGTGAAGCCCGGTCCACCAGGCAGTTCCTCTTCACAAGCCCAGTGGAAGAAGTCCGTTGGAATCCTGAGCAGCTCTTGTGAATTTCTGGGTGGCTTGTGCCCCAGAACCGTCCCTGCGACTTGTCCTTACTGGTCAGATTTGTCGGTCTCTTGCTCTGCACAGTTAAATTGTGGAACTCCCTGCCACAGGATGTGGTGATGGCTGCCAACTTGGAAGGCTTTTAGAGGGGGAGTGGACTATCCATGGCTGCTAGTAAAAATGGATACTAGTCATGATGCATGCCTATTCTCCCTAGTATCAGAGGAGCATGCCTATTATCATGGTCTAATCCAGCATGGCTTTTTCTATGTTCTTATGTAAGGCTTTAAGAGGGGAGTGAACGTGTGCATGGAGGATAGGGCTAACCATGGCTACTAGTCACGGTGCATACCTATTCTCTCCAATATCGGAGGAGCATGCCTATTATCTTAGGTGCTGTGGAACACAGGCAGGATAACGCTGCTGCAGCCATCTTGCTTGTGGGCTTCCTAGAGGCACCTGGTTGGCCACTGTGGGAACAGACTGCTGGACTCTATGGGCCTTGGTCTGATCCAGCATGGCTTTTCTTATGTTCTGCCACCAGTCATGTGTGCCCACAGAGTTTTTGGGAGTTGATGAGACCTGCGTATTTTCCCACAGTTTGGTCACTGGTGCCCAGCCATCCCTCCCCCACACCGAAAATCTGTTGGGAAAGGGTGTGTGCCTGCCTGCCCCCACAAGTCCCACGGACTCTCAGAACCAGGAGATACATTCTTTGGAAATTTGCTCAGAGGGGAAGCATGTGTGGGCTCTTTTTTCCCCCTCCCCGTGTGAGCTGGGGAGACCATCGAATCCACCTCTGGGTGGCCACATCCGACTGCTTGGTAGCCATTCAAAGATCTGCCTAGGAGGGAGGTTGGTGGGTCCCTTTATCCTGACTTGCAAACACACTGAAAATGTTTTATATATATTATATATATTCCATAATTTGAGGGGAAATCAATTTCTGGTTTGCAAGTGAGCTAATTGAAGCCGGGCCTTGTGGCAGGGCATCTTGGAAGGGGGAAGGAAAGGCCCTTCCCCCACCCACCTGTGCCCAATTTACTCCAAGCTGTAATTCCGTGGGGCTTTCTCTCTCTTGCTCCTCTTTCTCTCTTTTTAATAATTTGTTTTATAATTCCTGGAATCAAACCCATCTCAGACATACTGTTCTGTTTTACCGTATGATTGGATTATACTTCCAATAAATCACTGGAGATTGGTTCTTGTAGGTTATCCGAGCTGTGTGACCGTGGTCTTGGTATTTTCTTTCCTGACGTTTCGCCAGCAGCTGTGGCAGGCATCTTCAGAGGAGTAACACTGAAGGGCAGTGTCTCTGGAGATAGTTCATAGGCCACCGACAGGATCACTTCCCTGCTCCTTATAGATCCCTCCCCTCATATACAGGCAACCACAGTCCTACATACTGGTCTTCTGTGGCTTCCCACCCAAGCAGCCAAGGGGCATTTCTCAGTCTGGCTGTGCAGCGTTTGGTTGTGATATAACCATGTGGCCTATGTTGGCCTCCAGCTTTTGCATATGTTGATCTTTGGGGTTCACTTACAGGCAAGCCCTTGGGAGCTGAATGTGATTACTTGGTTGTGTGACTTTGTGCATGCTCAGGGGTATTCTCATCTTCACATGTTCCAGATCTGAGCTGCTAGGACCGACTATCTCAGCAGCAGAGCATGTGCTTTGCATACCCAAGGTCCCAGTTGAAAAGATGCCAGGTATTATCTGTGGCCAAGCCCACTCAGTGTCTGAAACTGTGGAATAGGGTTGTCAGCTCCAGGTTGGGAAATACCTGGAGATTTGGGGGTGGAGCCTGAGGAGGACGGGATTTGGGGATGGGAGGGACTTCAGTGGGGTGTAATGCCATAAAGTCCATCCTCCAAAGCAGCCATGTCAGGGCAGCCCTGAAGGAGCTAGAAAAGATTCTGAAATGTAAGGATGTGTCACTGGCCACCAAGATCAAGTTAATTCATGCCATCGTGTTCCCTATTACTATGTATGGGTGTGAAAGCTGGACATTGAAGAAAGCTGATAGAAAGAAAGTAGATTCCTTTGAAATGTGGTGTTAGAGGGAGTATTACGGATACAGTGGACTGCCAAAAAAGAAATCACGCCTGAACTGACCCTAGAAGCTAAAATGACTAAACTGAGGCTATCGTATTTTGGTCACATTATGAGAAGACAAGAGTCACTGGAAAAGACAGTAATGCTAGGAAAGGTTGAGGTCAGCAGGAAAAGAGGGAAGACCCAACAAGAGATGGATGGACTCAATAAAGGAAGCCACAGCCCTCAGTTTGCAAGATCTGAGCAAGGCTGTCAAAGACAGGACATTTTGGAGGACTTTGATTCATAGGGTCGCCATGAGTCGGAAGCGACTCGATGGCACTTAATACACACACAAGGTAGGAAAAAAACCTGGGAACCTTCCCTCAGTTGTCTCTGTGGCTTTCTGTTCTACAGCAGGACCCTCAGATTGCTCCCCCCTTTTTAATCTCCCCAGCCTTTGGTGAGCTGAGCTAGCAGAGAGGGGCAAGTTCTGAACACTGGGGGCCGGAGAGCCCCTTCGTACATGTGTGTGTGTGTGGGGGAATGACCTTCCCATACCGCTGCCCCTTCTAGCGGCGCGACGGCAGAGGTCTTGCAGAATCAAATGAAGCCCCCCTGCCATCCGTGGCAAGGTCCCTTTCCCAGCGGGCCTTGCGCAGAGCCCAGCGCGCCAGCCCCATGCGGTTGTCGCACTTGCAGTCTCCACAGACGGGCCCAAGAACCCACAAGACAACTGCGGAAAGCGGTCTTAACCACACTGCTCACGTACGAGGTCTCCGAGCAGTCCAAGTTCTGTTGGCTGGCGGTAAAAATAACTCCCGGTTCTGCTGTGTGCCTCAGTTTGGTGGCGTTTTAAAATTAGGCTCCCATGAGCGTTGACTAAACCTCAGGCTCCCAGGAGCAGAAACAGCCTTGTGGGGAAGTGGTCTCCAGTCCCCATTCTCAAGTCCCACTGGCCCATCAGCAGCCTGAGAGATGGGAGGGGGTCCAATGTCTCTGGGCGAGTCTGGGACAGGTCGAGCCCCACTGCCTCGTCGCGGGAGGAAAATGGGGTTTTGCAAAGACCTTCCCCTTCCTGTTGGATGCTGGGTTTGAGGGCAGCTAGCTTCTCGCAAAATAACCACCGGCAGAACTTTGAGCTGATTAAATATCTGCCCTTTGACTGAGTCGTTGGCTGATGGTATTTAAATAAATCTGCATATTTCCTAGGCTATAAGCCAGTCTGGAACATAGCAGTTCAGTTGTCACCTGGAGCTAGCGGCGTGGAATGTGTAGCACCACGTGATGTTACCAGTTAGTGATTCCCAGTGTTGGAGTGGGCCTTTAAAGGCATTTCTCTGGAACGTGTTCAGAGCATGAGCGTTTTTGGTAGCGGCTCTTCAAACAAGGGAATTTCCTGTGGTAGGGGAGATCCCGATTCATATGATTCACCCTCTTAGAACGTTCTGAAACAACTTGTTTTGTGCGGTGCGTTGGCTTTTTCTGACAAAAGGTTTTTTAAAAAGTTTTTGTATGTTTGATTGTTGAATGTCGGTGCTTAATTCCCCCCCCCCCCGGATTGTTGCATTCCGTTTTCCAGTTATGATTGCTTTAAACTCTTTGGGTCAAAAGGACGGTATCTGAAGAACCATCTCCTCCCATACTATCAAGCCCGCCATTTAGATCTGCCTCTCAAGTCCTGGTCTCTGTGACCCTGTCTTAAGGGGTGAGGCAGGTGGCGACTAGAGACACAGCATTTTCTGTGGTGGCACCTTGCCTCTGGGATTCCCTTCCTTTTGAGGCTTGCCTGACATCTACTTTACTTTTGTTTTAGCAACTAGACCAAACTTCATCTTTTTACCCAGGCTTTTAAGTAGGGGTTTTTAATCTTAGCAGCTTTTTGATGGGCAGCTACTGTTTTATGGATAGTTTTTTACACCATTACTTCCAATGACTGGTTTTTAATGTATATTTGTGAGGTAGTTTTAATTGTAAACCAAGAGCCCTGTGGTGCAGAGTGGTAAGCTGCAGTACTGCAGTCAAAAGCTCTGCTCACGACCTGAGTTCGATCCTGACGGAAGTTGGTTTCAGATCGCCGGCTCAAGGTTGACTCAGCCTTCCATCCTTTTGAGGTCAGTAAAATGAGTACCCAGCTTGCTGGGGGTAAAGGGAAGATGACTGGGGAAGGCACTGGAAAACCACCCCGTAAACAAAGTCTGCCTAGAAAACGTCAGGATGTGACGTCACCCCATGGGTCAGGAATGACCCGGTGCTTGCACAGGGGACCTTTACCTTTTTACCTTTTTAAAATTGTAAGCCGCATTGATTAGGATTCTGAAGAGATCTTAGAAATATCCTAAATCTGGAGTCACCAGCCTTTTCGAACCTTTGGTCTCCTTTGGAATACTGACACAGGGTGGTGGGCGCTGCCCCAACATGGCTACTTCAGGAAGTGGATCCAAGCACAATGTGTCAGGGAGTGAGCTTATGCGTAAACTCTTTAATAGTAACTCAAGGTTACTATTAACATATACATATTCATGGAGTGGACATATTCATGGAGTGGACATATTCATGGAGGAGAGGGGTATTCATGGCTATTAGTTAGAATGGATACTAGTCATGCTGCATACCTATTCTCTCTAGTATCAGAGGAGCATGCCTATTATTTTGGGTGCGGTGGAACACAGGCAGGATGGTGCTGCTGCAGTCATCTTGTTTGTGGCTTCCTGGAGGCACCTGGTTGGCCGCTGTGTGAACAGACTGCTGGACTTGATGGGCCTTGGTCTGATCCAGCAGGGCCTTTCTTATGTTGTTATGTTCTAACTCTTCAACATTTCAGGCAAGTCCTCTGCTTAACATGAACATATAGTTTAAAGCTATGTTCTTGCTTACACATTGCTTACCTTCAGCCACACGGTGAAGGTCTTTGTGCTGTGGGGACAGCTGCTGCCAAAGCAACGTTTTTTGAATCCACAGAGCCAGTTAGATCTCCAGTGGCCAACCAAAACCCTTGCTGGGCAAAAGCCCCACCCAGCCTGCCCCCCTTTCTAAGAACACTTGGTGGGTCCCAGGCAAGGGGTCAGCAGGAGTCATGTTGGGGACCCTGTCGTAAATAAATCAGAACGCAGGTTTTAATTTGAGATGTAGAAAGAAGTGCGACATCCTCCAATTTAATAAAATCACTTAGGGCATGGAGCTGTGGCTCAGTGGTAGAGCCTCCGCTCCCCCTCAGTGGGAGGGGCTGTGGCTCAGAGGTAGAGCATCTGCTTGGCATGCAAAAGGTCCCAGGTTCAATCCCCGGCACCTCCAGTTAAAGGGACCAGGCAAATAGGTGATGTGAAAGACCTCTACCTGAGACCCTGGAGAGCCGCTGCCGGTCTGAGTAGACAATACTGACTTCGATGGACCAAGGGTCTGATTCAATATGAGGCAGCTTCATGTATTCATGTGAGCCCGCGTGACATAGTGCTTCATCTGTCACACTACTGATGGGGAAACTCTGGTTCAAATCCCCACTCAGACACAAAGCTCACTGGCCAACCTTGGGCCAATCACGCTTGTCCTGGCTGATTTCACAGGGTTGTTGGAGGAAGGGGGAACCATGTATGCTACTCTGAGCTTCTTGGGAGGCCGCCAGGATATGAATGTGATTAATGTTAGAAGGATAGACCTTCTTTGCTATTTTCTGTTTTGTTCCAGAGGCCAAAGCGGCCTTCACTTTGGCCCCACTAGTGAGAATTCGTCCTCTTCTAAAGTAGAAATGGATCACTTTTCCGATCACATTTGACAGTCCTACAGACCAGTCCAGCTCCCAGGCCTGGATAGCCGTGACATTCACGGCACGCTTCACTTTGAGCCCTGGGAAAGGCACGGCAGGCACTAGCAAGGCTGCTCTGATAGCAACAAGCAAAGCCAGTTATGAGGTGCAGTTAGAACTGAAGCAAGAATTCCCCGGCCATTTGTCGGCTCTTCATCCTGCATGTGATGCTCTGAGGGGCTTCTCCTCTGCACGGGGGCACCAGGACTAAAAGCATCTGGGCACAGATGGTTGAGGCAGACTGGAAATGTTTCATTGAAGGGTTGCCTGCACCCCAATTCACTTTGCCGGCTTCATTTTTTTCCACGTTGGGAGCAGCTGAAACAGCAGCACAACTAGACTTGGCAAAGTGGATAGCGGTGTGTCTGGCAAGAACTGACTGTTTTGGGCACTGCAATTTAAGAAGGACGTAGACAAGCTGGAACATGTCCAGAGGAGGGCAACAAAGATGGCGAGGGGCCTGGAGACCAAGTCCTATGAGGAAAGGTTGAAGGAGCTGGGTATGTTTAGCCTGGAGAGAAGACTGAGAGATGATATGATAACCATCTTCGAGTACTTGTCATGTAGAGGAGGGTGCCGAGTTGTTTTCTGTTGCCCCAGAAGGTCAGACCACAACCAGTGGGTTGACATTAAAGAGTTTCCATCTAGACATTAGGAAGAATTTTCTAACAGAGCGGTTCCTCAGTGGAACAGGCTTCCATTGGGAGGTGGTGAGCTCTCCTTCCCTGGAGGTTTTTAAATGGCTAGATGGCCATCTGTCAGCAATGCTGATTCTATGATCTTAGGCAGGTCATGAAATGGAGGGCATCTTGGCCATCTTCTGGGCATGGAGTAGGGGTCATTGGGTGTGTGTAGGGAAGGTAGTTGTGAATTTCCTGCATTGTGCAGGGGGTTGGACTAGATGAGCCTGGTGGGCCCTTCCAACTCTATGATTCTAAGGCACCCCCAGCCCACCTCCAGTGGCTTATTCTGCCACCTGCAAGTTGGCTTGACTAGCCCTTTTGAGACTTGGAACTGGGAATCCGGCCAAGTGGAGTCAGTCTGGCATGTGAAGGCAGCCATTTGGGCTCCCTGATTTCTACAGCCTATACGGGAGCATTGGAACGTCCTTGCTGCCCTCTGCCAATGTGTGCATGGCCTCTGTGGCCACTTGGAAGTTGTGACTCCTGATTCTAAGAGAACATCTCTTGATAGTTGCTCGTCCCGCCCTTTCACCTCTTGGTCAAGGCCTTGGGGTCTGTTCAGGGTGGGGGGAGGTGATGTCTGCCTCGCCTAGTGGCCACACTGGAGGTGCCACCTTTGCAGGAAGCTGCTTGAGGCAGCTCTCGCAGCATCAAATGGAAAACAGGTCCAACGAGACAACACGAATTCATTCAGCAAGAGAAATCCAGCAGCCAAACACTCCAGCATAAAAACATGCTAAAAATGCACAAACCTACCAAATATGGGCCAGTAGGCCATAAAAGAGACAAAAATGGTTGAATAAAAAGAAGAATTTATATGCCAACTTTTTCTACCACTTAAGGAAGAATCAAACCAGCTTACAGTCACCTTCCCTTCCCCTCACCACACTAGACACCCTGGGAGGTAGGTGAGGCTGAGAGAGCTCTAAGAGAAGTGTGACTAACCCAGGGTCACCCAGCTTCATGTGTAGGAGTGGGTAAACCAACCTGGTCCACCAGATTAGCATCCGCTGTGCATGTGGAGGAGCAGGGAATCAAACCCAGTTCTCCAGATTAAGAGTCCACCACTCCAAACCACCGATCTTAACCACTACACCATGCTGGCTCAAAATGTTTTGACCTTGCACTTGAGTATCCACAGATCAGGCACCAGGGCAACCTTTACGGGGAAAGCATTCCAAAGCCAGGAGGCGGCAGCTGAGAAAGCCTGCTCCCTAGTTGCCTCCCCCTCCCCAGTCTCTGTGGATGAGCACAAGCTGAGGATGTTGCTGCTTTCTCTTTGAAGGCCAGGAGATGCAGCCAGTGGTGGAGGGGCACCCAGGGACACCCCACCCTCCAGGCTTGAACTCTTCCTGGTTGTCCACAGAGTGGCAGGACTCTCTAGGTCTTTGTGCTTGCCATTTCTCAGCTTTGTGTCTGCCAGCCGACCTCAGAAGTGATAGACTGAGACGTGGTTGATGTCAGGTTTATCGTCACCGGCTGGGGCGTGCCATCCTTGGCCTCCCTGTGCCCTTTGCCCTTCCAGATTTTCAGGGGAGGGAGAGCTGAGGAGTATTGAGCCCTACCCCACCTCGTTGGCTTTGTGCAGCTTCCAGCCCCACAGTAAACCGTTGGGGTGTTTCGATCTCTTGTACCAGTGCCCAGAAGCAGTCAGTTTGCTTTAGTTTCTGGTATACCCACCAGATGCAAACCACCGCTCTTAACCACTGCACCACCCTGTGTGTAAATGTTCCAAATGCACTATGTGGAGTTTCCTGGTGGCTGTGTGCCTCCTTGGCAGTCTTTCCAGTGCCAGTGTTTTACATTCTTTTTGAGACACTGGGAACCAGCCCTAAAGCTCACAGGGGCTTCTTCTAAGATGAAAAGCAGCTGGCCTTTCTCCCCCAGCCTGGGTACCACATCTTTGCGACCTCTCCCAACATTTCTCTGCATTTCTCTGTGAGCCGAAGGGGCTTCTGCTAGTTGGCAAAGCCGCCTTCCATTAGACGGTTTTCTCTGGGCACCTCCCCAGCCAGGACATTGGGAGCTCAGGTTGCAAGGGCCCCTCTGGCCAAGGCCAGCAAGACCGACCTGCCTCTGGAAAGTGTGCAGAGCAGAAGCAGCCTGCCCAGCCCCATCTGCATTTGCCGAGCGAGACGCGCCGCAGCTGCTGTTGCCGTGAGCCCCTGGCAGAGCGAGGAGCTGATGTCTGTTGGGGTTTACTGCTGTCTACATTGAAACATGGCTGGGGGTGTGGAGGGGGCTCATGGCGTGGTGCCAGCCCCAGTTAGCCTGGCCTCCCCCCAACCTTCCCCGGTACACCCCCCCCTTGCTTTAAAGTCACATTTCCAGGCCAGACATAGAATTAATCTCTGGGCACTTCAGATTGCTGGCAGCCCAAAGCAGGATGTGGGATTTTTTTTCTCCCTCTCTCTCTCTCTGTGTCTTGGCTGACTTTTTTACCTCTCGAAGAATTTGGAAGGGCCGTGAGATTCCCCCCCACCCACCCTTGTGCCGTGCAGCTTTTCTGCACACTGATCGCCCTGCTGTGGCTTCACCCCTAATAGATTTCATATGTTGATGCCGTTGACATCAGTATCAAACTATTCTACATGTGATCTGGTGTATTTCCTGCAGGAAATCTGCAAGATATTTATTAAGGACTAATAAAATAAGCCTCTCCCGAGCTTTAGGTAGTTTTCAATTGTTCGCGTCTCCCTCGTTTCCTTTTATCAACCCGGGTTTTTTCCCCCCCTTCGGTGTCTTCCCCCCCCCCCGCTTCTCTCTGCCTATTGCAAAAGGTTCAGTCTTCAACGATACACTTTAAAAGTCGGAATGTTGGTGGGGGGGCATGCATCCACAAACTTGTTTCTTGTGGGAGCGAAATGCACCAACCTGTTGCATCTCTCTTTCGTAGCGCTCCGTGTGCGGATCGTTTTCGGTGCTCGTGCGGATGCTTCCGAGCCACCTTGATCCCAACGCCTGGCTTTTCTTTCGCTCACAGCTGGAGTCAATTAGCTCCCAAATTGAAGTAATCCCGGTCAAGAACCGGGCCGTGTTTCCGAACTGCGCCTGTGGATCTGCGTCAGCTGCTGGTGCCCTGGACCTGGGTGTTTCAGAAAGGGGGTTCTGGCAGCAGCTTTCAATCAGGGCTCTGCTGTCCCATTTCGGGCTGTGGGGTCGAGCCCTTCCACAATCACAAGCCGTGCGTTGTTAGAAACAGGCCAGGAGGGTCTTGGACAGGAGGTGTGTCGTTGACCTCTGAGAACAGACAAAGCTAGAGGCAGCGTGGTGTAGTGGTTAAGAGCGGTGGTTTGGAGTGGCGGACTCTGATCTGGAGAGCTGGCTTTGATTCCCCCACTCCTCCACATGAATGGCGGAGGCTAAACTGGTGAACTGGATTTGTTTCTGCATATCATGCCATTAAAGGTTGACTGAAAAACTGAAACTGATTTGTTTCCCCGCTCCTACACACGAAGCCAGCTGGGTGACCTTGGGCTAGTCACAGCTCTCTCAGCCCCACCTACCTCACAGGGTGTCTGTTGTGGAGAGGGGAAGGGGGGAAGGGAAGGTAACTAAGCTGCTTTGATTCTCCCTTAAGTGGCAGAGAAAGTCGGCATATAAAAACCAGCTCTTCTTCATCATCTTTTTCTATGCCACTTTAGGCAGGGATCATATAAGGGTTTTTTTAATGTTTCACAAGGCCCTTAATCTCCCCCCCCCCAGTTTTTGAGATACAATTTCTGTGCCAGTCAAAAGCTTTCAAAATGCAACACCATTAAGGCCAAAGGACACGGGATGCTGGGAGTTCTATGATTTGATCTCCTGATGTGTAATTTGGCCCTGAAAGGCACTGGGTGTGGGGAAACATAGTAGCGGGACGCTGTGGTAGTGGGGAAGGAGAAGCTGATCAAAAAATCCCCACCCCCCATGATAGAAAGAAAAAAAAGACAGGCACAGTATGGATCCCTGCCGCCATTAGCTACTGGGGGTTGAAGCATACAGAAGGGGCATGAACACATGAAGCTGCCTTATACTGAATCAGACCCTTGGTCCATCAAGGTCAGTATTGTCTACTCAGACCAGCAGCGGCTCTCCAGGGTCTCAGGCAGAGGTCTTTCTCATCACCTACTTGCCTAGTCCCTTTAACTGGAGATGCTAGGGATTGAACCTTGGACCTTCTGCATGCCAGGCAGAGGTTCTACCACTGAGCCACGGCCCCTCCCCAGCAGGGAAGTAACTCTGAGAGGAAGAAGAAGAGTTGGTTTTTATACCCTGCTTTTCTGTACCTTTATGGAGTCTCAAAGCAGTTTTCCCCGTGGCGCAGAGTGGTAAGTTGCAGTACTGCAGCCCAAGCTCTGCTCACGACCTGAGTTCGATCCCGATGGAAGTCGATTTCAGGTAGCCAGCCCAAGGTTGACTCAGCCTTCCATCCTTCCGAGGTCGGTAAAATGAGTTCACAGCTTGCTGGGTTAAAGTGTAGGCACAGGGGACAGTTACCCTTAAAGCGGGTTGCAATCACCTTACCCTCCCCAAAACAGACACCTTGTGAGGTAGACGAGGCTGAGAGAGTTCTGAGAGAACTGCGACTGGCCCAGGGTCACCCAGCAGGCTTCATTTGGAGAAGCGGGGAATCGAACCCCTTTCTTCAGATTAGAGTCCGCCGCCCTTAACCACTACGCCACGCTGGCTCTCGAAGAGTCACACCCTTTCCCCAGCACCATCGGCCCAATCAGAATCAGCCAGACGTCTTACCCCCCCCCCCCCAACCAGCCAGAGAACACGGCTGGAGTTCCAGCGTTGCGTGTCACTTGGCCGGGAGTGGCTTTGCTTCCTCCCATTCGGTTGCTCCCTGCAAGGGCATGCCTGGCTGCGCAGCTCACAGAAGGGAAGCCCGGCTGGCTGGCGCAGCAGCTGTGGCACAAGGGAGAGGCCATGGGAAGGGGGGGCGATGTGTTGCATGGACTGCTGGTGACTCAATGCCCCCGGTCCTGCCAGTTCCCCAGCGCTGCCCTCTTAATGTGGAGCAGGGATCCTCGTCTTTCTGTTCCATTGAGCACTTTGGCAGAAGCTGCAATTGGAGCTTTTTTTAAAAAAGAGTTTTATTAGCAGAGAGCGTTGGTGGGTAATTTGGCCCGCTGGCAGCAGCCAGATCCGAGATTAATAACATAAAGTCTTCTTGCACTCTGTTTTTTTTTTTTTTTTTTTTTTGGGGAGGGGGGGCTTGGTTTGTTTTTGTTTTTGCCAGCCGCCGTCGAGGGGTTGCTTGCCGAGCTGGGTGGGGTGGGCTGCCTGCCACCATGCCTGGCCTGTGCCCGTCCTGGAGGGTGTCCGACGCTGGCACTGGAAGAAAGGAAGCCTGCTCTTCCAGGAACCCTGCTCTTTCTCAGCTTGATAAGCATTTAAACGAAACACTGCTCGATTGGAATTGGCAGGGCATCCTCATTCTTTTGTCTGTCTGTTTATTTTTCCCCTCATCCCTCCACATGTGCGCTGCAGCCTGCAGATGAGGCACCCTGAAGAATTGGAGGCCGGTGGCGGAAGGGCTTTGCAAAACACACGCACCGAGCTCTGGGGGTAGCGGCAGGGCTCGCCCCCTAACAGACAAGGCCCTTTGGAAAGGGGAGGCTGCCTCAGTCCCTCGATGGAATGTCCGTGTCGAGAAGCACGGCCGCCCGAGCCTCTCGCCAGACCAACTCCTGCAATCGGGCTTGTGAGCGCAGGGAGAGGAAGGTCAGGGGTGGTGCGCATTTCCCAACCGTGCAGCGCATGTGAAGCCGAGCGTTGTCCCGATCTCGGCTTCCCTTTTCCTCCACCCCGCTCCCAGAGCTCAAAAGCAAGCGACGCATCCTCCGTGGCCGCGTCGATAGGCTCAGAAAGCGGGCGGCTGCTGGCATCCCCTTGAAGTCTCGAAGCGAGCTAGCTGCCCAGCCCGTTCCCTCCCCGGCAGAGGCAGAAGAGATGCATGCAAATGTACTTAACTGGCATGATGCCTGTGACTTGACTCTTTAAAAAAAAAAAAAAACACTCAGTAGCGATCAAAGTTACTGTCTGGCTGGATTTGAACGCAGAGGGCTAGCAGCTTGCCAAGGTGGCGCTCTCCACCAGTGGTGTGGTTGGCGGTCTGGTGCGCCAGGGCCAGCAGCACTGAAATCTCAAAACCACCAGTTGTGGCTGTGAGCAGAGAGGTCACCTTACGGGGGGGGGGGGGGCTCGACCTGCAGCCTACCCCCGTTCTGGCAGTAACCCTCCTTCTCTTCCTCAGTTTCACATTGGTTCTTTCTCTCACTCTGTCTCTCTTTTTGTCTATCTTTTTCCATCTCTGTGTCTCTCTCCGTAACAGTTTTTAATAATGTTTTAGTTAGTTCCAGCTTTTCCCCCCTCAATGGATCCCATTGGAAAATACATTTGAAAGGAAACAGTTATACACTTCCCTTCCTTTGAAACTCTGTTGGCACCTTTTCCAGTGCAGTAAACCATACAACATGGATTTTCAGAGTTTCCAAACACAGACATGCTGGCGTTAAATTTATGAAAAAATATTTTATTCGGCCGCGCAGTTGAGTGCGAGTCTCAGAGCTGCTGGTCAAAGTTGAAACCGAAGCTCGCGCTAGGATCGCCTTCCCCGGCTTGTGAGGAAATGCAGTGGCAGCCGCTGCCCTGGCTGTGTCGCTGTGGCCAGCGAGGGACGCTTAGGGGGCGCAGGGGTGTGAGTGCCTCAGAAGGGAGGCAGGGGTCGGAAGAGACTCCACAAGCGGAGCAAAAAGAAATTACAATCCCGTCGATTGAGCCAATCTACGTAATTCCTCATTTTGCACAGTTTTATTCTGGGTTGGCTAGGCAGAAGAAGAGTTGGTTTTTATACCCCCGCTTTTCTCCACCGTAAAGAGTCTCAAAGCAGCTTACAGTCGCCTTCCCCCACACACATGCAACAGGCACCTTGTGAGAGCCAGCATGGTAAAGTGGTTAGGAATGGTGGATTCTAATCTGTAGAACTGGGTTTGATTCCCCACTCCTCCACATGAGCGGCAGACTCTAATCTGGAGAAGTGGGTTTGATTCCCCACTCTTCAACATGAGTGGCAGACTAATCTGGAGAACTGGCTTTGATTCCCCACTCCTCCACAGAGCGGCAGACTCTAATCTGGAGAACTGGCTTTGATTCCCCACTCCTCCACATAGCGGCAGACTCTAATCTGGAGAATCAGCTTTGATTCCCCACTCCTCCATACAAGCGGCAGACTCTAAATCTGGAGAACTGGGTTTGATTCCCCACTCCTCCACACGAGTGGCAGACTCTCATCTGGTAAATTGGATTTGATTCCCCACTCCTCCATGTGAAGCCTGCTGGATGACCTTGGGCTAGTCACAGTTCTCTCAGAACTCTCTCAGCCCCACCTACCTCACAAGGTGCCTGTTGTGGGAAGGGGAAGGTGATTGTAAGCTGCGTTGAGACTCCTTAAAAAGGGTAGAGAAAAGCAGGGTATAAAAAACAACTCGTCTTCTTCTAGGTGGATCCAAAAGAGTTTTGAGAAAATTGTGACTGGCCCTGGTCACCCAGCAGGCTTCTCATGTGAAGGAGTGGGGAATCGAACCCAATTCTCCAGATTAGATTCTACCACTCTTAACCACTACACCACGCTGGCAGGAGGGATCAGGAAGGAAATCTGTAAGACACCGAAGCTCCACCTCCTGCCCCCCCCAGCCTTCAGTCTTCTGAGATTTCAACAGGCATTGCCTACATGAGAGCTTAAAAAAAAAAAAAAACAGAAATATGTGTGCTCTAGTGGTTGGAGTGTCAAGCTAGGAGCTGGGAGACCTGGTTTCAAATCCCCATAATTTCCCGCCATCCTGGTAAAAATAGAAGGACTCTCCTCTTAGTAATGGTAGCAGATAAGAATCAAGAGATCACTTTTAAGGTCGCCAAATTTGGACGGATAGCCTATAAGATTAGGGAAACTTTGGGAAGCCATATATAGGCTTTTTAGCAATAAGTTTCATAAAGTATTGTATAATTCTGTGATTCTACAATTTTAAAATCCCCCCCCCATCAGTTAATTGATATTCTGGAAGTTTGAATTATTGTATTGATTCTATTTTTATTTTTATTGGGCTGTATTAAATAAGTTTGGTTTGGTATAGGCATAGCTCTGGAGGCGCATGGGTGGTCCCAGCACCTCCGGTAGGGAAAGGAGTTCCGTCAAAACTGTGCAGTGAAACCAGCACCACTGGGTTTTTGCAGCCTGTCTGAATCCCACACTTCAAGCACCTGGGCTGAGTTTTCCCTTGCAGAGGTTAACTAATCTTCACAATTTCTTCAGCTCCTGCCAATCACAAGGCATTGGAGGGTACTCTGGCTTCCCACACACACAATCTCCTTTATTGACATAAAATCAAAACATGGGGTGGCTACATAATACCATAAAATTGTGGCAGTGGAGCATTGCTAACAAGGTTAGAGCATAAAAGGATGCTAAAATTAATTTAAAACCCTCTAATTAACTTGCTGGCGAACTTTCACAGCAAATCTCAGAAATTGTGCCACTTTCTCCATGTTAAAAAGGTAAAAGTCCCCTGTGCAAGCACCAGGTCATTCTTGACCCATGGGGTGACATCACATCCCGACGTTTACTGGGCAGACGTTGTTTACAGGGTGATTTGCCAATGCCTTCCCCAGTCATCTTCCCTTTACCTCCAGCAAGCTGGGCACTCATTTTACCGACCTCGGAAGGATGGAAGGCTGAGACAACCTTGAGCCGGCTACCTGAAACCATTGGGATCGAACTCAGGTCGTGAACGGAGATTTGATTGCAGTACTGCAGCTTACCACTCTGCACCACGGGGCTCTCCTATGTTACAGGAGAGTGAGTGTTCAATTAAAAAAGAGCATGAAGAAAATCAGGAGATTGGTTCTTGTAGGTTATCCGGGCTGTGTGACCGTGGTCTTAGTATTTTCTTTCCTGACGTTTCGCTAGCAGCTGTGGCAGGCATCTTTAGAGGAGTAACACTGAAGGACAGTGTTACTCCTCTGAAGATGCCTGCCACAGCTGCTGGCGAAACGTCAGGAAGAAAATACCAAGACCATGGTCACACAGCCCAGATAACCTACAAGAACCAATGAACTCTGACCGTGAAAGCCTTCGACAATATTTTTAAAATCAGAAGAATTTGACTTATTTGTCAAAATAGGGCTTAAAAATTTGCTGCGCATTTCTGCATAAAATCTACAGTAGAATAAGACATGTACAATTGGTTCAATGCATTTGTCCCCACAGGGGTAAAGCCTATCTGAAAGAGCGGGATTTTCCAAAATCCTCCTTCCAAAATCGCAGATGGCATGATAAACGTGGCCAGGGAAAAAGTTCTGCGTTGATGTGGGTCGTAAAGATGATACTCTGGCATCCAAGTTTTCCTTTCCTTTCCCCCTTGAAGCTCCTTGATTCATAAATCTTGAGCAGCATAATTCTAAATCTGTTGTTTAAGGGATGTAAGGACTGTGATAAGTTTTGCCACTACCAACGTAACCTTAGGATCGCTGTCAGTAAATAGGGTATTAGCTCAGACTCAGGGTTACTATTCCTATCTGTTAGAGGAAGAATCATATATCTTGATCTTGGATCCTTATAAAAACAACATTCCAGGAGTGCGTGTGCTAGGGAATCAATAGAACCAGAAGTACACGTGCAGGTCCTTTCCGAATATGGTGGGTTCATGTATCCTTCCGAGGTTTCGACAGGCATTGCCCACCTGTGCCCACTTGCGCCAGAATCGTGAGGGCATGGGGCCAAACTGTGTGTGTTAAGTGCCAACAAGTTGCTTCTGACTCATGGCGACCCTATGAATCAAAGTCCTCTAAAATATCCTGTCTTTGACAGCCTTGCTCAGGTCTTGCAAACTGAGGGCTGTGGCTTCTTTTATTGAGTCAATCCATCTCTTGTTGAGTCTTCCTCTTTTCCTGCTGCCCTCCATTTTTCCTAGCATGACTGTCTTTTCCAGTGACTCTTGTCTTCTCATAATGTGACCAAAATACGATGGCCTCAATTTAGTCTGTGGCTTAGCGTAGCCGTGATCTTCTCTTGGCGAGGCCAGGTGAGTGTATTGCCTGTCTCCCCAGCTTTCTTTCACTGCAGACTGTACGGATCTAACTGGGCTGCCAGCCGGACTTGTGAGAGGGGGCAGAGGAGTGTGCACGAGAAGCTGCTTAGCATGTTTATGGATTTTGAGGTCCTCTGAGGCCCTGGTCGGGGGAGTCTAGGGTGGCATCCTGTTAGGGTGCAGCCAGCAGTGGGGCTCAAGTGGGATCCATCCCTCCAGCTTGTCTTGGCAAGAGCTGGAGAGCTGCTGCCAGTCTGAGTAGACAACACTGACCCTGATGGACTTAAGGGTCTGATTCAGTATCAGGCAGCTTCATGTGTTGAAGCAGTCTGCAGAAAACTCTCAGACCAGAGTGGACGGCCTTGGGTGGGCATCTGTCTGACTGAGCACCAGCAAATTTCTGCATATTGCTTGAACACATGAAGCTACCTTCTACTGAATCAAACCCTTGGCCCATCAAAGTCAATATTGTCAGACCGGCAGCGGCTCTCCAGGGTCTTAGGCGGAGGTCTTTCACATCACCTACTTGCCTAGTCCCTTTAACTGGAGATGCCGGGGATTGAACCTGGGGCCTTCTGCATGCCAAGCAGATGCTCTGCCACTGAGACACAGCCCCTCCCTTAGCCACAGCTTCTCCCCTACGGGTGTGTAGCTGGGAGAAAACCCGCCAGTGGTCCTCATTGAACCGTTGGACTTTCTGTCCCACCGCATGTGGAAATGGCTTCTCGGCATGTTTGGGCTTTAGGGGCCTTTTCAGGAAATTTTAGAGAATAACACATTCTATAAACGGCAGCCTTTTTCCACAGATACTTCCGGGAAGAGGACCGGGTTAATTTTAGCACCCGTGCCACTTTTCCCGTTCCAGCAGAAAAAGCCCCGCAGGCTCAAGGCCCGCTCTGTCCCTTGGAGGGCAGCGCCCTGGAGGGAAGTTCGGAGGGGGGGCAGCCCCGAGGCTGTCCTTAGAATCACCCCCACTTCCCCCAGACCAGCTTCATCTGTGCTCTAATGGGAGGGGAGGGGGTGTCTCCCCGGGCAAGCGATTGAGGAAGCACAACCTTGTGCGGCTCGGCTTCCTGTGTAAGTCTCAGGCAGGCCTGCAGCGTCGGCTGGGAATATGTCATTAATTTTTATACTTTCCCCTGTAAACCGTCGACCCCTTTTTATGATGTCAGGAGGGATTCCTTAATTTTGCAGCTGCTTCCTGGTTACGTCAGAGGAGAGCCTCTTGTCCTAGAGCTGGGAGTTGTGCTCCCCGGGTGGAGGTGTGGGGGGGGGGAGAGAAACAAATGAAGTGTTGAGTATCTAATAGCTTCCATGGGGAGTGCTGCTCCGTTCATGCCCCCCCTCCCACTTCTCAGCATGTATCACCTTGTCCCCCTTCCCCGAGCATAACCGCTTGTGCTTTGAAAAGCGAGTAGGGGGCTATTGACAGTTGCCCCCTCCTCCTACAAGATCCACAGGCACTGATCCTTACCAAGCATGAATGGTGAAGTGCCTGTCCTGGGACAACAAGAACCCAGAACTCCCCACAACCGCCCCCAGTCTGCAAAAAGATACAACAGAACCCAGGTGGAAGGAGCAGTGCGTTTGGCTTTGGATGTAGTGGTTAAGAGCAGTGGTTTGGAGCAGTGGGCTCTGATCTGGAGAACCGTGTTTGATTCCCCCACTCCTCCGCATGAGCGGTGGAGGCTAATCTGGTGAACTGGATTTGTTTCCCCACTCCTGCACATGAAGCTAGTTGGGTGACCTTGGGCTAGTCACAGCTCTGTTAGAGCACTCCCAGCCCCACCTACCTCACAGGGTGTCTGTTGTGGGGAGGGGAGGGTTAAGGTGATTGTAAGCCGGTTTGATTCTTAAGTGGTAGAGAAAGTCGGCATATAAAAACCAACTCTTCTTCTTCTTTTCTGGGCTCTGTGGTAGGGTCGCCAGCCAGGAGGATTGCATTGGAACCTTGACTTGGAAGATTGCAGTGTAATAATTTATATTCCGTTTGAATGGAGAACTCTCCAAAGAAGTGTCTTAGACATTTCATTTGTGACCCGGCAGAATCACTCAAATAAAACTGTTTTTTTCCCAGGCCTTTGTTCGGAATTCAGATGGGGCCTTGAGATATGCTGGGCTTTAAGATGCCCTCTTTTGCAGCTTTGTGAGCTCCGTAAAGGAAGGGCTCCCACCAGGCAGGGAGTTTCATAGGCCACTGGTTTTGCTTTGCAGTGGGGAGGAGAGTGCATCCTTATTCTTCTTCTGAGCTCAGGGAGAAGAGGTAGACTTGCTCTTCTAGAAGCGTAGAGGCATCAGTGGTGAGATCTGGCGACCCCTGCCTCTGTTGGGCTGCTGAGAGGAACCCCCTCCCCTCTTTTAGGGGAGTGGATTTTCCGATTGGGAGAAGATTTAGTTTAACAACCTGAAGACAGCGTCTTGTAATGTTTCAGACTTTCGGGTTTTTCCCCCCCACAGTTCCTTTGCCCTTGGTCCCAGCTCTCCTGCCTCTCATTGCTGCCCCCAAACCAGCAAATCTCACACCCACCCACCCCTTGTCCCACCATATTGGTTTTCTGGCACTTAGGGGAATGGAAGACTTTGACAGATTTCATTGCCTTAAACAGCCAGCCTAAATGGGACACTTAAGCACTGGGGAGGGTAAAGGGTTTGCCTCTGCTGGAAGGAGCTACGTGTTTGCTGCGTGTCCTGTGATTCACTTGGTGCTGGGGCTGCAGGGAAACGTCCCCAGCCAGGCCCGCCTCTCCTTCCTCCCACCCAGTTTGGGGGGCTTGCATTCCTGTCTGGTTTGCATGCTGTCCTCCCGATGCATCTCCCTGGTGCTCCGAGAGCATCGACCCCACTTTGATGCTCTCCTCTCTTGCCCATTTCCTGCAGAAACCCAGCCATGTGGGGGTTGGGGGGGGGGCTTTGCAGTGCCAGCACCGTCTGGCTGCGAGTGACTCACGAGACAAACACTCCCAGCGTCTGAGCTGCGATAAGGGCGGCGGCGGCCGAATGCCTCCAGGTGGTGTCCGCTTGCCTCCTCCCGCCTTGTCGGGCTAGCCAGCTGGTGGAAAAGGGGGTGTCTTTCTCAGCTGCTGCCGCTGGGTCACTGATGAGCCAGAGCAAGGCCGGCTCCCTGCATTGCTTCACTTTCACTGGCCCGGCTGGCCAGGAAGCCATCTCCTCGCTGTTCTCCTTTTCTCCTTGGAGCAGATCTCTGGCTCTTTTTTGGGGCGGAGGGATGTCAAGTTGTAGCTGTCTTATGCTGACCCCCCACAAAGTTTTCAAGGCAAGAGGCATTCATTGCCATTGACTGCCTCTGCATAGCAACCCTGGACCTCCTGGAGTACCAGTGGGGCGTAGTGGTTAAGAGCAGTGGACTCTGATCTGGAGAACTAGGTTTGATTCCCCACTGCACGTGAGCGGCAGACTCTAATCTGGTGAATCGGGTTGGTTTCCCCACTCCTCTGCATGAGTGGCGGACTCGAATCTGGGGAGAGGCTGTGGCTCAGTGGTAGAGCATCTGCTTGGCATGCAGAAGGTCTCAGGTTCAATCCCCGGCATTTCTAGTTAAAGGGACTAGGCAGGTAGGTGATGTGAAAGACCCATGCCCGAGACCCTGAAGAGCCGCTGCCAGTCTGAGTAGACAATGCTGACTTTGATGGGCCAAGGGTTTGATTCAGTAGAAGGCAGCTTCATGTGTTCATGTGAACCGGGTTGGCTTTCCCACTCCTACACAAGAAGCCTGCTGGGTGACCTTGGGCTAGTCACAATGCTCTTCGAGCTCTCTCAGCCTCACCTACCTCACAGGGTGTCTGTTGTGGGGAGCGGAAGAAGACTGTAAGCCAGTTTGATTCTCCTTAAAAAGGTAGAGAAAATGGGCATATAAAAACCAACTCTTCCTCATTCTCCTTCTCTTTTATCTAACCAAGCCAAACCCTGCTTGGCTTCCAAGATCTGATGAAATTGTGCTACCCTGGTCTCTCTCTGCTGCTTCCCAGTCCCTAATTCTCAGCCCTCAGGCCAAGCCTTCTTTTATAATATCTGTCAAGATATTTAGTGCACAGGCTTAGGTTAAGGTTGTGCATGCCTTTGAGCTTCACAGAATTTTTCTGCTTGGCAAAACATTCTGGGGAACTCAAACATTGCCCACCAACCTTAGTGGGCCGAAGAGACAGGTGAAAATGAATACCCATGTGACTCTTTGCTAGTCTGGACATTTGCAGACAGGCCTGCATGAGGAGTTGTGGCTTAGAGTGGGGTGAGGAGCCCAAAGAGGAGAAGATATGATAACCGTCTTCAAGTACTTGAAGGGCTGTCATATAGAGGATGGTGCCAAGTTGTTTTCTGTTGCCCCAGAAGGTCGGACCAGAACGAATGGGTTAAAATTAAATCAAAAGAGTTTCCCATCTAGACATTAGGAAGAATTTTCTAACAGAGCGGTTCCTTAGTGGCTTCCTCTGGAGGTGGTAAGTGCTCCTTCCATGGAGGTTTTTAAGCAGAGGCAATGCTGATTCTATGACCGTAGGCAGATCATGAGAGGGAGGGCATCTTGGCCATCTTCTGAGCATGGAGTAGGGGTCACTGGGTGTGTGTGGAGGAGGTAGTTGTGAATTTCCTGCATTGTGCAGGGGGTTGGACTAGATGACCCTTGTGGTCCCTTCCAACTCTTTGATTCTATGAGGATGCCTCTGAATCAGCCTGACGGCTCGGCGTTTGGTCTGAGGATGGCCGGGCTGCGCTCCGTAACCCAGTTCTTGTTTTTTCCTTGCAGTCCAGCCAGACTTGTGAGCAGAAGCTCTGGCGTTGACATCTTTGCCTCTCCTGCCCCAGCGGACAGCCCACCCACCCCCGGCGCCCCCTGCATCTCCAGTGGGAGCCTTATCCCGTTGCTTCTCGTGACCTGGCCACGCTGCCCTCTAGGAGGGCCTGGTGATGGTGTCCAGCACACCCTGGTGGGGAGAGGGCTGTGTTTATCACTTTTCCTGGAGATTATCTGTTTAAGCACTCCTTGACAGTTACAATAACAACGGCAGCACTCTCCGTTTCCCAGCAAAAGGACACTCGCGGCTGCTGAAAGATGTATCGCGCTAATTAGAAACGCATAACATCCGGCCACATGGCAGCCTTCTCCCGGCCGCTCCATTTCCTGAGCCCCGACAACTTTGACGACAGTTGGTTTATGTTTTCCATGAATATTATGTTCTCCTGGAAACCAAAATGTCCCCCCGCTACGTAAGAGGATCCAGGTAGATTTATGGAGGCCGGAACAGTGCCTGGCACCAGGACAAGCAGGCAGGTCCAAACGTGGGACCGTCCAGAGGGCAGGGAGCGAGGAGCCTTCCTCCGGGTTCTGCTGGGGTGCCGTTGGCCCTTCTTTCTGGCGTCCCGCACCAGGCTCAGTACGGATGATGGAAGCAGATCTTGTCAGCTGACCCCCCTGGCTCAATCATACTTGGCCTTGACCTGGGAGAGGACTGCTGGCCCTCTGCATTGTAAATTTCCGCTGTCTCAGATCTTCCGATGGGATTCTGCTTATGGAGGGGGGATGTCTTCTGCATCTGTAGCAGTCAATCTTTAGCTTTGTTGCTGGGAGAATCCCCTATACCACTCTGTCCTCCTGCTGCCTGCCTTCCTAGGGCCCTGCAGGTTCTTATCTGTGCTGGGGAGGTGGCAGGTTGACTTACGCCGGCTTTAACACTCTTAAAGAGAGGAGGGAGCGGCGTGGTGTAGTGGTTAAGAGCAGTGGTTTGGAGTGGTGGACTCTGATCTGGAGAACCGGGTTTGATTCCCCACTTCTCCACATGAGCGGCAGAGGCTAATCTGGTGATCTGGATTTGTTTCCCCACTCCTACACAGGAAGCCAGCTGGGTGAACTTGGGCACGTTACAGCTCTGATAGAGCTCTCTCAGCCCCACCTACCTCACAGGGTGTCTGTTGTGGGGAAGGGAAGGTGATTGTAAGCCGGTTTGAGTCTCCCTTAAGTGGTAGAGAAAGTTGGCATATAAAAAACAATTCTTCTCCTCTGCTTCCTTCTTCTCCTTCTCCTCTTCCCAGTAGCCTTTGGTGCATCTTAAAACCTGCTTCTCACTCATCAGGGCACCAATGGCAGCCTTTGGGCTTTTCTCACCATGCTCTGAAATGTCTTTTTCTTTCCTCTCCCCCCCCCCCGCTTTTTGTATATTGACCATCTAAAGTTACAGAGTTCTGGGAAACTCAAAGGTTTGCCCGCTGTTTTGTGAAGCGTTGGTCGGTCTTGCTAAAGGAGGTTGTTGCCTGACTTTAGAACATCTGTGTGGTACAGAAAGTGCCAGTGAGTTGCCGTTTAGACAAGGGGCCATTTGGCAGATGTGGGAAATGCAAACGTCGATTTTAAAGTCAAAATGGAAAAAGCTTCATGCAGTGCTGAAAAAAATGGTGATTGAAATTGCCACTGATTCTGCAAGGCTGCTGTTGTGCGGTGAGGGTTGCCAAAACGTGGGACTTGCCGGTTGCTCCAGAGTTTTGGGGTGTTTTTTAAAAGAATCTTTCACTTTTTTTAAGAGATAGAAAAAGCAAGTTTCTAGTCCTTGTGGCTGCAAAGATAGCCTTCAAAGCTGCTGAGCAATTTCCACTAAAATAACCAAGCCAGGTCTGGGGGGACGATGGGGGGGGGGGCGTTCCTTGGACTTGTTTAGTTTCCACAGGGCATGCAAGGCCAAATTGTTTAGGTTGGCTTTGGAGTGTAATCCGCAAGCTTGGGGTGTTTTACTAATGGGATGGTGCAGGCGCCATATTTTAAGAGTTTAATGTGTGTGTGTTAAGTGCCGTCAAGTCGCTTCTGACTCATGGCGACCCTATGAATCAACGTCCTCCAGAATGTCCTATCTTTGACAGCCTTGCTCAGGTCTTGCAAATTGAGGGCTGTGGCTTCCTTTATTGAGTCAATCCATCTCTTGTTGGGTCTTCCTCTTTTCCTGCTGCCCTCCACTTTTCCTAGCATGACTGTCTTTTCCAGTGACTCTTGTCTTCTCATAATGTGACCAAAATACAATGGCCTCAATTTAGTGATTTAGCTTCTAGGGTCAGTTCAGGCTTGATTTGATCTATAACCCACTGATTTGGTTTTTTTGGCAGTCCACGGTATCCGTAACACACTCCTCCAACACCACATTTCAAAGGAGTCTACTTTCTTCCTGTCAGCTTTCTTATTGTCCAGCTTAATAGTTTAATGTTAATATATTTGTTATTTATTGTAATGTTTTTAACTCGTTTATATTGTTTTGATGTAGTAAGTTGCCGCAAGACTCTTTGGGTGAGTGGCGGACTAAAAAAAAATCAGTGTTCGAAATCTACCTGCAAGGAAATCATAGTCTTTCTCTGATGCCCCCTTCCCCCCTGCTTCCATTTCCCCCCATCTCCGCTGCCACTGGTTCTCACACACACACACACACACACACACACCCTTCCACCCTTCCCGTGGGGCTGGCAGCCAGCCCCACTCTGTCAGTGTTTGGTGCCAGTTTGGCTTGCAACCTACAAATGCTGCTGGAACTGTATTTTCCTTGGTCAGGCTGAAGGTGCAGACGTTGCTCTTAACATCTGGGGTAATTTTACTCCCTCCCCCTTTTTTGTTTAGCAAATCATATTTTTCTATAGACCCTGGAGTTCCTTGGGGTTTGTAGTCTACCAAACGGTAGCTGCGGGAGGGAAGGCGGCACGGTATAGCCCAGTCTCGTCGGATCTCAGGAGCTAGCAGGGTTGATGCTTGGAAGGGAGACCTGCAAGGAGGACTCTGCAGAGGAAGGCAATGGCAAACCACCTCCACTTGATCACTTGCCTTGGAAACCCCTTGCTGAGGTTGTCATAAGTCGGCCGTGACTTGATGGCACTTCACACACACAAATGGTAGCTGTGGCTGGCCCCATTGCGTGTGTGTTTATGTGTGTTTTGGATCTGCACAGGAATCAGCCCTTGTCTATAAGAGAGCTGGATGAAGATTTGCTTACTAAAGGTTGGACAAAGGCTTGTTTTTTGGACAAGGGCAGTTCCCAGTGGCCGTGATCTCCAGTCGAGCATCCTTCACTCCCAGGATAGACACATCCCCGGCCGTTCTAGCAGGGGTGGGGGTATCCAGGGTTGCTTTGCAACCAGCTGCACCGCTCACTGCTCGCTGCGCTTTGCTTCCACGTTGCTCTTCTGTGCAGGCAGAGATGCTGCTGGTGCTGCCTTGGCTGGTGACCATAGGCCCTTCTGTCATGGGGGCCCCTTTTTCAGCTGATGCCTGTGGACACCTTCTCCAGTTCTCCTTGCTCTTTCCCACCTTCATCCAGTGCTTCGGGCCTTCTCTGCTTCTCCTTGGTTCAGGAGAGCAGTCCGTATGCCTGTCTTTTAGCACATTCGTTGAGTCCAGGTAGATTCAGCATTCTACCAGCTTGGACCACTTAGCAGTCCTCCATGTGTGAGGCAGAGCACTTCCCAATTAGAACCTCCAGAGTTTCTGCTTGTTCCTCCCAACCAAACACTCACAGGAGGAAGGGGCAGCAAGAGTTGCATGGAGCCCTTCATGGAGAGCCCTCCTGTCTTCCTCTTGTCTAGTGGCAGCATCCTGCTGCTTGCGTGTGGCAGAGAGAGAGCACCGGCGGGGAGGAAGCTGACTTCAGCCTAAGTTGGTCTGCCTTTTTGTTTAGTGCCTCTCCGTGGCCCTCTGATGTCTTTCAAAGGTACCAAGCAAGAGTTCACATGAAGCTGCCTTAAACTGAATCAGACCCTTGGTCCATCAAAGTCAGTATTGTCTACTCAGACCAACAGTGGCTCTCCAAGGTCTCAGGAAGAGGTTTTTCGCATCACCTACTTGCCTAGTCCCTTTAGCTGGAGATGCCAGGGATTGAACCTGGGGCCTTCTGCATGCCAACCAGATGCTCTACCACTGAGCCACGGCCCCGCTCCTAAACAGTTAAGAACACATGAACACATGAAGCTGCCTTACTCTGAATCAGACCCTTGGTCCAACAAAGTCAGTATTGTCTACTCAGACTGGCAGTGGCTCTCCAGGGTCTCAGGCAGACGTCTTTTGCATCACCTACTTGCCTAGTCCCTTTAACTGGAGATGCTGGGGACTGAACCTGGGGCCTTGTGCATGCCAACCAGATGCTCTACCACTGAGCCACGGCCCCTCTCCTAAAAGGTTAAGAACATATGAAGCTGCCTTCTACTGAATCAGACCCTTTGTCCAACAAAGTCAGTATTGTCTACTCAGACCGGCAGTGGCTCTCCAGGGTCTCAGGCAGGGGTCTTTCGCATCACCTACTTGCCTAGTCCCTTTAACTGGAGATGCCAGGGATTGAACCTGGGGCCTTCTGCATGCCAATTAGATGCTCTACCACTGAGCCACGGCCCCGCTCCTAAACAGTTAAGAACACATGAACACATGAAGCTGCCTTACACTGAATCAGACCCTTGGTCCAACAAAGTCAGTATTGTCTACTCAGACCGGCAGTGGCTCTCCAGGGTCTCAGGCAGAGGTCCTAGTCCCTTGAACTGGGGATGCCAGGGATTGAACGTGGGGCCTTCTGCATGCCAACCAGATGCTCTACCACTGAGCCACAGCCCTTCCCCAGGCTCAAGAACTTTCATCAGCCAAGGCAGCACTAAACTGAGTGAAATGAGAGCCGGTATGGTGTAGTGGTTAGTGTCCAATTAGCATCGGAGTGACCCAAGTTCACATGCCAACTCCCATGGAAGATCACTGGGTGACTTTAGGTCTGTCACTCCCGCTCTCAGCCTAACCTGTCTCACAGAGGGTGGGGGTTGTCAGGGTAACGTGGAAGAGGGAAGAACAATGTTATAAGCCCCTTTGGGTTCCTGTTGGGGAGAAAAATGGTATGAATAAATTAAAATTAACTTTAAAACGATTCCCTCATCACTGCTCTTTCTTATGACACAAGTTGGGAATTTTTCTGTCTGGATCAGGCTGACGTCTGCCTCTTTCAGCATTCTTTGCTTGGCAGCCATGAGCCAGCCCACCAGAAAATGGGCCTGCACTGGATTGCCTTCTGCTCTGCCCTGCTGGGTCCTGGTGCTGAACTCTCACCCGTTCCTTGCTTTCACCCACAGAGTGCCTCGCTGAAGACTGCCGCTCAGTGATCCAGGAACAGGCCACAGCCTTCGGGCTCTCCATGTTTGCCATATTAGTCAACCGCTGCACCGTCTTGCTACAAGAAGCCTCCCTCGGTAAGCTGGGCAGGGGTGGATTGGTGCTTGAAAGGATAGGCCGGGCCAGGCGGCTCTGCTCCGCTGCTGAGTCCACAGTTTGCTTGCCTGAGCTTGGGAACTTGAGGGCAACTCTGCTGGTCACACCAGTGGTGCATCGAGTCCAACATCTTGTTTCCCTCGGTGGCTGACCAGATGTTGAAGAAGCAGGCCAAGATTCCTCCTCCCGTCATTGCCTCCCAGCAGCTATCCCTATCAGAGATAGACTGCATGCTTCACACAACACATACTGTATTTTCTGGTGTATAAGACTACTTTTTAACCCAGGAAAATCTTCTCAAAAGTCGGGGGTCGTCTTATACGCCGGGTGTCATCTTATACGCCGGATGCTGAATTCCGAGCAGGACTGGAGAATCTGCCTGGGGAGCCGCCTCTGCTCTGTCCATGTCTGCCGGAGGAGGGAGGGGAGGCGAGCCTGGCGAGGGCGCTCACTGCCTGGCTCGGAGTCGGAGCCAGGCGCACCGGGGTGCACGGAGGGAAGTGCTCGGCTGCGCTCCAGTGGCAGCGCAAGGCAGGCAGGCGGCTGGCTGGCCGGGGCTGGGGTGGCCACTCTCTTCTCCCGGCACAGGGTGTTTTTGCTGCTGCCTAGCACACCCAACATGCCCCCTTTCCTCCCCGGCCTCCGCTTCAGCTTCTGTCTTTATGGGCTTCCCTCCCCTCCAAACCCTCCTTTAGCCCCGCCCTCCACTGGCCGTCGGCTCAGTCCTCCCCTCGCCTTTAGCCTCGCCCTTCTCGAGGGCCCTTACTCTTGCCCCCGTCCCCCTCTTCTTCCCCTCTCCCTTCTCCCCTCGCCGACTCCCCCTGAGAGCCACGTCCCGCCGCTTCGGGCTCCCACCCTCCCACCGGAGCCCGGGGCTGAGCCTTGGCTACAGCCGGCGTCTCTGGCTGCGGGGCTCCCGCTGCCCGGGGAGGCTCCCTCCCCGCCTCGCCTCCAGGATTTGCTCCAGCCGGGCCGGGTCGGCACAGACTCTTCCATGCCGGGAGGTCGGCCCCCGGCCTCCTCCTGTTCCTCCCGCCAGCCCTGCCTCCCGGCGTGCTGCCAGCTCGTCCGGCCGCCCCCGCCCCCTCTTTCTCCCGCCCCGGTAAGTGGTGTTGTTTCCCCGGGGGTTGAGCCGCCCCAGGAGGACAGGGGGTTGCCGCGGGGTTGGGGCGCAGTCCCGAGGGCCGGCCCCAGGCCGCGGACTCGGGTTGGGCCGCTCCAGGAGGTCTGGGGGCGGCCTCGGGGTTGGGGCGCAGTCCCGAGGGCTGGCCCTAGGCCGCGGACTCGGGACAATCCCAAACCCTATATTTTAACTGTAAAAATGGGGGGTCGTCTTATACGCCCAGTCGTCTTGTACACCGGAAAATACGGGTAGTTAAATTGTGGAACTCCCTGCCCCAGGATGTGGTGATGGCTGCCAACTTGGAAGGCTTTAAGAGGGGAGTGGACATGTTCATGGAGGAGAGGGCTAATCATAGCCACTGGTCAAAATGAATACTAATTATGAATACCTATTCTTTCCAGTATCAGAGGAGATTGCAGGCAGGATAATGCTGCTGCAGTCATCTTGTTTGTGGCCTTCCTAGAGGCACCTGGTTGGCCCCCGGGTGAACAGACTGCTGGGCTTGATGGGCCTTGGTCTGATCCAGCATGGCCTTTCTTATGTTCTTATGGTGGCCTAATTTAGTCAACACAGCTAACGGTCACTGTTTCACTTCCCCTCCTCCATGAGTGGTCCCACTCCCCTTGTAAAGCCATATATCCTAGTAGCCATCACTGCAGTTTGTGGCAGTCAATCTTGGCACTTGGGCATCAGCTTCTAGATATCAAAGGGAATGAAGGAAGCTTGCATTCAGGCAAGAAGACCCCACCCTTCGTCGTCGTCCCCACACACACACCTCTGCTCTTCTGCCTGTTAACATATAAAAGAGCCTCTCTGATATGGGTGCTTTTAATCCCTGACTTTGTTTAAATGGAAGCCTGCCCAAGCTCTGCTGCTATGTGTATTCTGGCCTCCTGCAACCACACCCCACCCACCCAAGTGCAGGATTTGGTACTGGATTCAGAGTTCAACTTGAGTTTTAAGAAGCGTTCAAAGTACTATCTGGTTGTTATGATCATGATGATGCCTGGTGAAATCACAGAAACCGGGGGTGGGGGTGGTAGGATTTCTGTTGGTTGGTGCGTGTGGGTTTTGTGCGAGTCAGAGTTATGATTTGCTCATCCCCACGAATTAGGCACAAAAGAAGCAAAGACATGCATGTTTGCTTCGTTTATTCTGGCCTAGCTGTTCTACTGACAGGATTTGGCTTTATCCTCAATGTTCATGTAGTGGCCTCTTGTGCTGGGAGCTATATAGTGCTTTGTAGGGGTGTGCATTTGGGTGAAACTGAGCCAAAAATATGCCCGAAAATACCTTATTGTGGTATTTTGGGGTACTTTTGGCTCTCTCAAATATTTGAGATTTTTTAGAAAACCAAAAAAAAAAAAAAAAGGTCCTGAAAAGTCCCCCAAATATTCAGCATTTTCAGGAAGATTGGGAGCCAGTGTTTTCAGGCTCCTGGGGACTGTTTTTTCCTTTGCCCTCCCTTGCCTTGCCTTTGTGATTGAGCCTCTGGGCGTTTAGAGGGCTGCTACTGTCAGTTTCAGGTTTCTTTGTCAGTTTCAGGAGGGTTTTTTTCTTTGCAAGTGTTGCTTTGTGTTCCCTTTGCTGCATTTACACTGTTGCTCACTCTGTGCTTGGGTTTCTTCTGCTCTGTCTGGATGCACATTAGTCCTTCTGCTGAGCTTGCACTGCTGGACTGGCACTGGAGTTCTGCTTGGCATTCTGGACGCCGTGATTGGTTCTGCTGGGCTTGCAACCCACCAACCCACCCCCGGCGTGGATGTGTTCTGCTGTCAGTGTTTCTCTGGATGCACATTAGCCTTGTTAATCTTGCACTGCCAAACTAGCACTGGGGTTCTGTTAGGCATTCTGTCATTGGTCCTGCTGTGCTTGCAAAAATCCCCCCCCCAATGTGGAATGCTGCCAGTGATTCTCTGATTTGACATGACTTTTGTTGAGCTTGCACTGACAGACTGGCACTGGGTTCTGCTGGGCATTCTTTACATTGCCATTTCTTCTGCTGGGCTTACAAACCCCCTGCCCCCAGTTTCCACTCCAGAGATTCTCTGGTTTGACATGACCTTTGTCGAGCTTGCACTGTCAGACTGACACTGGGTTCTCCTGGGCATTCTGCATTGCCCTTCCTTCTGCTGGGTTTGCAAAATCCCCCAACCTTGAGTTCCACTGCAGAGATTCTCTGGTTTGATTTAGTTCTGTTTGGCTTGGCACATTGGCTTGTGGTTCTGCTGGGATTCCTGGGTTCTGAAATGGTTCTGTTGGGCTTGTTGTGTTGGTTCTTCCATGGGAGGCGTGGTTTGACCAGTGATGCCGCTTGCAGGCATGGCTTTTGCCTGGAAGCAGCTTGGAGGGGTTTTTTTCCTTCCCCCCCATCCATAGGAAATAATGGAGGATGGTTGGGGGCACCCTGTTCAGGGGCCCACAGAATTGGACCCCTTGGTCCAATCTACTTGAAATTTGAGGGGTTACTTAAAGGACAGGCGCTAGCAGCTCTGCAGCAATTTTGGTGCCTGTACCTTCAAAAACGACCCACCCAGCCACCCAGACATTTCCCCCATAGCGAATAAAAGACACCCCCCCCCCCAATTTGGATTCCTGAAAAAAAACTCAAATCCAAATACCATATTGGTACCGGAATTTGGGAATATTGGGAACACCAATGTTGTGCAGGTGCAATATACCCAAATGGGGGGGACAATTTTTTTTCCCCACCACTAGTGTTTTGTAGACTTTTTGAAACTTGAAAACAGGTTTTGTTGTGTGCATTGAAATTGGAGGCATGCTTCACTCTGAGCACTCAAGAGGACCCATGACTATTTTCTGGATGACCTCCTGGAAGAATGGGCAGCCCAGTTAACATGGCCCCTTGGTGCCTAACCCTCCACTTGGAAATCAGGAATAGGGCAGAGTTTTCTGGGTTCCCCGTGGCCTGTCAAAGCTGTAGTGCTGGCTACGTCAGGGAGCCTTTTTGCTCTTGAGTCTTGGAGGGGATGTGGCTCATTTCAAGAGCCTCTGCTTTGCACGTAGAAGGTCCCAGGTTCAATTTCTGGCATCTCCAGTTAAAAAAGACCAGGCAGTAGGTGGTATGAAAGACTTCTACCTGAGATGCTGGGGAGCTGCTGCTAGGCTGAGTAGACAATACTGACCTTGATGGGCCAACGGTCTGATTCACTTTAAGGCAGCTTCATGTGTTCATGTATGAAGAGGCCAACATGGGGCCAACATGTTGCCTTAACTTTTCAAGCCCTCCTCAGCCTTCCTTACAGCACACAGCTTGGGGTTGTTGATCTCGGTCATAAGAACATAAGAAAGGCCCTGCTAGATCAGACCAAGGCCCATCAAGTCCAGCAGTCTGTTCACACGGTGGCCAACCAGGTGCCTCTAGGAAGCCCACAAACAAGACACTGGTCTGGCCCAGTGGGGTCTCCCTCTGCCTCAGACCATCAAGATGAGGACTGGAGAGGGAGGAGGAGATGGCAGGGAAGATTCTGCCAATGGCTCTGAGGAGTTTTGGCCGAGAGGTGAACCTTAACGAGGCCTCCCCTTTTTCTCTTGGCAGCAGGGCACCAGGGGAGCTCCACCGAGGGTGACATCAAGGTCTCCTCCTTGCCGCAGGACGTCAAAGAGCTTCTTCCCAGCATCAAGGTCTGGTCGGATTGGATGCTGGGCCACTCAGACACCTGGAATCCCCCGCCCAGCGCTCTGGAGCTGCCTAGACCGTATGTCAGTCCTTCCAGGCCCTGTGCTTCTCTCCCTCCCTCCTGCCTTACCACCCTTTCGTCCTCCTCCAGAAAGGCAAGGGCATTCTGGTTTCCCCATTGTGTATCAGCTTGTGTTTGGGGCAGTTTGAATTTCTTACCCTTATTCACTTACCTGCCCTGGCCTGAATGGCCCGGGCCAGCCTGATCTCATCAGATCTCAGAAGCTAAGCAGGGTCGGCCCTGGTTAGCATTTGAATGGGAGACCACCAAGGAAGTCCAGGGTCCCTGTGCAGAGGAAGGCAGTGGCAAGCCACCTCTGAACGTCTCTTGCCTTGACAGTTCTACAAGGTCGCCATAAGTCGTCTGCCACTTGATGGCACTTTCCACTTACCTGTACGATTATTTATTTACCTGTCCAATCTGTCTCTTCTGCCTTCTTCAAGGAGCTCCTGAAGGCTTCCGCTCCTCCCTATACCCAGAACATCTCTATGAGGTTGGTTCATTATTTAAAATGTTTCTATCCCATACTGTCCATTAGAAAATAGACACGATGGCTCACAACACAGTCTATAAAATCGCAGTGTGATAAAGAGATCAGGTAAAACACTACATGAACAAATGAAGCAACCATCAATAATTCAGCTTCCTAATGAAGAAGAAGAGTTGGTTTTTATATGCTGACTTTCTCCGCCACTTAAGGAAGAATCAGACCAGCTTACAATCATCTTCCCTTCCCCTCCCCACAACAGACACCCTATGAAGTAGGTGGGGCTGAGAGAGCTGTGATTGGCCCAAAGTCACCCAGCTGGCTTCATGTGGAGGAGTGGGGAAACCAACCCGGTTCATGAGATTAGAGTCCACCGCTCCTGTGGAGGAGTGGGGAATCAAACCCCGTTCTCCAGATCAGAGTCTACCTCTCCAAACCACCACTCTTAACCACTTCACCATGCTGGCTCTCACGCTGAAATGCACCAGAAGAGCAAAAAATGAAAACTACCAAGAAGATCTGGACCAAGGGGTAAAGCAGGAGCAGCCCTGGTGAAAAGTGAGGCTTTTCCCAGAAGCCTAAATTATAACAAGCAACCCACTGCAGGTAAAGCATTCTACAGGTAGAGTCCCAGAAGTGGGCACCCCAGAGCAAGTGTGTGAGAGTGCCTCGAGCACATTGCTTCTAGAGCAGGGGTCCCCAGCCTTTTGAGCCTGCAGGCCTCTTTGGAATTCTGGCACAGGGTGGTGGGCACAGCCACAAAGTGGCTGCCGCAAATGGCTGCCACAGGAGGCAGAGCCATCCACAAAGTAGCAGCTGCAGCTTACCTCCAGTCATACAGTGAAGATCCTGGTGGTGTGGTGGCAGCTGCTGCTGAAGCAATGTTTTTAAAAAATCTGTACAGCCAATCAGATCACTAATGGCCACTCAGAAGCCTGTCTGGGCAAAAGCCCCGCCCAGTTTCAACAAACAGCTTTCCTTAAACCACTGAGTGGGTTTGTGACACAGGTGAGATCTGAGCTGGGCTCCTCCTGAATCACAGCTCCTTCTCTTAACCACAATGCTGCAGTGTCACAGTGTCCGCAAGTCGGTGATAATTTGCCCCAGGTTCTCTTGGCGATCTCTGCACAGTTTCACCTAAATGTTGAACAGGCGCCTGGGGAGAAGGTGGAGCCTTGTGGGACTCCACTGTACAAATGTCGTGGAGCTGAGCAGCACCACTTTCCTGCCACCGGCCAACTTGACGGGATGTTTGGCCCACGGTGCCCCAGACCCTTGCTCTAGAAGGTTGGGGACCCCTGCTCTAGAAGCAAGAAGCTCAGAGCACTCTGACACACGTGCTCTGGGGTGCCCACTTTCAGGCCTCTGCCCGCAGAATGTCCTCCCTGCAGTGTCTCACTTGCTACGCTTTAAGTTTCTGGGGAAAGCCTCAATCTTCACCCAGGGGCTGTTCCTGCTTTACCCCGTGGCCCAGAGCTTCTTCGTAGTTTTCATCTCAGCCAACCTGTCCAGATGAATCCTATTGAGAAGGAGGAAGAAGAAGAAGAGTTGGTTTTCATATGCCGACTTTCTTTACCACTTAAGGGAGAATCAAACCGGCTTACAATCACCTGGCCTTCCCCCTCCCCACAACAGACACCCTGTGGGGTAGGTGGGGCTGAGAGAGCTCTAAGAGCTGTGACTAGCCCAAGGTCACCCAACTGGCTTCATGTGTGGGAGTGGGAAAAACAACCTGGTCTATGACCATGACAGCAGTAAACTAAACTAAACCTGGTTCACCAGATTAGCATCCGCCACTCATGTGGAGGAGTGGGGAATCAAACCTGGTTCTCCAGATCAGACTCCACTGCTCCAAACCACCGCTCTTAACCACTACACCACTCTGTAGTGGTTGGTTTTTATACCCCGGTTTTCTCTACTTTTAAGGAGTCTCAGAGCGGCCTACAATTGCCTTCATCTGTTCCCACAACAGACACCTTGTGAGGTAGGTGGGGCTGAGAGAGTTCTGAGAGAACTGTGACTAGCCCAAGGTCACCCAAAAGGCTTCATGTGGAGGAGTGGGGAATCAAACTCGGCTCTCCAAATTAGAGTCCTCCGCTCTTAACCACTACACTACGCTGGCTCTGAAAGCCAGGGAGCAATCTAGGAGCACCAGTAGGGTTGCTGGCGAAGGTCATTGGTCAGAGAGAGCAAGGCTGTTCCACTGTATATGGACTGGTATGGGTCTCCTCTAAGAAAGACTGGAAGTGTCCTGCTTGAGCACCATGCCCAAAAAGGAGACATTCACCACCGGGGCAGGAGTTGTTAAGTCCTTTCGTGTGTCCAGGGGACACCTAGCGATTCATGATCCCTTCACTACATTCACTACACCCTGGAGCCAGCTGGTTGGCCTCTTTCATCATGATGTAGAGGCCACCCCCTAGCAAGCCCCTGTCCACCTCCACGGTCTGCATGGAAAGGTTAATCTGTGAGGTGGAGAGAGGTCACCCAATGAGCTTCGTGGTTGAGTAAGGCTTCGAGCCCAGGTCTACCCAGTCCAGGTCCAGCAGAACCCCACGCCGGCTCTTCTCCTTCTTTATTTATTTGAAACTCTTGTATCCTATGCTGTCCGCCCAGAAAATCAGACTAGCTCAGATACTTAGGTGAAGGGCTGTGTCTCAGTGGTAGAGCCTCTGCTTGGCATGCAGAAGGTCCCAAGTTCAATCCCCGGCATCTCCAGATAAAGGGACTAGGCAAGGAGGTGATGTGAAAGACCTCTGCCTGAGACCCTGGAGAGCCGCTGCCGGTCTGAGTAGACAATACTGACTTGGATGGATTAAGGGTCTGATTCAGTATAAGGCAGCTTCATGGATTCATGTGTACTTTGGGAAGGGGCTGTGTCTCAGTGGTAGAGCCTCTGCTTGGCATGCAGAAAGTCCCAGGTTCAATCCCCAGCATCTCCAGATAAAGGGAGTAGGCAAGGAGGTGATGTGAAAGACCTCTGCCTGAGACCCTGGAGAGCCGCTGCCGGTCTGAGTAGACAATACTGACTTGGATGGATTAAGGGTCTGATTCAGTATAAGGCAGCTTCATGGATTCATGTGTACTTTGGGAAGGGGCTGTGTCTCAGTGGTAGAGCCTCTGCTTGGCATGCAGAAAGTCCCAGGTTCAGTCCCCGGCATCTCCAGTTAAAGGGACTAGGCAAGGAGGTGATGTGAAAGACCTCTGCCTGAGACCCTGGAGAGCCGCTGCTGGTCTGAGTAGACAATACTGACCTTGATGGACCAAGGGTCTGATTCGGTTTAAGGCTGCTTCATGTGTACCCCAGGGTTAAGAGTATCCTTGGTGTTCCCACCAAGGAAGCAGCGTGCCCCCTCGCCCCCCCTTGCCCCCCCTTGCCCCCCAAAGCTGTGGCAGCTGGGTGCCGGTGGCTCAGTGCGTCTCAAAGGGTTAACAGCTCTGGCTGAATACTATTTACATCTGTTTGGTTATTTGAATCTTTTGGGAATGGACCCCCCCCCCAAAAAAAAACCTTCTCCCACAAGGCACCATCTGAGCATGCTCCCTCTTTTGCCACTTTCTTGCAGTCTTTCCCGCCCTCCACCAGATCCAGAGCTTCCCTTCTCTCCCCCCCACCACCACAGAGGCAGGGCTTGGGGTGACAGAGAAGGCACATCAGGAATCATCCAGCAAAGAGATTTCAGCTAAAAATGGGCTCCCGCTCCCGCGTGGAGCTGGCAGGATATCCGTTCATCCCCAGCCCTCTTCCCCATTTTATTGCCACCACTTCTTGCTGCTTTTTCATTTTGGCTGAGGAAATGGAAATCTCACACAGGAAGTGCCGGGCCCCATTTTGGGGAGAGGGAGCGCGTCTGTTTTGTGTTGCCGGCTGGTTCAGGTGGGTGGGGACTGCTGCCTGCTCATGTGAACCGTTGCCCATCTTTGGGCAGGCGCTCCAACCTGGACCGGCACCGGCATGGCGGTCAGACGGCTGACTCCTGTTGCCCTCTTCCAGCGCTGGAGGGGTGCGAGTCACGCGCGGAAGTTGCCCCCGTCCCATTTTCCAGACAGGGACCAGAGACTGCGCGCAAGGGCATGTCCAAGCCCTGCCGGAGGCTGGACTCGCACCCAGGCCTCTCTGTTTACAGGCTAACTGGTGTCCCCCCCCCCATCTTCCCGAAGTGGGCATTTCCCCTCTCCCTGCCTTCTGCTCTCCCCAAGCTCTTTTCCTCTAACCCTTATCAGCTCTTGGGCAGCAGTCTTCTGCGTTGCGGGGAGGGGGAGGTCTCCCAGGCTCCCCGGGACCCCGGCAGGCCTCTTGCCCACTCTGGGTCTTGCGTGCAGGTGTGATGAACGCAGGCCAAGTAGTGAGCAGCGCAGAAAAGTGGGGTGGGGGGACGGACGGGAGCAGGGCCGGGCTTAAGCTCTTGGACTTGTGCTCTGAGCCTGGGCCCAGCACCGGAATGTGGGGCGCACTGCTGCAGTCGATGCCTGAGAGCAACCACAGCGCTCTTTTCCTCCGCCTCCGATATTCGCTGGCTGAACTGCCAGGGCGTTACTTCTGGCATCTCTCGTTTTCAGGAATTAACCCCTGTGAACTTCTGTCCTGTCTTCCCCTCCCTTGACCAGTTCAGGTTTAAGCACCTTCTGTCTCTGCTGCGTTCGGTTGAGGGAACCCGGGGGGGGGGCGCTATCCTCCTCGCGGAGGTGCCTCAAGCAGCATAGAGAGGCTCAGAAGCCTCCCCCCCCGCCCCGTCACCCCAAGCCGCTACAGTGGCCTGCCGGCTGGGGCGCTCCTTGTTTTCTCCATCCCTGGCGGTCGTTTTTCCCAGGAGTCCCCGGTGCCGAGGCCGGCTCTGCTCAGCTCTGTGCAGGCTCTGGCAGTTGGCTTATTGCTTTCAGCTGGTACTTGAACCCGGGTCTCAGCCTTTGGAGCCATTCCCAGGTTTAATCCCCAGAGCTTTCTCTGCAGCTGTATGACACTCCGCTGACCCTGAATGAGGATAGGAAAATAGAAGCTGTGCCAAGCCAGAGTCTCTTTTTCATTTGGAGTCTGGCGGCCTGCCCATGACCAGGGTTACATAATGGGAAACATAGCTGGGACTCTGGAGAGCCCTCCGCGCCTCACCAGGCTGCCCGCACTGCGATGCTATATATCTTCCTAATTGGCGCTGGAGTGCATTTATCACCCGCCCGGATTGGAGTCCTCCTGGTGGAAACGGGGCTGCGTTCCACTCTGCTCTCCCGTTGGATGCAGGCGGGAGCGGAGGGGGGGGCGGGGAGAGAGGATGTGGCATTGCTGGAGCACCAGGCACGGGGAAGCAGGCATTTCCTCGGGCCTAGGAAGGAAGCCTGCATTCGGGGGCAAGGAGAGTAGCCAAGCGCAGGGGGGCCGTGACCTTTCCAAGAGGTTTGACGGTATATTCAGTTGGGGTGGGGGAGAGAGAAAATCAGGGCTGTGCATATCCTATGTAGCCATGGGACTGCATCAGGTGCAAAGCGGAATATTTGGGGATCTCTGTTTTTCAACCCCCAAAAGACACGCACCTCTCTCTCACACAGGTGCACCATGTAGTATTTTGCAGTTCTGCAGTCATGCCTGCAAGGTATAGGAAGCAGCAAAAATTCAGCACCCCAAGAATCTAAGCTGCCAAATTCAGCACCCCAAGAATCTAAGCACTTCCCTCTTCATGAGAGCCAGCATGGTGTGATTTGTGGTTTGGAGCAGTGGTTTGGAGCGGTGGGCTGTGATCTGGAAAACCGGGTTTGAGTCCCCACTCCTCCACATGAGCGGCGGAGACTAATCTGGTGAACTGGATTTGTTTCCACACTCCTACACCTGAAGCCAGCTGGGTGACCTTGGGCTAGTCACAGCTCTCTCTGAACTCTCTCAGCCCCACCTACCTCAAAGGATGTCTGTTGTGGGGAGAGGAAGGGAAGGTGATTATAAGCCGGTTAAGTGGTAGAGAAAGTGGGCATATAAAAACCAACTCCTCTTCTTCCTCTTCGTATTCTTCTTCTTCGTGAATTGCTCACTTATAGGCTTTGGGAATCAGATCGGAAGTAGGTGTAGGGTGAAACCCGGTGGAGCCTTAGGACAAAACCTGAGCTCGGACAGCCTGGAACGTGTTCTCCTGCCCCTTGACCCTGGCTGTTCCCTGCAGTCCACCTCTGCCTGCTCTCAGGCTCCATGTTCTTCATGCATGTGCTGGGAAATCCCATGCTCCCTGAAAACCTGTATCCAGGAAGGAGAATGAATGATACCGAGAGGCCAAGGGCTTTGAATTGGCATGCTGATTCAGGCTCTGAAAGGACTTTTCCCGGTGCTTGGAGGCAGACTGGGGAGGGGAGGGGTATTTTCTGCCACGGTCCAGAGAGGAGAAGTTTTTTAAATGGAGGCCGGAGAGGCTGGGTGGAGAGTTCGAAACTGGCAAGTGCGTGCAATGGCAGAAGCAGCCAAAGGAAGACTCCTTTGCCTGCTCCTTTGGACTGGGGGCTGAAGGTTTTCCTGTGGGAAAAGAGGAGGAATCCCTATGTGGGCTTGTCTTGTGAGCTGTGTGGGCCTGTCTTGGTGGCACATCAGCCAGAGTTCCCAGAGATGGAGGCGGGCCCTTGGTCCATTTCACCTATTGCTCTGTGCTGCGATGGACAGTGGCTCTAATATTTCTGGCAGAGAGGCCCAGTACCACTTCCCAGCGTGGCATAGTGGTTAGGAGTGGTGGTTTGGAGTGACCACTGCTCATGTGGAGGAGTGGGGAACCGAACCTGGTTCTCCAGATCAGGACTCTGATCTGGAGAACCAGGTTCGGTTCCCCACTCCTCCACATGAGCAGTGGTCACTAATCTGGTGAACCGGGTTGGTTTCCCCACTCCTACGCATGAAGCTTTCCGGGTGACCTTGGGCTAGTCACAGCTCTCTGAGCCCCACCGACCTCACAGGGTGTCTGTTGTGGGGAGGGGAAGGGAAGGTGATTGTAAGCCAGTTTGATTCTGTCTTAAGTGGTAGAGAAAGTCAGCGTATAAAAATCAATTCTTCTTCCTGAAATCCTTTAAAATAATTTTTTTGGATGATTGAACGTGGGCTCTTCTTAGGGTTGCCAACCTCCCAGTACAAGCTTGAAATCTCCCGCTTTTACAACTGATCTCCAGCCAATAGAGATCAATTCACCTGGAGAAAATGGCCACGTTAGCAATGAGACTCTATGGCATTGAAGTCCCTCCCCAAACTCCACCCCCCTTAGGCTCTGCCCCACAAATCTCCAGGTATTTCCCAACCTTAGGGTTGCCAGGTCCCCCTGTCCACCAACGGGAGGTTTTTGGGGCAGAGCCTGAGGAGGGCAGGGTTTGTGGAGGGGAGGAGCTTCAGTGCCATAGAGTCCAATTGCCAAAGCGGCCATTTTCTCCAGGGGAACAGGTCTTTGTCAGCTGGAGATCAGTTGTAATAGCAGGAGTGTATTTTTTCTATGTTTTGTAAATATTGCAATTGTATATATGACGTTAAATAGGTTTCTCAAGTTGATGTCATTTTCACAAGTAAATGTTTAGCATCCAGTACCTTGAGTCTTTTTTATATTACCTGGAAGTTGGCAGCCTACCCAACCTGGAGCTGGCGACCCCAGCCCTTCTGCATGCCAAGCAGTCCCTTTCCCCCCTTGCGCTCAGAACTAACTTCCAGAATCAGCCTCCTTAATATGCAAGCGTTGCTGCTATTCTACCCCAGTGAAGACATCGTACACACTGAGCCATCCCTCCAGATGGTGTTCCCTGGGGTTGCGTTGCCATGTTCATGTGGCACCTGTTGCGCCAGGAATCACCACCAAGGTGTGGCAGAGTCGGCCTCTCTGCCCTCGGCTTTGTGGTTTCCCAGTGGAGGCTGTGGAGACGCCTTTCTTGGAAGCCAGCATGGTGTAGTGGTAGAGAGTAGTGGTTGGGAGCGGTGGAGTCTGATCTGGAGAAGCAGGTTTGATTCCCCACTCCTCCACATGAGCGGCGGAGGCTAATCTGATGAACCAGGTTGGTTTCCCCACTCCTCCACATGAAGCCTGCTGCATGACCTTGGGCTAGTCACAGCACTCTTAGAGCTCTCTCAGCCTTACCTACCTCGCAAAGTATCTTTTGTGGGGAGGAGAAGGGAAGGCGATTGTAAGCCGGTTTGATTCTCCCTTAAGTGGTAGAGAAAGTCCAACTCTTCTTCTTCTAAAAACGGGGGAGGGAGGGTGGGCTTCAGGACCGCCTGTGAGGACAGTCTTGCTCCGGGGCAGGCGATGGCCGGGGGTGGGGGCGCTGAACCATCTTTTCCCCCCTCCCGTACCCGAGAGCAGCGGAGAGGCCCGAGCGTTTTGCCATCTGGAGCGCAGCGCTGGTCTCCTTCCACCGCAGCCTTTCCGGGTTTGTTCTGCAGCTGTGGGGCTGGTGTGTGAGTGTTTAAACAGGCTGGTATTGCACAGGAAACGGCCACCTCCGTGGGGCCCCTGCAGGCCTGGAACATGGGGTCATTGTGTTCGGCGCTAATCGCCGCCTGCATGAGAAGGCCCCCAGGCAGGCCAAGGTCTGCACCAGTCGAGTCCCACGAGGCAGCAGATCTGCCCAGGCCCACCACTGCCTCCCCCCCCCGCCTGCTTACCCCCATAGGTGAGTTTCAGCAGAACCCACTCACGCACCAGGCGCTTCCCAAGCTGTGCCCGTGAGGAGAGCGCGAGTTCCCCAGGTCAACCTGGCAAACCTGGAGTGGCCTTGATCTCAGTGCCCTTTCCCCAGTCTCCCTGGCCGGCCCAGGTGTTCAAGGAGAGGAGATGGTTGTGCCTGGGTGGGCTTTGTCACAGTGCTCTAGTCACTGTTCTCTTAGAGCTCTCTCAGCCCCACCTACTCCACAGGGTGTCTGTTGTGGGGAGGGGAAGGTGATTGTAAGCCAGTTTGATTCTTCCTTAAGTGGTAGAGAAAGTCGGCATATAAAAACCAATTCTTCTTCTTCCTCTTCTTCCTGATTCTCCTCCTTCTCTTCTTCCGCTTCTTCTTCCTGTTCCTCCTCATCATCATCTTCTTCCTCTTCCTTTTCCTCTTCCTCCTCCTCTTCTTCCTCCTCCTCCTCTTCTTCCTCCTCTTCTTCTTGTTCCTCCTTCCTCTTTTTCTTCCTGTTTCTCCTCCTCTTCCTCTTCTTCCTGTTCCTCTTCTTCCTGTTCCTCTTCCTCCTCCTCTTCTTCTTCTTCCTCTTTTCCCTCTTCTTCTTGTTCCTCCTCCTCCCCTCTGCTTCAAAAGTAGGCAGCATCCAGTTTTCTGGTGGTCACCAGTGGCCTCTGAGACGGGCGCCATTGGCAGGGCTCTGTAGGGGGACCACTGGTCAGCCCGCCTCCAAGGAAGGGTCAGCCCAAAATTGCCATGGGCAAGGCCAGCAACGGGCACTCCCAGGCACGCCCCTTTCTGCGTTTCATCCCGGCTGGGCTGCTCGTGAAGTCTGAGCAGCCACAATTTGTGCTGTGTGGCTCTTCGGCCAATGTGTGGTTATCAAGTGTGCTTTTTTTAATCTGCCCTCAAGCTGCAAGAGAAAGATGACCTTTGATTCGTAAAGCGAAGCTGGATCATGCGTTTGCTCTCGATGCCCAGGGTGTAAAAGGCCTTCCCTTCGAAACCGGCCCATCCGTCAGAGAAACTTCTGCTGCCCCTTCCCTCCTGGGACATCAGGAGCAAGGGACAGCCTGCCCACGGCCACAGCAGGAGGTTCTGTGCGGGAAGGGGAGGTTTCCCTGATCCCGTCCCCAGCTCCTTCCTGGACAGCGCTGGTCCGGCGGGAGTGTGCTTTGCCTCGGGGAGCTGCCAGTGGGGTGAGGATGGAGCCTCCTCAACCTCGCCGGGCCCCTCGGGCAGCGTGCCTACAAGCTGCCCTATCGCATCCGGCGCTTGTCTCCGCAGCCTGGCCCCAAGGATAAACTCCGGGCCACAGGGCAAGGGGATGGTTCCTCTTATTATTTGCCTCTGGAGCGGATCGGGGTCGTGGAAAGTTCAGTTCCTTTAACCCTCGCGGTCCTGTTTATTTTCAAGCCGGTGGCACAGGCTGAGCGTTTCCCATTACATCAGGAGGGCCTTCGGACACCGCGGCCTTCCCTCCCCGCAAAAAACCCAGCGGGGCTGTTTGGTTTTTTTCCACCTTTAAACGTTTCTGACAGCCAGACCTGGCTCGGGGCGAGCGGAGAGCTCTCTCGCCTTTGGCTCGGGGCGAGCTTGCCGAGAGGGAGAGACCCCTGGTCCCTCCTTCCCTCTGGCGTGCCGGTCCACGGCCAGGGCACGGGCCTGCGGATGGTGCCGCTGTGCTGGGCTTTTGATTAATGGCAGCTCATTCCGCCCAAGCTCCCAGGACAGTCTTGAAAACAAGATGTTTCATTTCAGCCCGATGGCCTCCCTCCGCCCCCATGTTGGTTCCAGCAAATAAACGAGTGCACATTGTCCACCTGGAGCAGTTTGCAGAGAAGGGGGGGCATGCAGGGGTTAGGGGGTTTTTTTTGCAGGTCCCCTTGCCAAGAACCTTCCCTTGTGCGCCCCTCCCTGGCCTTGGAGCATGTCCTGGGGAAGATCATGCAGAGAGGGGGAGGTTGGCACGGGGGTGGCTCCATTTCCTGCTTCCAGTTCCCCTTTCTCTTGCCCTTCGAAGAGGTCGTGTCTCTTGCTTCACCCACCTCTTTCTCCCTGTTTTAAAGGAACGCTTTAAAAAAGGTTTAGATGAAGAAGACGGGTTGGTTTTTGTATGCCGACTTTCTCTGCCGCTTAAGGAAGAATCAAACCGGCTTACAATCACCTTCCCTTCGTCTTCCCACAACAGACACCCTGTGTGGTAGGTGGGTCTGACAGAGCTCTAAGAGAGCTGTGATTAGCCCAAGGTCACCCAGCTGGCTTCATGTGTGTAGGAGTGGGGAAACCAACCCGGTTCTCCAGATTAGAGTCCGCCGCTCATGGGGAGGAGTGGGGAATCAAACCCGGCCCTCCAGATTAGAGCCTGCCGCTCTTAACCACTACACCACACTGGCTCTTAAGGGATGCTGTATTAAAAAATGAAGCAGGTTGTGGTGCCATTGCAGGCCCCTCAGGCCCCGTCGGCTGCTGCATGCTTGTGTCTTCCAGCACCTCACGGTTGGCTTATCCTGGTGGCAGGGCAGATCTAGGAAGAGTGCATGGGTCAGAATGCACTGTGCTCTGCCCTGCCACTCACCCCGTTGTCCAGCTTGGAACGTCTCTCACTGCCTCAGACTTCCCTGCCCCCAAGATTCCACTTCCCCCTGCAAGTACGCCTCAGTCCAGGGCATTGCCTTTGCTCCCATCCCTCCCTTTCCTCTCTTGACTTCCTCATTGTCCAAGTGGAGGCTGGTCTGATTTGGTGGTGGGGGTGGTTCTGCCAAGGGCCAGGGGTTTCTGTGGTGTAGAATTACAGGTATTTGCAGTTGGAAGCGTTTGGGTGTTATGTGCTGTCAAGTCGCTTCCGACTTATGCCAACTGTCTGAATCAACAATCTCTAAAATATCCTGTCGCTTATAGTCCTGTTCAGGTCTTGCAAACCAAAATGTGTAATGCTAGCTATATATGCACGTGTGTGACTTTCATGTTTTTTTTGGGAGTATAAGAAGAGGGAGCGAAAGCATCCCCCAATTTCCCCGGACAGCAGCACTGACTTGACACTTGGTCTTGGAATGTGCTTAGGGTTCGGAGGTGCTTCCTCTGTCTCCCCCCCCACACACACACACACACATTTGCTCTGGCATTCTCGGGATGCAGACTTCTGCAAGGTGTTCAATGTCTAAGCCGAGTCTCATCCCCCCCTACACACACACTGAAGTATGCATGATGTAGTGGTTAAGAGTGGTGGTTTGGAGTGGTGGTCTAATCGGGAGAACCGGGTTTGATTCCCCACTCCTCCACATGAAGCCTGCTGCTTGACCTTGGGCTAGTCATATCTCTCTTAGAGCTCTCAGCCTTACCTACCTCACAGGGTGTCTGTTGTAGGGACAGGAAGGTGATTGGAAGCCTGTTTGATTCTTCCTTAAGTGGTACGGTAGAGAAAGTCGGCATATAAAAACCAACTCTTCTTCTTCAACAGAGGGCTGGTAAATGGGCAGAGAGGTCTGATGCAAAAACCCTCCTCCCGGGCACAGAAGTGTTGGAGGGGACAATCTTAACATTAGCAAGGGTTTGAGCACCAACTGCCGTCGTCTGTGTCGTACCGGAGCACTCTGCTGCTGAAGGCTGCGTCCGCAGAGGAATAGGTATTCAGGCAGTAGTGCCTCACGAATGTGGATACTGAGGACCACGTGGCCGCCTTGCAGATCATCTCCACGAATGCCTCTTGTTGAAGGACGCCGATGTGGCCGTGCTCCTTATGGAATGTGCTGTGATTCCCTCGGGAATTGAACATCACTGGCTCTGTATGCTTCCTCGATGCACTTGCGCAAGTGCGGCTGACAGCCGTCTTGAACAGTTTCTTGCCCTTGTTGGGGCCAGAGATGGAGATGACCAGTGTGTCTGTCCTTCTGATGTCCTGTGTGTGGTCGAGGTAGATACACAGGGTGCGTCTGAGGTCCAGGGTGTGCCAGCTCCTCTCTCCAGATGCCCTCCTTACCTCAGAGAGGAAGAAGAGGAAGAGTTGGTTTTTGTATGCCGATTTTCTCTGCCTCTTAAGAAAGAATCAAAACAACCTTATAATCACCATCCCTTACCTTCCCCACAGTAGACACCCTGTGAGGTAGGTGGGGCTGAGAGAGTGTGACTAGCCCAAGGTCACCCAGCTGGCTTCATGTGTAGGAGAGGGGAAACCAACCCGATTTACCAGATTAGTGTTTGCCGCTCCTGTGGAGGAGTGGGGAAATCAAACCCGGTTCTCTAGATCATAGTACACGGCTCCAAACTACAGCTCTTAACCACTACACCACGCTGGCTCACAGTAAGTATTCACGGGTCAGTTTGAGGGCATATTCCCAGGTTTTTAACCAAATTCTCAGCACTGAGAACTAGAGTCTTGTTTGATAGGATTTGATTTAAACTCCATGGGCCAAATGAGAAGACGTGTGTGTGTGTGTGTGTGTGTGTGTGTGTGTGTGTGTGTGTGTGTGTGTGTGTGTGTGAAAGAGAGAGAGAGAGTGAAGTGCCGTCAAATCACAGCCAATTTATGGCAACCCCAGCAAGGGGCTTTCAAGGCAAGTGAGGTGGTTTGCCCTCGCCTGCCTCTGCAGAGTCTTCCTCGGTGGTCTACCCTCCAAGGATCGACCCTGCTTAGCATCCGAGATCTGACAAGATCAGGCTTCACCATGCCGCCTTCCCTCCCAGAAGACTAATGTAAAGGTCCCTAAATATATTCTAAGGGACATTACCAGTATGGGTAAAAGTGGGGAGGGGCGGGGCTGTAGCTCAGTGGTAGAGCATCTGCTTGGCATGCAGAATGTCCCAGGTTCAATCCCTGGCATCTCCAGTTAAAGGGACTAGGCAAGTAGGTGATGTGAAAGACCTCTTCCTGAGACCCTGGACAGCCGCTGCCGGTCTGAGTAGACAATACTGACTTTGATGGACCAAGGGTCTGATTCTGTATAAGGCAGCTTCATGTGTTCATATGTACTCCCCAGACAACGGGGCGGCATCCCTTGCACCCAGAGCACTCGGGCTGGCCATGCTGGGCCCAGGTTCTGATGTTCCCTCTCCTCCCTCGCCCCTCTCAGAGTCACGGTGGACGTGTGGGCCACGCTGGCGGACTTCTGCAACATCCTGACGGCCGTGAACCAGTCGGAAGTGCCCCTCTACAAGGACCCGGACGAGGACCTGGCTCTGCTCAGCCTGGAGGAGGATCAGCTGCTCTCGGGTTTCGTCCCGCTGCTGGTTGCCCCTCAGGAGCCCTGCTACGTGGAGAAATCCTCGGACAAGGTCAGGGCCGGGGCAGAGGGCTCCTCCTCCTCCCTATGGTGTCTCTCTTCCCCCCTCTTCTCCTCTCCCCCCACCCCCCCCCCCGCTTTTCTTCTTGGGAAGCATTTTTTTGCAAACGGAACACGATTAAGTCATTGAGAAAGGGTGTTAAGGGAAAATATCGACCTTTTAGCCGCTGACATCCAGCTCTGTCATGAAACCCCCTCTTGACTTCCTTTGCTGTGTGTGTGTGAGAGAGAGAGTGCGAGAGAGTGTGTGTGTGTCTATGTGTGTTTGCTTGCTGGCATGCTGTATATACGGTCATTTCCTCCCTTGTTTAAAGAGCGCAGCTTGCGTTGGCAGTGCTCCCCCTCCGCTCCAAATGGCTTGCATCACGCTCGGAGCAGCCTCCTTTCTTTTCCCTCCTCCCCACCCTGGCTGGCCGCAGGACCCTGCGTGAGGAGGAAGCAGGCAGGACTGTCTGCCTTCCTCTGAAGAGCTGACAGGGAAGCAGCTGGGGGGGGGGGCAAGAGGAGGCCCTGCTAGTGCCCTTGCCACCCGCTGGGGCCCACCGATCCCCCCCCTCCCTCCTTGCAGGCCTGGGGTTCTTCCCGCACCTTCCCCAATGTCCTTGGTCTCTGCCAGAACTGTGGGGAAATATTGGGTGGGCACCATGGGGGTTACCCAGCTGCCTGCTGGCTACGTAGAGTGTCTGCTTTGCAGACAGAAGGTCCGAGACTCAACCCCAGCATGGTGTAGTGGTTAAGAGTGACAGACTCTAATCTGGTGAACTGGGTTTGATTCCCCACTCCTCCACATGAGCAGCAGACTCTAATCTGGAGAACTGGGTTTGATTCCCCGTCCATTAGAGATGACCTCGCTGCCAGCCCTCACAAATCCCAGACCTTCTCTTTCCTCTGTTAACCCAACTCTTCCCTCTCCCCTGAGCTCAGCCCAGCTGAAATCTCCATGTATAATGCAAAGCGCGGGACACCCAAGCTTGGCTTCTATCCCAGAAAACATGCACCCAATTACAAAGCAGCATGTAAAGAGGCGGGGATTCAAATGTGTTCTGCTTCCTCTGAGCTCTTTCTGAGCAGAAGAAAGGCTTTTTAAAAACAAGGTTTGGCTTTCTTCCCCTCCCCTTTAAGATTGCTCTGTTTTTTGCTTTTTCTTCATAGAATGCTTTTGAGAGAGAACCAGCGTGGTGTAGTGGTTAAGAACAGTGGTTTGGAGCGGTGGGCTCTAATCTAGAGAACCGACTTTGATTCCCCACTCCTCCACATGAGTGATGGACACTAAACTGGTGAACCAGGTTGATTTCCCCACTTCTACACATGAAGCCAGCTGAGTGACCTTGGGCTAGTCTCAGTTCTCTCAGCCTCACCTACCTCACAGGGTGTCTGTTGTGGGAAGGGGAAGCTGGTTTGATTCTCCTTTAAGTTCGATCCTGGCTGAATCCTGGCTGGAACAGGGAAGAAAGGAGGCTAAAGCGACCGTGCGTTTTCGCCCCTTGAGAGGTAGGGGAAAAAAATAAAAGTTGAAAATGGAAAATACAAATTTTATAGGCAAAAAAAAAGTAGGCAGCTGTGTCGGTCCATAGCAGAATTCAAAAACAAATGCCATGTAATACTGAACTCTTCATTAGGCACTATATTTACTACAAATCTTGTCTTGAAGAATATGTGTTGTTTAGAAAAATCTCTTACAGGCACAATAGGACTGTTAGCCTATTTGGACATCAAGGTTAAATTTTATAACCTGGTGTATATCCAAGCAATGAGCCAGCATGGTGTAGTAGTGGTTAAAAGTGGCAGACTCTAATCTGGAGAACTGGGTTCGGTTCCCCACTCCTGCACATGAAGCCTGCTGGGTGACCTTGGGCCAGTCACAGTTCTCTCAGAAGTCTCTCAGCCCACCCGGAGGCAGGTGAACGTCTCTTGCCTTTAAACCCCCACGGGATCGCCATAAGACAGCTATGACTTGACGGCACTTTACACACACATATCCAAGCATCCGTGAACTTTGTAGAGCAAGACTTTCCCACTTCTCCTTCCTGCTGCAACCCATTAACCCCTCCCCCCCAAATTGTTCCTGGGTGTCATCAGAGCCAGTAGGGGTTTGTAGTGGGGGTAATCAGTAGCAATCAGTGACACTCTTTTGGGAACGGAAATGCCATCCCGTTGAAGGAACTGTGTTGTTGGATACGTGCCTCTGAACTCTCCAAGAATAATATACATTATAGATCTTAGTGCTGTGGATTGTTTTACGTACACTATACAGCTGAAGTGACTAAAACCTTGTCTTAAGTAGCATTTAACTCATTCCAAAGGAGAGAATAGGACCCTGTGGTGCAGAGTGGTAAGCTGCAGTCCTGCAGTCCAAGCTCTGCTCACAACCTGAGTTTGATCCCAACGGAAGTCGGTTTCAGGTAGCCGGCTCAAGGTTGACTCAGCCTTCCATCCTTCCGAGGTCAGTAAAATGAGTACCCAGCTTGCTGGGGGTAAAGGGAAGACAATTGGGGAAGGCACTGGCAAACCACCCCGTAAACAAAGTCTGCCTAGTAAACGTTGGGATGTGACGTCACCTCATGGGTCAGGAATGACCCGGTGCTTGCACAGGGGACCTTTACCTTTAAAGAAGAGAATGTTTCATATGAGGTTGCTTCCCCCCCCACACACACAAACACACAATGCTCCCAAGATTTCCATATTTTTCTGTTGGAAAAATGGGGGGGGAATCAAACTGCTAACGAAAACGAAGTTTTTTTACCCGGGATCTTTCTATTCCTCCCCCCCCCCCAGCCTTCATATTGCTAGGGTGGATTAACTAATTTATTCAGGTTATGGAGTTTAGCTTTTCTTGTTGCAGAATTCGGAGTACCACAGTTCAAAGCTCAGGGTTTTCCTTTGCTGCTGTAGAGCATACAGCGCTCTGAACTGTCTGTCCAATCACTTCTCCTCGACCCCAGCCTTCTTGGTTTGGGTGGTGCTTGTACAGGGCAACTGGGGCCAGCCGTGTGTTTTTGTAGGATGTGCTGGACAGAGGTTTGGCCCTCCTGTTGAACGTTGCCAGGCAAGGCGCCAGCCTCTTTGACCCCCTAGCCCCCCCGAGGCTCTCCTTTTACTCCTTGCTCAGCTTCCTGAAGGCCCAGGGGCTTCCATACCTGGATCAAGGCCAGAAGGGTGAGTTCTGCAGCCTGGGGCCCTTGAGGGGCATTTGCTGGAGTTGGCTGGGGGAAGCTGGGGGCTTGAAAGTGCATCAATCAAAATTACATAAGAAAGGCCCTGCTGGATCAGACCAAGGCCCATCAAGTCCAGCATTCTGTTCACACAGTGGCCAACCAGGTGCCTCTAGGAAGCCCACTAACAAGACGACTGCAGCATCACCACCATCCTGCCTGTGTTCCACTCCCCCTAATATAATAGGCATGCTCCTCTGAACCTGGAGAGAATAGATACGCATCATGACTAGTATCCATTTTGACTAGTAGCCATGGATAGCCATATCCTCCGTGAACAGGTCCACTCCCCTCTTAAAGCCTTACATAAGAACATAAGTAGTTAGCTATTCTACTTTATTATTAGATGATTCTGTTAAAGATATTACCTATCAGGTTGCGAGATTCTGTGCCAGGGCATGCGCTATAAGGCAGAAGAAGCTGTTATAATGACTTTTCATGTTAAACATACTATTTTACCAAGAGTTGAGGTAACTAAATTTACATTTTAATTACTTATGATATTTCTTTTTGTGCAAGCTGGTCTTTGACCGTAATAAACAAATGATGAAGAACATAAGAAAGGCCCTGCTGGATCAGACCAAGGCCCATCAAGTCCAGCAGTCTGTTCACACGGGGGCCAATCAGGTGCCTCTAGGTAGCCCACAAACAAGACGACTGCAGCAGCATCCTGCCTGTGTTCCACTCCCCCTAATATAATAGGCATGCTCCTCAGATCCTGGAGATAATAGGTATTCATCATGACTAGTGTTCATTTTGACTAGCAGCCATGGATAGCCCTATCCCTCGTGAACATGTCCACTCCCCTCTTGAAGCCTTCCAAGTTGGTAGCCTTCGCCACATCCTGGGGCAGGGAGTTGCACAATTTAACTATGCCCCTTTGTCGCCCAGGCCGAGGGTAGGCAGTCCCGAGCCTTGCCAGTTGCTTTGGCTTGCCAACCTAAAGCATCTGCTTGGTGGCTCCCACCAATCACAGCATCGTAAAGGAACATTCCAAGCGCACATTTCCCTGCTCAGCAAGGGGGACCTCTGTAGAAGCAAAGCCAGTGCAGCATGGAGGCCGAAGAGAGGAGCCCTAGAGGAAGCCTCCGAATGTCTCAAAACGGGAGGGGAGAGAGAAGAAAGCATGGTTGGGGGGGGGGTTGAATGGAGCAATAAATCTCAGGCATGGATTACAAGGGAAAGGCTCTCACCTGGAACTCTCCGGTGCTGGGACTGCTGAAGGTTTCTGGGGCGCTGCAAACTGTGGAAAGCCGCCCCGCTGTCGGCCCGCTTAATTGATGTCCGCCGGAGCTGATGCGCTGCCAGCTTGTGTTGGCTCCGCTCCAGCGTTCTGTAACTCCTGGAGCCAGGTGTGAAGCGATTTCTGTTCCGTCTTGTTCCCAAGCACCTACAGAAGCCTCTTGCATCCCACTGGGGGCTGCAGCCTCCAGGAAGGAAACAGCTGTGCAGGTAGACGGGGAGGGAGGACCGCGGAGCGCTTCTTGCTGAAGGGCCTGTCATACAGTGCTCAGGTGCGACTGCACACGTGGGGGGACTGCCTCCCACAGGGTGCCCTGAGCTAAAAGCGGGGGTGCGCGCTCTGGAAAGAGTTGCCTCGCACTGCAGGGAGAAGTGAGGCGTCACGGGGACGGGTTGAAAGAAGGGCCTCGTGCGGGAGAGGGTGCTGCCTGCTGCCGCCAGGTTTCCTGCTCTTTGCCCACGAAATAAGGGGCAGCCACTCGCCATCTCTTGGGGATGGCATTGCATGCCGAGCCAGGAGCTGTGATTTTCATACTGTGGCTTGTCCCTGTGAACCCTGTTTGCAGAAAGACGATGTAGGCATTTTTAAATGGCCGTGCTGGCAATTCTTAGCTAACTGCCACCTCTGGGCTCTGCTCCCAAGCCACCTCCACATTGCTGGGCAGGTTTGGTCGAAGAAACGTGGTGCTCCAGCTGCCGAGTGGCTTGTGCTGGTGAATGCTTCCGGTGATGCTGCCGCTCAGAGCAGAGCAGAAGAGAGCTCTAGGGCAGTGGTGTCAAACTCAGTTGTTACAAGGGCCGGATATGACATAAATGTCACTTGGCCATGCCTCGCCAGCCCAGATCAAGAGTGGGTGATGGTGGCTGCCTTGGCTGGTTCGCAGGCCAGATAAAGAGCTCTAAGGGGGCCGGATCCAGCCCGTGGGCCTTATGTTTGACACCCCTGCTCTAGGGCATCTTCCCCCTGGGCCCCTTGAATGTGAGGACCCCTGCACTCTGGGGCATAAGAAATCTGGGAACTGCAGGAGTAAAACCCTCCCTCCTGAGCAGTCCCTGCAGGAGCACCAGAACCCAGCACCAGAACAGGAGGAACTGAGCGGGGCCCAGCCTCTCCTGGGAGGGAGACTTCAGTTCCCAGAGGAGCTAAAAATTACTTTGTCGTGCCTCCATCCGTTCAGTCCCCAGATGCCAGCTAACCCTTCTCCTTTCCCACCTGTCCCCCTTTGCTGCTGCTGATGTCCTCTTCACCTCCTTCCCCTTCCAAGCCAAAAGGTGTTGTATGTTGGAAAACGAAGAAAATGAAGGTGGAGGAGGGTGCTCCTTTTGACCAGACCTAGAAGAAGAAGAGTTGGTTTTTATATGCCGACTTTCTCTACCACTTAAGGCAGGATCAAACCGGCTTACAGTCACCTTCCCACAACAGACACCCTATGAGATAGGTGGGGCTGAGAGTGAGAGAGCTGTGACTAGCCCAAGGCCACCCAGATGGCTTCATGTGTAGGAGTGGGGAAACCAACCCGGCTCACCAGATTGCCGCTCCTGTGGAGGAGTGGGGAATCAAACCTGTTCTCCAGATCAGAGTCCACCGCTCCAAACCATCGCTCTTAACCACTACACCACGCTGGCTCTCTACTTATAATAAACCTGTTAATGTGCCCTGAGCTGACCCAGGCTAGCCTGACCTCATCAACTCTCGGAAGCTAAGCAGAGTCGTCCCTGCTTAGTACTTGGATGGGAAACTACCAAGGAAGGCGAAGCTTCCCCGGGCAGGCAATGGCAACCCCCCCTCTGTTTGCCTCTTGCCTTGAAAACCCTAGAGGGTTGCCATGAATCGGTGGTGACTTTATGGCACTTTCCACCACAGTAATATTCAGGTTTTTAAGTTAACTTATATCTCTTCATCAGGGACTTGTAGTCAGAGCAAAAAGAATACGGTGAAATTTAGGCAGTAGTGTTTAATCGGGTAATTCATAGTACATTTTGATCTTCTGAAAAGGTTATTGAGGCTGCACTTTTTTTTTACATAGATAATTTTGAATTTGAATGCGTTGAAAAACTGAAAACGGCAAACCCTATCTTAAAAGAGAGTTGCTGTCTGCCTCTTCCGAGATGGTGCCTGCATCATCTGAAATAGAAGGAATTGGGCTTTTTTTCTTGACAAACTATTGTTTTATTCATATGCAGATGTATACAGGCTGAAATGATTAATGAAGCCCTTAGAACAGATAGGATCCGTTGACTAGAGCATGTTTAGAGCAGCTGTCAGGGGACAAACCTGACTGGGGTGCCTGTGGGGAGGGAACAGACTTGCTCAGGAAGTTCCACGTAGAAATTTGGGCAAGCGTGGGGTAGTGGTTAAGAGTGGTGGTTTGGAATGGTGGAGTCTGATCTGGAGAACCCTGTTTGATTCCCCACTCCTCCACATGAGCGGCTGACGCTAATCTGGTGAATTGGATTTGTTTCCCCACTCCTACACACGAAGCCAGCTGGGTGACCTTTGGCTAGTCACAGCTCTGTTAGAGCTCTCTCAGCCCCACCTACCTCACAGGGTGTCTGTTGTGGGGAAGGGAAGGTGATTGTAAGCCGGTTTGAGTCTTCCTTAAGTGGTGGAGGTAGTCGGCATATAAAAACCAGCTTCAAATCCCTCCCACCCCCGCAAATGGCACCAGAGCTGTTTCTGACCAGTTATCTTCCCTGTTCCATATGGACTTCTCCTTGGCAGTACAAAAAGCTCATTGGGGGATTCCCTCGGTGCTTGCTGCAAGTTGGGGGGAAGGGGGCAGCAGGGGAAGGGCCAGCTGTGGGAAGCAGCCCTGAGGGTGGGAGTATTGGCCCCTACCTTTGCAGGCCATCTTTTGGATCCGCTCAGGACACTGGCCTTTCTTTGGAGAGGCGACGCTGTATCACTTTGCTTTTGTGTCCCCTTCTACCCCCACCCCCCCCACCCCCAAATGTGTCCCTGGCTCAGCACCATATCAGGCAACTGCTTTCTTTCCCTTAAGAGCCAGCGTGGTGTAGTGGTTAAGATCGGTGGTTTGGAGCGGTGGAATCTGGAGAACCGGGTTTGGTTCCCCGCTCCTCCACATGAGCTGCGGAGGCTGATCTGGAGAACTGGGTTGGTTTCCCCACTCCCCAGCAAAAAAGAAGAAGTCAGCAGTTCAGAGCCAACCATGGGCTGGGAGGTTTGCGTTGGGTCTTCAGTGTCCCATTTGTGGGGGGTCAGGTGAAGAGAGAGGAGAAACATGAATACACATGAAGCTGCCTTATACTGAACCAGACCCTTGGTCCATCGATGTCAGTATTGTCTACTCAGACCAGCAGCAGCTCTCCCTGGTCTCAGGCAGGGGTCTTTCATATCACCTCGTCTAATCCCTTTAACTGGAGATGCCGGGGATTGAACCTGGGACCTTCTGCATGCACAAGCAGATGCTCTACCACTGAGCCACGGCCCCTCTCCTAAAGGGTTAAGAATACATGAAGCTGCCTACTACTGAACCAGACCCTTGGTCCATCACAGTCAGAATCAGAATCAGATAACCTTTATTGGCATAATCATCACAGTCAGTATCATCTACTCAGACCGGCAACAGCTCTCCGAGGTCTCAGGCAGGGGTCTTTCATATCACCTTCTTGCCTGGTCCCTTTAACTGGAGATGCCGGAGATTGAATCTGGGGTCTTCTGCACGCCAAGTAGATGTTGTGCCACTGAGCCACGGCCCCTTCCCATCTGATGCTGGCCCCACTGCCACCCTTTTGTCCCAGAAGACCCCAAGGTTTAGTGATGGCACAAGTCTGCTTTGGAGGCAGAAACAGGGCTTGAGTGCTCTCCCCACTCCCTCTGCGGTTCGGACGGCGAGGAGGCCAGTTTCCCCCATCTGGGTGTTGCCTGCCCAGCGGCTGCAAAATATTAAGATGTTTTCACTGTGGGCTTGCATCGATCTCCAGATCAACCCATGACATGCAGGGAAGACCATGAGAAACCAAACCTCGCCTTCCGGTGCCCCCATGTCCCCCCCCACTGCCACGTATCGCTCCCAGCTTCCCCCACCCCCTACACTATTTCCTCCCCCCTTTCCACCCCCCCGCCTTGGATTGGAGCCCCCAGCAGCCTTTTCCTGCGCCGTGTCTGGGGAGGAGCTGGCGCTGTGCCAGGTGTCATCACTCGAGGCAGTGCCCTGCCATTGGAAGGGGGGGAGCGGGAGGGGGGGAGAGAGAGAGAGAGATAAGATCAGCCGCTCGAGGTGATGGCACCGTTTCAAATAAACTAGGCATGACCCAAAACTTCCACTTCAAATGGGGAATGAAATTGCTTCATCCGTTTGACAGCTCGCTCCATGAAAAGGAATTTATCTTCTCTTAATTGCTTCAGATCCTAAGAGGGCTGCATGCAGTAACTTCCAAGGAGATAATTGTATCAAATTTGAAAAAGATGTGGCCCTCTGTTGAGGGGGCCATGGACAGAAGTACCACTTTTAGCAGTGCCCCACCCGCCTGGAACATAGCAGTCCCAGATCCCAATGGACAGGCTGGCCACAGCACAATTTTTGTGATGCCTGCGACCAATGGAGTATCCATTCCCCCCCTCCCAGTGCTTGGTGTGTAGAATCATAGAGCTGGAAGGGACTGCCGGGGGTCTTCTAGTACAACCCCCTGCACAAAGCAGGAAATTCTCAACTCCCTCCCTTACACACACCTCCAGTGACCTCCACTCCATGCCCAGAAGATGGCAAAAAAAAAAAAAAACCCCTCCAGCATCCCTTGCCAATCTGGCCTGGAGGAAAATTGCTTCCTGACTCCAAAGTGGCGATCAGCATTTCCCTGCCTGGGCATGTAAGAAAGGGCCACAAGAGCCAAACACTGACGCAACCTTTCCTGCCCTCCCTCTCATGATCTGCCTAAGTTCACAGAATCAGCATTGCTGTCAGTTAGCCATGAACACACTTATCTGCTTTATCCTGAATCAGACCCTTGTCCATCAAAGTCTATTCAGACTAGCAGCGGCTCTCCAGGGTCTCCAGCAGAGGTCTTTCACATCACCTACTCGCCTAGTCCCTTTAACTAGAGAGGCCGGGGATTGAACCTGGGACCTTCTGCATGCCAAGCAGATGCTCTACCACTGAGCCACAGCCATCTAGCCTCTGCTTTTAAAAAAAGGAGCCCACCATCTCTTGAGAAAGACTTTTCCACTGAAAAACTGCTCTGTCAGAAAGTTCTTTCTAATGGTCAGCACTTTCTTTGAAGGGAAGCAGGTGGAATGTCAGGTTGCAGTAGGTGTCTTTGTGGAGGCCCGAGTGTCACTCCCCTGCCAGATGAGAAGAGTGTGGACTTTTTGACAATGCGTCCATCCCCAGCGGTTCGCCTCCTTTGCCCCACTATGTTTAACGTGCCTCTCCTATCCATCTCTTCCTTGTTCCCCTTTGCCAGGGCATCTGCTTAGAACATATGAACACATGAAGCCTTATACTGAATCAGACCCTTGGTCCATCAAAGTCAGTATTGTCTACTCAGACCGGCAGCTGCTGTCCAGGGTCTCAGGAAGAGGTCTTTCACATCTCCTACTTGCCTAGTCCCTTTAATTGGAGATGCCAGGGATTGAACCTGGGACCTTCTGCATGCCAAGCAGATGCTCTACCATTGAGCTCTGGCCCTTCCTGGGAATAGGTGCTGGGTTGCTTGGCACACGGCACCACTTTTGGCTGGTAGAACTGAGGCCAGAGGCCCTTAGTGGTGACTGGGGAGTCTTCTAGCTCCTCCATGGCAGATTGGATTGCAAAATTGTGGTTGTGGGAAGCAAAGAGGCTGTCGCAACTCTGTCTGCATTCACCTCTTTTCAGCGGGCAAGGGAGAGAGAGGCAACCTTTCTGATGGAGAATTCTCTCAAGACTCAACCAGTAGAATAAGAGTTGGTTTTTATATGCCAACTTTCTCTACCCCTTAAGGAAGAATCAAACCAGCTTACAATCACCTTCCCTTCCCCACAACAGACACCCTGTGAGGTAGATGAGGCTGGGAGAGCTCTAAGAGAGCTGTGACTAGCCCAAGGACACCCAGCTGGCTTCAGGTGTAGGAGTGGGGAACCAACCCAGTTCACCAGATTAGCCTCACCGCTCATGTGGAGGAGTGAGGAATCAAGCCTGGTTCTCCAGATCAGACTCCACTGCTCCAAACCTCTGCTCTTAACCATTACACCACACTAATGATGGCACCTGAGTCAGGCAGCTCGTGGCTGGAATCCCCAAAGACCACCTCTCCGGGCTAAGCGTCATGTTAGCTGCCTCCTCCCTGGAGGAAGGGTCACAAACCGCCGCTGTAGGTCTCCAGTGCTGGTTCAGCAAATGGCCTGGAATAGTGTCAGGGAAGAGGCATTCACATGCTTAGCTGGTGTAGAAAAAAAATTGGGGGGGACACCGGTTTTGGAAACAACACCCCACTACCCGATTGGATCAGGTTGCCAGGTGCAAGGTAAAGATTGATAACTGGCTGCTGGAGTCCTTCAGGTGGAAATGGAGTGCATGCTTGCCCAACTGTCTTTCTCCTGCTCTCATTACTTCAAAACAACTAAACGGATTAGAAATACAAACCCCCCTAAACAACACTTTTTTCCTTCTCAGTGTATCTCATTGAGCCTGCCCCTTTTCTCTCTCTCTCTCTCTCTCTCTCTCTCTCTCTCTCTCTCTCTCTCTCTCTCTCACTCACTCACTCACTCACTCACTCACTCACTCACAGAGGGCACCCTTAAATAAAGGAACAGTAGAATCCCAGCAGGAAAAGAAGAAGACCGATCAAGGAAGCCACAGCCCTCAATTTGCAAGATCTGAGCAAGGCTGTCAAAGATAGGACATTTTGGAGGACTTTGATCCATAGGGTCGCCATGAGTCGGAAGCGACTTGACGGCACTTAACACACACAGAATCCCAAAAGAAGCCATGATCAGTTCGATCAACTACAAAACCCACAGCAAGCAAATTGACTGAAAAGAGCCACGCAGTACCAGCAGCAAGCCGGACGATTCCTGGAAATCCCAGCTGCTCAGTCAGCCTTTTTTTTTGATGAGAAACGCAGCTGTAGGTAGACTCTAGTCTGTGGAAACTGGGAGCCAGGTTTGCTCCAGATCTGTACGGTTACAGAGACAGGACAGAGAGCAATTTCTGCAGTGCCCTACAGGCATCGTAGAGTGCGCCATTCCTCATAAAAATGCCAATGCAAAGCTGTGCCTCGTTGCCTGCAAAGACTTGCAGAGCTGGTCTCGCGTCGCCATGCTGGATCGGGCCCCCATGGCCCATCTGACCCATGTTCTGTTCTCAGCAGCCAGCCTCAAAAAGCAGGGCTTCTATGGCATTTGGCTGTGCTCGGCCAGCAGTCTGGGGCCACTGGCATTCCGGAGCATCCCAGCTTGGAACGCAGAGATTCCACCCCCTGCTCTTTTGGCTGATAGCCATTGATCCCGGGTGAATGTGTCTGTTACTTTTTCATGGAATTATAGAGTGGGAAGGGGCCACCAGGGTCATCTAGTCCAACCCCCTGCACAATGCAGGACATTCACAACTACCTCCCCCCCACACCCCCAGTGACCCCTCACTCCATGCCCAGAAGATGGCCAAGTTGCCCTCCCTCTCATCATCAGCCTAAGGTCATAGAATCAGCATTGATGACAGATGGACATCTAACCTCTGCTTAAAAACCTCCAGGGAAGGAGAGCTCACCACCTTCCGAGGAAGCCTGTTCCACTGAGGAACCGCTCAAACTGTTAGAAAATTCTTCCTAATGTCTAGATGGAAACTCTTTTGATTTAATTTCAACCCATTGGTTCTGGTCCGACCTTCTGGGGCAACAGAAAACAACTCGGCACACTCCTCTATGTGACAACCCTTCAAGTACTTGAAGATGGTTATATCACCTCTCAGTCTTCTCCTCTCCAGGCTAAACATACCCAGCTCCTTCAACCTTTCCTCATAGGACTTGGTCTCCAGACCCCTCGCCATCTTTGTAGCCCTCCTCTGGACACATTCCAGCTTGTCTCCATCTTTCTTTAATTGCAGTGCCCAAAACTGAGACCCCCTGTGCCAATGGCCATTTTGGAGAACATAAGATGAGCCATGCTGGGTCAGACCAAAGGCCCCTCAGGTCAACATTCTCTTCACACAGCGGTCGACCTGCTGCCTTTAGGAGGCCCATGATCAACTGCATCTTCCAGCCATGCACCCCAGCAGATGGCATAAAGAGGCATGCCCATCATGAAAAGTGGCCATTGTGACTAGAAGCTGTCAATAGCCCCATCCTCTATGAATTTGTGCACTCCCCTTTTAAAGCCTTCCAAGTTAGCAGCCATCCCCACATCCTGGGGCAGGGAGTTCCACAATTTAACTAGGTGGCTGTGTGAAGAAGTACTTCCTTTGTCTGCCTTGAATCTCCTGTTCTTCTGTCCTGTTGTAGTATACTCCCTAAGCTAGTATTTGTTGTGTGAAGGTAACGCGTGACCATTGGTCCCAGTGTTCCAGGACGACCCTCCGAAGGTAACCGTAGCCCCTCATAAGTATTCAGAAGGGCCCATCTCTGACAGGCACCTTCAGGCAAGCCTCGCTTTCCTTTTATCTTTGGCAATATAAAAAAAACAAACCTGTGCGAATACTGAAATTTGCATTTAAACACCGGCATTCTTGTGAGTTTATGGAAAGAACCTGCACAGCAACCAGCCCTTTCATGTCCTTGCCTCAGTTGGATTCACATCAAGGAGCCTCCCGGGAGAAAGTGATGCCTCTGGCTTGGTGGAGAATAGCTGCACCTGGATAGATACCAGGGTCACCAGGAGGGGACTGTGTAAGAGAGGAAGTCCTCTGGCTTAGTGGGGAGCTTGGTGGGGTCTCTACCCAGAGAAGGAAGAAAAAGAAGAGTTGGTTTTTATATGCCGATTTTCTCTACCTTTTAAGGAGAATCAAACCGGCTTACAATCTCCTTCCCTTCCTCTCCCCACAACAGGCACCTTGAGAGGTAGCTGAGGCTGACAGAGCTCTAAGAGAAGTCCTATGAGGAAAGGTTGAGGGAGCTGGGTATGTTTAGCCTGAAGAGGTGATATGATAACCAACTTCAAGTACTTGAAGGGCTGTCATATAGAGGATGGTGCCAAGTTGTTTTCTGTTGCTCCAGAAGGTCGGACCAGAACCAACGAATTGAAATTAAATCCAAAGAGTTTCCGTCTAGACATTAGGAAGAATTTTCTAACAGTCAGAGTGGTTCCTCAGTGAAACAGGCTTCTTCGGGAGGTGGTGATCTCTCCTTCCCTGGAGGTTTTTAAGCAGAGGCTAGATGGCCATCTGTCAGCAATGCTGATTCTATGACCTTAGGCAGATGATGAGAGGGAGGGCACCTTGGCCATCTTCTGGACATGGAGTAGGGATCATTGGGGGGGGCAGTAGTTTGGAATTTCCTACATTGTGCCGGGGGTTGGACTAGATGACCCTGGTGGTCCCTTCCAACTCTATGATTCTATCATTAGAGTCCGCCACTCCTAACCACTACACCACACCAAGTAGAAGCAGCTCTTGTATCTCCATGAAGGCTGGTCTCGTGCTTAGGGTGCACCGTGCTTACTTTCCTGGAAGAAAAGGCGGCATGGTATCACCCAAACTCATCAAATCTCAGAAACTAAGCAGGGTCAGAACTTGGAATGGAGACCACCAAGGAAGACTCTGTGGAGGAAGGCAATGGCAAACTACATCTGCTTCTCACTTGCCTTGAAAGCTTGCTGGGGTTGCCATAAGTCGGCTGGGACTTGATGACACTTTACGCACTCATATATACTTGCTTTCCCGGGCAGAGCACAGGGAATTCCCAGTAAGCCAGAGAGGCGAGGGCCTTGAGCCAGCAGGGAGAAGTACTTATTCCAGGCCCTTGATTCCTGTTCTGCTTATTTTGAGTTGGCGAGGCCCAGAAGCGGTGCTTCTTCTACAGTTCCTTTTACAAGACCTGCTTCCAATCTTCAGCCTACTTTTCAAATTGGTTTTATTTCTTTGGCCAAAAGCACAGAGGAGAGCTTTCTGAACACAATAGTCCCAATTTTTTCATGATGAGAACAAGCCTGGCTTATGCACGCTCCTTCCCTCCTGCTCACAAGCTTTAGAAGACCCCCACCCCACCCCGGCCAATATGTGCAAATGTCTCCGTTGGGGCTCTTTAACAAATTGAAATTTGTTTCTTGCCCTTTAGCTAAATCTCAGTTTAGATTCCTGGTTTGCTGGTAAGGAACAAGATGCAGTTTGTAAGTGAGCCCCGATTTGGACTTTTCCTCATACTGCGTTTTCTTTTTTCAAATGGGAAAGAGTTCTGTATCGGCTCCATGTACCAGGGGAAGGACAGAGGGAGAGCACACACCCCTGAAGGTAAACCAGGGTCATTCTTATTACAGACAAACCAAAGTTTTGAATGCAATCTAACACTTCGATTGACAGATACAGGAAATGGTCACACGGCCCCAGACTCATTTTTGCACCTGTTAGACTTCTGGGGTGGATGGGTTCTGGTGACTTTGGTGATTGATTGGTGATCGATTTCCCCCTTTCCTTGGCCCCAATAATAAGTGAAGTTGGGGAATGGTGGGTGGGGGGAGAGAATGTGTCTAATGAGTCCCTTGGAAAGAGAGGCAGAAGAAGAGTTGGTTTCTATATGCCGACTTTCTCTACCACCTAAGGAAGAATCAAACCGGCTTACAATTACCTTCCCTTTCCTTCCCCTCCCCTCAACAGACACCCTGTGAAGTAGGTGGGGCTGAGAGAACTGTGACTAGCCCAAGGTCACACAGCTGGCTTCATGTATAGGGGTGGGAAAACAAACCCAGTTCACCAGATTAGCCTCCGCTGCTCATGTGGAGGAGTGGGGAATCAAACCCGGTTCTCCAGATCAGAGTCCAGCAGATGAGCATGTAACCTTCACACTGGGCATCGTATGGGACAGGTATCTGTGGTGTGAGCCAGCAGAGGACAGCCCGCCACCTCCATCTGGTTTTGACACCCCCAAAAGAAACCCACCAGAGCCTGGGGATATAGCAGGAGGCAAAGGGAAATGTTTTTGTTTGCTGTAGAGTTCATTCCCCCTGTTTCATGCCGAGACTTGCTGGCAGTTTTTGCTATGATGCTACTTGGTAATTAATTAGGTGTCAGAAATGAGCCTGGAGGGCTGCCCCGTTCTCCTTTCCACGCTGCTCCACTCAGAGGCTGTCTGCTGCAATCAGATGCCAGGGGAGCTCAGGCCCCAAGTCTCTGGGCGCTTGGCATGCCGCATCCTGCTCCCCTTGTCCTGGTTTCCTCTCCAAGTTCAGCACCTTGCATTGATCATAAACTTGAGACAGATCTAAGGAAACCCTTTTTGCCTGCCGGACGGGGTCAGCGGGGGTCGAATCTCTTCTCGAATGGCAGCAGCTGCCTCCTGCTCTAGGGCAGGGGGTTGAATGGGTTGTGGCCTTCGGGTTCCCTCCCGAATTTGCTTTTCACAGCAGGCATCTCATGGAAGCGGTCTTTGTGCACAAGGGGCCTTGCCTTAGGGCTCTAGAGAAGATAGACTCCACATGGTCCTCCACACCTCAGTTGCTGTACCCACATGCTTGCCAAGCCCAACCAGAAGCTATAGATGCTGCTGGATGTAGCACGGCCACCTTCGGCCTTGGCTGGCCGTGCTGTTGATAGGGAGGGGGGCTGTTCATTGCACATGGGGGAGAGGACAGAATATTCAGCTGCCTGCCATTCTGAAGAAGAAGAGTTGGTTTTTATATGCCAACTTTCTCTACCACTTAAGGAAGAATCAAACTGGCTTACAATCACCTTCCCTTCCCCTCAACAGACACCCTGTGAAGTAGGTGGGGCTGAGAGAGTTGTGACTAGCCCAAGGCCACCCAGCTGGCTTCATGTGTAGGAGTGGGGAATCAAATCCAGTTCACCAGATTACCGTCTACCGCTCCTGTGGAGGAGTGGGGGAATCAAACCCGGTTCTCCAGATCAGAGTCCACCACTCCAAACCACCGCTCTTAACCATTATGTCACACTGGCTATCTCATTCTGGCAGGTTTCTGATAGCTGCCAAAGTGCCTGGCCAAGTGCCTGGAAGCACTGAGAATGCCTGGAGTGATCCTACCTCCCCACAAGCAAAGTGATAAAATGAACCCAGTTTGCCGTTGGCTGGTTGTGGCCCGCCCGTCCCCATCTCAATACCATTTGATGGTTTGGAAATGCTGGTGGAGACCTTCGCTCGGGAGGGGTGTGGGACCCCGTTGTGCTAGGCCTGTTGAGGGTGGCAACATGGGGGGCACCCCTTTCGAGCCTCAGCTTTTCTCAGTGGCATGGAGTCTCCGCAAAAGGCAACTCCCCTTGTGCTCACCATTGTCTTCCCCCCACTCTGCGGGTTCTCCCTAGTTTTTTTTAAATAGGTCGTTTGTGTATCACAATGTTTTTTAACCATAATCGAAAGGTAAAGATAGTTCCTTGTGCAAGCACTGTATCAATACTGACCCATGGGGTGATGTCACGTTTACTAGGCAGACTTTGTTTTACGGGGTGGTTTGCCACTGCCTTCCCCAGTCATCTTCCCTTTACCCCCATCAAGCTGGGTACTCATTTTGCCGACCTCGGAAGGATGGAAGGCTGAGTCCATCAACTCAGTATTATGGGAGAGGGAGTTTTTCTCCCTCTCCCATAATACTAGAACACGGGGTCATCTGCTAAAGCTGGAGGGTGAGAGATTCAAAACAGATAAAAGGAAGTATTTTTTCACACACCGCATAGTTAAATTGTGGAACTCCCTCCCCCAGGATATGGTGATGGCTGCCAGCTTGGAGGGCTTTAAGAAGGGAGTGGACATATTCATGGAGGAGAGGGCTATTCATGGCTGTTAGTTAGAATGGATACTAGTCATGCTGCATACCTATTCTCTCTAGTATCAGAGGAGCATGCCTATTATTTTGGGTGCGGTGGAACACAGGCAGGATGGTGCTGCTGCACTCGTCTTGTTGGTGGCTTCCTAGAGGCACCTGGTTGGCCACTGTGTGAACAGACTGCTGGACTTGATGGGCCTTGGTCTGATCCAGCAGGGCTTTTCTTATGTTCTTATGAGTCAACCTTGAGCCGGCTACCTTGAAACCGACTTCCGTCTGGATCAAACTCAGGTCGTGAGTGGAGCTTTTGACTGCAGTACTGCAGCTTACCACTCTGCGCCACGGGACTCCTTACAACCATGATAACTGCCTATTTGAAGTTGGCAGAAAGCTTACTGAAAGTGAGGGGAGGGGAAGGGTGGGAGAAGCAATGATGCCAGGTGTGGAAACCGGCACCTTCTCTTCCACTCTTTCCCCGACCCCATTTTGGGGTCATTTTTTGTGTGTGAAAGATCATACAAAAGCAGGTTTGGGGAAAACTGCAGCGGAACAAGGGAAAACCCAGAAGGGGAACGACCAGACAGCTATGTTGTGCAAAATCCCCCAAATCTGAAGCATGGCTGTTATTAGGGCAACTATGTTGTGCAAAATCCCCAAACCTGAAGAATGGCTGCTATTTGGGCAGTGAGAGTGAGCCAGAGTTCCGTGTGAATGCCACAGTCACCTTTATGGTCTCCGTGAAGGACCACCAATGGGACTGCAACAGGCAGCAACCCAGAACGTATCAGAAAGCCTCATGCTGAAGGTGTGGTTGGCTGAAGGATGAGATTGCTCAAGAACGGGGTTGATTTCTTCTGGCTGCTACCAGCTTGCAGTTGTAAGGACTGGGTGGGCCCCATCTGTGGCCCAGGACTGTGGAATGCCTTGTGGAGAACCAGATGGCATCCGGGCTGAGCCTTTCCGAAGGGGAGAGTCCTTCGCTCAGTAGAGCACATGTTCTGCTAACAGGTTTAACCGCCAGTAAAAGGATCGCAGGGAGCCGTCCCGGGCAGGACCCTCTGCCTGAGGCTCTAGAGGGCCTCTGCCAGTCAGAGGATGTGAGGTGGGTAGAGTGGGTGGCTTCAGATGTTCCAGCATGGTGTAGTGGTTAAGAGCGGTGGACTCTAATCTGGAGAACCAGGTTTGATTCCCCACTCCTCCACATGAGCGGCGGACTCTAATCTGGAGTGCCGGGTTTGATTCCCCACTCCTCCACATGAGCGCCAGACTCTAATCTGGAGAACCGGGTTTGATTCCCCACTCCTCCACATGAAACCTGCTGGGTGACCTTGGGCTAGTCCCAGTTCTCTCCGAACTCTCTCAGCCTCACCTACCTCACAAGGTGCCTGTTGTGGGGAGAGGAAGGGAAGGTGATTGTGAGCCTGTTTGAGACTCTTTAAAGGTAGAGAAAATCGGCGTATAAAAACAAACTCTTCTTCTTCTAAGGGTAGGGCTTTGTGTACACTGCTAATTCCATATGCGGCCAATCTGAAGGGTTATTTATTATATTTTATTTAAACATTTTTATGCCACCTTTCCACTCAGCTTAGAGTCCCCAAGGAAGTGATTGATCGAAACATTAAAATAACTTAGAAGTTTGCACAATATAAATGTAATGTAAGTAAAGGTTGCATCTGACTTAACCAGTTCTTAGAGCTGGTGGAGGGTGTCAATAATTCTGTGTGTGTAAAGTGCCGTCAACTCACAGCTGACTTATGGCAACCCAGTAGAGCTTTCAAGGCAAGAGACATTGAGAGGTGGTTTGCCATTGCCTGCCTCTGCTTAGCTACCCTGGTATTCCTGGGTGGTCTCCCGTCCAAGTACTAACCAGGGCCGACCATGCTTAGCTTCTGAGATCTGCCAAGATCAGGCTAGCCTGGGCCATCCAGGTCAGGGCTGTCAGTAATTAGCCAAGAGGAAAGACAGCCTCTTTCCTTATGTTACCAAGGAGGAAGATATGTGTGGCTTTGGGGCACCATGATGCTGAGCCATAAGACTGTGCTAGGCAGGCCGAATCCTTCCATCTCTTTCCAGTCCTGAGTAGGTCTCCATGACACCTTCCTCTTGATCACTCCATCTTGACCTTGCTGGGATGCACTGAGTCAGCCATCCCAGAGAGAGATTCTGCAGTTGTTTTAGTATTGACACAGCACAGGGGGAACTGTGGGAAGGGGCTGTGGCTCAGTGGTAGAGCATCTGCTTGGCATGCAGAAGGTCCCTGGTTCAATCCCTGGCATCTCCAGTTAAAGGGACAAGGCAAGTAGGTGATGAGAAAGATTTCTACCTGAGACCCTGGAGAGCCGCTGCCGGTCTGAGTAGACAATGCTGACTTTGATGGATCAAGGGTCTGATTCAGTATAACGCAGTTTCACGTTTTCATGTCAATCTAAGCTCTCTCTCGCAAGCCAGGGGGTCCCACCCAACATCCAAAGCCTCTTCATGGTGGTTTTCAGGAGGCTTGGAAACACATTTCAAATTTCTCGAGGCCAGAATCAAACCTTTGGAAGCCATGCCTGGGTACAGAGCCCAAATTCATAAGTTCTAGCACCAAATCATTAAGGTCTACTAAAATTCCGAAGTGGTTGGGAAAGGGTTTAATTATTATTGCTTCCCTTCCAAAGAATCCTTGGAATCATAGTTTTATTAAGCACTCCTGCCTCCTTCACAGAACTATCATTCCAGATATTCCCAAGTGGCAATGATTAATTTGCAAACTGCTCTGAAATTGGTTTCATTTGGTCACTTGGGCTTCTACGCAGGTTTTTTTTACCCAAATGGACTGCAGCGTGCCCCCGCTTTTTACAGGAAGCTCCCCACAACATAATGCTCCTTCCAGGCACAACTTGTGGGCCTCCCAGGACCGGCTCAGGAAGAACTGCCCAACGGCTGAAAGGGGAGTGTTCATGTGGACGCTCTGCCTGCAGCTAATCTCCACCTCCCAAATGACAGGCAGGCTCTGCATTTAGAACCCCACCACCACCACTTTGTAAGGCTTCCCCCCCCCTTTTGACAGCTGGGAAGGGAGAAAGGGGGGTTGTCGGGCTGGGGGTGGGGGCATATGATTGTTATCACATCAGCACCCCTTTTATCCCATGACTAAGTTTACTCAGTAGCCTTTGGTGTAGGACTTCTCCAAACTGTTTCGTGTCTGCCATCTCACCCCATTCCACATACTTGTTAAAACTCCCGAAAAAAAGTCCAGAGGTTGGGTGATTCAGAACTACTGGTCAAAGAAGCCATGCTGATCCTTCCTTAGTAGTACTTCTTCCTCTATGTTCCTCTTTTCTTTTCTTTTAATAACAATATGTCTAAAATAGATGTTAGCCTATCTGGTCCGATATTTACTGGATATGTTTTAAAATACAGACATTATATCTTCTACTTCCCATTCTTTTGGTAAGAATGCCAGTTTTAGTAGCAAGCTGCACATATGGGACGTAGCCATTTTGTATTTGAATTCTGGAGGTGTTCTTGAGAAAACCCCATGTGGATACCAGTGACTTATTACTTTTTAATTTGACAGGAGGCTCTAGAACTTACTCTGGCATTTCTCTGTTTGGCCCCATTCTTCAAATAACCTTCCAAAAATAATGGTTCCAGGATGAGTAACTGCCCCACATTTTCCAGTGAATACAGATGTAAAGAGTTCATTCAGTTGATCTGCAGTCTCTTTGTCTTCTTTTCACAATCTTATATTATCCAATTGCCCATCTCTGTTTGTTTGTTTGTTTTTGCATGCTTCTGGTGTATTTAAATACATGGGGTTTTTTTGCTTTTACAACCTGCTCCTCAGATTCTCGTTTTGCTGCCTTCTTTTTGTTGTGCCACAAGTCTGAGCTCCTTTGTGTTGTGCTCATTTGGACCAGACTTCTGATTGTTAAAGGAAGCTGCTGTGTCCTTTATGGCTTCCTTGACTTAGCTGATTAGCCACATTGGCATCCTCTAAGCTTTGACTGCATCTTTCTTAATCTGCAGGATCAGAGGAGCATGCCTATTATCTTAGGTGCTGTGGAACACAGGCAGGATAATTCTGCTGCAGTCGTCTTGTTTGGGGGCTTCCTAGAGGCACCTGGTTGGCCCCTGCGTGAACAGACTGCTGGACTAGATGGGCCCTGGTCTGATCCAGCAGGGCTTTTCTTATGTTCTTATATGCAGAGAGTGAGAGATGTGGCCCAGGCTAGCCCTATCATATAGGAAGCTAAGCAGGGTTCACCCTGGTTAGTACTTGGATGGGAGATCCCCCAGGAAGTCCAGGGTTGCTACGCAGAGGCGGCCAATGGCAAGCCACCTCTGTTCATCTCTTGCTCTGCAGGGTCACATTAATTGGCTGAGACTTGAGGGCACTTTCCACCATATATGCTATCTGAGCTTGGATTATCCTTGATTTAAATCAAGAGCCTCCAAGGATCCTGACTATATCTTGCCCCTCTTTGCTGTCCCTTTCAACTTCCTTCTGGCTGGCCCCTTCCTTTTTTAGAAGTTGTTCTACTGAAACCAAATGTGGTTGTGCTGGGCTGGGCTTTGAAGGGGTAATTTTTCATACATACCTGCAGAACTGAATAGCGCTCAGTCGCTATTCCCAACAATGCTTACATCTCTTCAGCATCACTCAGGATAAAGTCCAGGGTCGCCTCCTCTCTAGGTTTGCCAACCTCCAGGTAGTAGCTGGAGATCTCCTGCTATTACAACTGATCTCCAGCCGATAGAGATCACTTCACCTGGAGAAAATGGCCGCTCTTTGGCATTGAAGTCCCTCCCCTTCCCAAACCCCACCCCAAAAACCTACCGTTGGCGGCAAAGAGAGTCCTGACAACTGTACCCCTCTCTAACTTGTCCACAGCACAGTAATTTCTGGGGCTTAGAAACTGATTTGTGTGTGTGTGCACGCGCACGGAAACTTGGGGTGATTTTTGAGAGTGCTGCTACCTGTTTTCCTAGGTCAGTGGTCGGCAAATTCATTAGTTTGTTTTATTTAATTGTTTTATTAGCTGACACTAGTGCTTTTAAAGTGTCTTTGTGGTGGTGATTGTATTATTGTAACTCACTATAAGTTCTTTTTTATAGTAAGTCACATTGGAAGTCAAGTGTGTCTGACAATGCGGGGCACAAATGGTTAATGAAGTAAATAAACATCTGCCTATTAAATAAAGTGGCTGGAGATGCCGGGGATTTCTCTGGGACCTTGTTTGTGCAAAGTGTTTGCTCTGAGCCCCAGTTCTGTAACTACGCAGTGTACCCACACACCTCTACAAGAGAGCATTGTCAAGCCCAGCTGCTTCTGTAGGTAATTTTAGATAACTGGAAACGAATCCATTGAGTTCTTAATCCTTTTAAGGCCTGATTCCAAGTTCCAACCTTCCTCTTCTTCCTTCCTTCCTTCCTTCCTTCCTTCCTTCCTTCCTTCCTTCCTTCCTTCCTTCCTTCCTTCCTTCCTTCCTTCCTTCCTTCCTTCCTTCCTTCCTTCCTTCCTTCCTTTCTTCCTTCCTTCCCTTTCTGTTTTAAAGAAGTTTTTTGTGACGTAGGTGCACTGACTTTACATCTGTTGGTGGTGCTGTTTTGTACATGGTCTTGAGTAATGCTGTGGGAAGGTAGCAATCATGTGTTACAAATGGCAAACAAAATAGGAAATGTGCTGTGTGAAAACAGCGAAGTGCTCCAAGCCTTCCACAGAACATTCTCCCAGTGCGCCTTGCACCAACCAGGAAGCCAGCATTACCCCACAGGGAGAATCGGTGCCCAGATCAGGCGCGCCTGTGTTGTACTGGGCATCCTCCCCCACCCCTTGAACTGGCACACTCCACCACCTGGCCTGGATTCTGCCTGTCCCCCATCTTTATCCCTCTCTCCCCTGGTGCTTGCCTCTGGCCAGTGGATGGGAGGGGAGGTTCCTTTCCCCTTCTTTTCCCTGCCATATGATGGGTTCGAGAGAGCCCCGTGGCGCAGAGTGGTAAGCTGCAGTACTGCAGTCAAAAAGCTCTGCTCACGACCTGAGTTCGATCCCGATGGAAGTCGATTTTCAGGTAGCCGGCTCGAGGTCGACTCAGCCTTCCATCCTTCCGAGGTCGGTAAAATGTGTACCCAGCTTGCTGGGGGTAAAGAGTAGATGACTGGGGAAGGCACTGGCAAACCACCCCGTAAACTGAATCTGTCTAGTAAACGTCGGGATGTGACGTCACTCCATGGGTCAGGAATGACCCGGTGCTTGCACAGGGGACTACCTTTACCTATGATGGGTTCAGGTGGCTGATGTGCCAGGGAGCCTTGAGCTTTTCTGTGGGGTACTTTCTGTGCTGACCATTAAGGGGTCTCCTCTCCCTTCTGCTCTAAGCCAGGCCTCCAGTCCATGGAAAGGGGTTTCCTGTTTCTGACAGGGAGAAGGAAACATGGGCAACCCATTCATTCTCCTTGCTGCTGGGATTGCTTTGCTTGCAGCGGGGGGTGGGGGGGAGAAAGGCATGGATGGTGACTGGCGCAGCCCTGGCAAAGAAGAGTGGGAGCAGAGATGCAAAGGAGGAGCCGAGTAAAATCATCCTCTGAGCACATAAAAAGCAAGGGAGGCTCTGCTGGGTTGAGCCAAAGGGCTGTCTGGTCCAGCGTTCTGTTTCCAGCAGCCGGACCCCCTGCCAGCTTCTTCCCTTCCCCCCCCCACCCCAAGTTCACAAGCAGTGCAGCAGCTCATCTCCACCTTGGACCCTACAACCTGGACTCCAGAGATATATTGCCTGCATATTTGCAGGTTCTGTCTAGGTACCATGGTTAAATGGACATGTACAGCCCCTGAAGCATGCCCCATACCTCTCCACTGTGCCTGTGGGGCCTTACTGGAGAGGAGAGCCGCCTCGCTGGCTATGTGGCCGCTTTTGTTTGGGCCAGCTTGACTGACGGAGGTCGCAAGCGCTCCTCGCGTCACCTCCTCCCAGAAATCTTTCTGGCAAATGTCCTAAAGAAGGGCACGGTCTTTTATTTCTCTTCTTTTTGCCTTTATCGTATTCATCTGGAGACTTCACGCCCCACCTTTTGACCCCTCTGAGTACCCAAGGCAGCTTGTGGTGAACAGAAATAAAAATAACAAGGTGGGAGGGAGGGGAATCAATACAAAAAGCAGCAGGAATGGCAATAAAAGGCACTGCAAACTTTGTAGTAGCAAATTTCGAACGGTCCATTTAAAAAAGCCCGTTTTAACAGCAGCAAAAATAGAAATGAAACCATATAACCGTCACCTAACAAAGTTAAGTAGCAGACTCAAAAACCTCTGCAGGAGTGACGGCTCAATGCACCGTGTTCCGTTCAGCTTCCAAGGCAGCCCCCTGTAGAGGACAAGGCAGTAATCCAGCTGGGGTGTGACCAAGGCAGGCATGATGATGGCCGCACTCTGGGGACGAACCAGTCTAGTCTGGTGAAAGACACCCCAGCCACCGCTGCCGTCTGCTCATCCAGGAACAGCAGCAAATCCTGGAACGCTGTCAGAGCCCTGACTCCACCCAGAACAAACTTGTATACCTGTGCCCCATGGTGCTTCCATCTCTCCTGGGATGAGTATCGTTTGGTTTGCCTATCCATAATCCAGCCGGTAGTTCAGGGTAATAATACTAGAACACCGGGGGGGGGGGGTTCATCTGCTGAAGCCGGAGGGTGAGAGATTCAAAACAGATAAAAGGAAGTATTTCTTCGCACAACGCATAGTATAGATTGTGGAGCTTCCTGCCCCAGGATGTGGTGATGGTTGCCAACTTGGAAGGCTTTAAGAGGGGAGTGGACATGTTTATGGAGGATAGGGCTATTCATGGCTACTAGTCGAAATGAATACTAGTCATGATGCATACCTATTCTCTCCAGGATCAGAGGATAATGCCTATTATGTTAGGTGCTGTGGAACACAGACAGGACAATGCTGCTGTGGTCGTCTTGTTTGTGGGCTTCCCAGAGGCACCTGGTTGGCCACTGTGTGGACTGCTGGACTTGATTGTCTGATCTAGCATGGCCTTTCTTATGTTCTTATGTACGGCTTTAAGAGGTGAGTGGACATGTTCATGGAGAATATGGCTGTCCATGGCTACTAAGTCAAAATGGATACTAGCCATGATGCACACCTATTCTCTCCAGGATCAGAGGAGCATGCCCGTTATGTTAGGTGCTGTGGAACACAGGCAGGATGGTGCTGCTGCAGCCGTCTTGTTTGTGGGCTTCCTAGAGGCACCTGGTTGGCTACTGTGTGAACGGACTGCTGGACTTGATGGGCCTTGGTCTGATCCAGCAGGGCTTTTCTTATGTTTTTTATGTTTGGCACTTCCCTGGAATTGGGCAGAAAAGGAGACAGACAGATAGAGAGCTGGGGATTTTAGCATCTTGATGATTCTTTGGGCTTAAGTCTCCGGGTGCCTCACCCAGGAGCTTCATGTAGATGTTAACAAGGTAGGGTAATACTAGGTCTTTGGGCTCTGGCTGTAGTCTTCTCCCAGTGCCTTCTTCTGTGGCCTTCCCAGTTGGGAAAGAATAGAGCTGCCTTAAAATGCTTCCCAGCCACATGATCCAGAAAGATACTGTGGTTGATGGTATTGAAAGTTCCTGAGAAGTCTTAAGAGAGCCAGCTGGATCCTCTCACCCTTTCTTATCACTCTGTTCTCAATTTAGGAAGAGAAGAAGATAGGGTTTGGGGGGGGCGGGGACAGGATGGATGAGGAAACTGATTAAAATGCCAATGAAAAAAAAATACCTTCTCTGCCTGATGAAGGCTTCTGTGTAACTGCAAAGCTTATTCCTGTAAAGGGTGCCAATTGTCTGTTTCGTATCTCCCCTGCTGCTAGGGAGAGTGTCTCTGTCTCATGTGAATGCACACACACGCCCCGGCAGCTGAGACTAAGCTGCGCCCTTGCTCACCTTCCAGCCCAGCTGGCAGCTAGGGGCTTTTGCCCTCGCCTCCCACCCCTGCACTCACCTGGACCCTCCGCTGCTCAAAGAGCCCTTGGCCTCGCCCCCCTGCAGCAGAAGCTGCCAGGCACTCGAGGGTGATAGAGGCAAACGGAAGAGCTCCAGTTGCCTTTCCCCCTCTCGATCAGTTGCCCACTGAGGGGTTGGGCGGGAGTCACTTTTGAGGCTGGCTCTGCCCAGCCTCCCAGGTTGTTTCTGGCTCTGGCTGAAGGGGGCAAACGGATGTCCTCCCCACATGGGCTGTGAAGGGGGGGGGAGGTGGAGACGAGCTGCCACTGAGAGGGGTGCTGGGGTGACAGTCAAGTCCTGAACACATGAAGCTGCCTTATACTGAATCAGACCCTTGGTCCATCAAAGTCAGTATTGTCTACTCAGACTGGCAGCGGCTCTCCAGGGTCTCAGGAAGGGGTCTTTCACATCACCTACTTGCCCAATCCCTTTAACTGGAGATGCCGGGGATAGAACCTGGGACCTTCTGCATGCCAAGCAGAGGCTCTGCCACTGAGCCACAGCCCCTCCTGGATGAGTTTGCAGGAGGAGAGGGGGAAACTTCCTTCTTTGGCCACGGCTTTGCAATTGCCCGTGGCGTGCAAGATGCCTCTTTGATATCCATGGCAAAGGTGAGACTCGAAATCGGGTCTCGGGAAGGTTCTGCCTCTGAGTGTCCATCCCGTTCTCCCCCCCCCCCCGCTGACCCACCCTCAGTGCTCTGACTTTGTTTTTCCTCCTCCTCTCTCCTCTCCCCCCATCCCCACTTTGTAGGTTATTGCGGCCGACTGCAAGAGGGTCACGGTGCTGAAGTATTTCCTGGAAGCCCTTTGTGGCCAAGAAGAGCCATTGCTGGCATTCAAGGGTGGAAAGTATGTGTCAGTGGCCCCCGTCCCAGACGCCATGGGAAAGGAAATGGCAAGCCAAGAGGGAAAACAACTGCAAGATCAGGTACTGGGTGGGGAGGGCATGCACGGCAGGAGCGAGGCCCCCAGTGGGCCTGGGCTGGCCTGCTATTTATAACGGGGGGGGGGGGGAGAGAAGGCTGCGCAATGTCTCTTGAGCATGCTGCGCTCATGTGCCCCTTCCTGCCAGTCCCACCCAAGAGCCTTTCTCTCTGGCTCTCTGGCAACAGCGATGAGTTCCAGATGCGCCTTGCAAATACGATTCAGTGGGGGGAGCAGAGCTTTAATAATGTGCAGCTCCGGCGCAGCAGGAAGGGGGTGGAGAGGAAGAGCGGGGTGGGGGGTTAGGGTTCAGTCTCAGGATCGAGTTTATAGCGGTGGAGCGGGCGGGGGGACAGCACTGAACAGCAGCCTCCAACACACGTACAGGAAGAGGGATTGGTGCTGGCTCTTCTCCTCCTCTCCCCCCACCCTCCCTCCCTCACCGTTCACATCCTGATGTGATTAAGGAATTTCTCCTCTTGTTTTTTCTGCCCCGGCTTGTTCCTTTAGCCCGGGGTTCTCTACAGGCCGTGCCTGCGTGTATGTGGCGTCCCTGCCAGCCACTCTACGGAGCTACGCTTGTCCTGTGTAGGACCTCGCAGGAGACGAGGCCGCTTAGGGTAGGGTGGGGGTGTTTGGCCCCAGCCCTGCGGGGCCCACAGTGCTTGTTGTAGGGGCCCGCAAGGTTAGGATCCTCTGTGGATTCCGTCCGCGGCAGAATATTCTCGCTCGTACTGGTAAAACCTTGGGAAGTGTACATGTTACAAATGTGTGTGCTCAGGGCGCTTGTCTGTATAAGCGAGGGCGCTGAGGCTGGCTGCGTGCCCCATGCGCACATTCTTGCTGTGTTCTTTCCCACATCGGCAGGAAATTCTTCTGGTAGCAGCACCCTGGCCATTTCTGGAGGGACGGGTTGAGCCGGGCTTCTGGGGAATTCTGGGAATTGTAGTACAGAAAAGGGAGGTGGGAATCCCCAGCACTCTGCGGCCTTCCTGGGTTGCGCTTCCAAGGATTTCTCATAGGGAGAGGCAACAGGCATATGAATCCTCCATCCCGGCTTGCATCGCAATGGTTCTTCTCTCCCCACCCCCCGTTTCTCTCTGGCGGCCCATTCCGCAACAAGGAGGAGGATGTCAGGATCGAGGCCTTTGAAGATGACTCGGAGGCCGAAGGCAGCGGTGGAGAGCTGGACATCCGGGAGCTCCGGGCGAGGAAGCAAGCGTTGTCCAGGAAGGTTGCTGAGCAGCAGCGCCGCCAAGACAAAATCCAGGTGGGCTGGGGAGGGCAGGAGGGGAAGCACCTCAGGGTATTGCATGAGAAGGACCGAGATCTTCCCCTGTCTGGGTGTGTAGCCCGTCTTCAGGGAGGAGGGCGGGGAGGGAACACTTTGCAAAATCCTCCCAAGAGATGTCCGCTTGGGGGAAAGGTATAGAATTCCACTGTGCCCCTGCAGGGAGCCAGTCCTAGAGGAGAAAAAGAAGAAGAGTTGGTTTTTATACGCCGACTTTCTCTGCCACTTAAAGAGTGGGACAAGTTCAAGGTCACCCAGCCAGGTTCATGGGTAGGAGCGGAAAACCAACCTGGTTCACCAGATTAGCCTCCGCTGCTCATGTGGAGGAGCGGGGAAGCCAACCCGGTTCTCCAGATCAGAGTCCACCGTTCCAAACCACCGCTCTTAGCCACTACACCATGCTGGGGCGGGGCTTGGTCATTCTCTCCCACCAGCCTGCAGTCTCCCCGGGATCCAGCGAAAGCAGGCTGCGGGGCTGGCCCAGAGGGTCTGGGGGGCAGCGGGACCAGCCTTTTCAGAACATGCGGGCCCACTTCCTTTTGGACGTACCTTTCCTAAAACAGCCTTCTCCCCCAACCACGGCTGAACTGGACAATATCTCATCGAGCCCCAGCAGTCCCATTGACACCCCCCCCCACACACACACACACACACAAAGTTGAAGCCTCTCTGCGCTGGCCCTTTCAGAGCGAGTCCAGCCACGGGCGTTGGCCGCCTGGCTTTCTCTCGACCCCGCTCGCTGGCTGACTCCCTGAAGCCCGGAGAAGGGTTCCTCAGCAGCCGAGGGAAATTCCCCCCCCCTCCATCCTCTGCAGTGCCCAGGGCCCTTCACTTCCATAACTCTTAATTTCCCAGCCTTGAACGCCGGCCAAACACATCTGTCTAGCCATATGCGTGAACTCTGGAGTCTGTGCCGAGGTGGTTGTAAAACAGGGCCGCTGAAGGCCCTACTGGGAGAGCGTGCACATGTGTGCCCGCTGGCTGTTGGCTGCAGGCCCAGAACCACCGCTCTTTGCTCTCCAGGCCCACCGTTGCCTGCCGCAGTGAGCCTTCTGCCTGCCAGGGGGAACAGGCCTGGATTCTAGCAAGCGAGAGAGGTGTGTGTGTGTGTGTGTGAGAGAGAGAGAGAGAGAGAGAGAGAATGCAACTCGCTCAGTTCCACTCAGGCAGTGGTGGAGCCCGAGTGCCGAATCTGCTCAAGGCCTTGCGGCGGCACCGCTTTAGAAAAGGACACCCGCGGTCCGAACCTGATGGCGGCAAGGACCCGTCATGTGGGAATGAGGGGCTGTGGTTCAACGGTAGAGAATCCTCTTGGCATGCAGAAGGTCCCAGGTTCAGTCTCCAGCATCTCCAGTTCAAGGGACTTGGCAAGTGGGGAATGCGAAAGACCCCTGCCTCTGCCTGAGACCCTGGAGAGCCGCTGCCGGTCTGAGTGCACAAATCCCTTTAACTGGAGATGCCGGGGACTGAACCTTCCCCCCCCCCCCGCCTCAGATTCCCCTGGCAGATTCCCTGTTTGGCTCCTGAGGACAGGAGTGTGGCGGACCAGAGACTCCAGATGTGGTGCTCTCAGAGAAGGAATGCGAGTTCTGCTCAGGTCTGGGAATTGGGAAGGTGGACTTCAAGTCTGAAGAGATGGTGTTCAGGCCTCGGCGCTTCTTCCTTTTCTCCCACCCCCCTCGTTTAAAGGAACGGAGCTGTCCGAGCAGGTGGCTGGGCTCCCTGATTCCAGCTCTCCCTGGAAGGTTCCGGCTCAGCCGAACAGGGCAGGCCCCTCTTAGCCGCTTTGGGTCTCCGCTAGTGATCCTGAGGGAAGGGGGGATGAATGTAGGAAGGGGGGCTGGCAGGTCAGAGGCCAATTTCTGGGTTGTGTGAGGCCCCCCCCAAGAGAGCACGGCCGAGCCTCGGGGCCCCTCCACACCAGTCAGTGACCTTCTCCTGAGGAGGGGCTGTGGCTAGCAGGCCCCTGATGCTGCCGCCTCGCACAGCTAAGCGTGCCTGAATCGGGACCTGGAGCAGAGGCCTCCTGGGAAATCCGCCAGGCACTGCCTTTAGGGGAAGCAGGTGGGGTGTGCTTGTCGCACGTGACAAATAATAAGGGGGGGTCGCTGCAAACCCTGCCCCCTTAAATCCAGATTTTAGGAACACTCCACAAGCTCAGAGGGCCTTTTTTCCCTTCTGCTCTCTTGTGTTCTGGGTTCAAGATGAGGGTGCTGAAAACCGTCCCTGGGGAGCTGGCAGTGGGGAGCTAGCAATGGTGCCCTTGGAGATGTGCTTCCAGCTCTGCCTCTCAGATGCTGCACTGGCTGCCTAGCTCTTTGTGCAAGCAGCGGCAGCATTTCCTGCGCCACTGAGCACATCCCACCTGAAACACAACAAGCCCTTCCTCTCATCAACCCCTATTCTTTTCTGGGCGCAGCAGCAGCAGCAGCAGCTTCAGTTCCCGTGGGGCGGGGGGGGGGCATTCTGACAGGACTGCCAAGAATAGTTCTGCTCCTGTCCTTGCAAGGCCCAGCTGCTCTCCTGCAGGAGGGGTGGGAGCCACTGGCTAAATATAGCCCTGTCCTGCTTGCCCTCCACACCGGGGAAACAATGAGCCGGAGTTCACACACCTGCCAGCAGCGGAAGGGCAACCCCCCGAAGAGCGGCTCCGCCGCGTCGGTGGCAGCAAGAGCCGATGGCCCACGACTGGACAGCGGGCACGTCGGTCCTCAAAGTGAGAGCCGGCCGACCCCCATTGACATCGAGGAAACCGCTCCCATCTCACGGAGCGGGCAGGGCAGAGGCGCCGTCTGCCACCGGCCCCGGCGGCGCACGTTCTTCTTTCCGAGAGGGGCCCGGCCCTCTTCCCCGGAAGCCCCGCTTGTTAATCTCGGGTCTGTTCATACAGGCTAGGAGAAGTGCAGACTGCACACGCTCAGAGGCCATTAGTGGCGCCTTTTCCAAGATGGGACAGGCTGGGGGACATGCCGGCAAGCAGAGGATACCAGATTCTGACACGGAAACGCTTCCTGGTATTGCTCTCCCCCCCCCCTCCCCGCCAAGCCTGGTCTCACTCCGATGCAGGCACCCTCCTTTCTGGCATAAAGCCCCTTCTCCCACCCCCCCCCCACCCCCGTTGTGCCTGGCTGGAAGTCGGCACTCCCTCATACCCCCTTGGCCAGCAGCTGCCAAACACAAATAAACCTCCTTCTGGCCTCTGAACCCTGCTGAGGCGAGTTCCCCTCCAGCTCCTTGAATGGGGAGGGGGGGGGAACTTGGCACCGTCCCCGCAGCCATTCTCATCCGGTCGTCCTCTCCTTGGCCAGCCTAGGGGGCAGGATGGGACGTGACAGCCAGCACAGGGCCTTTTTCAGGGCAGCCAGGAGCCTGGAAGTCTAGGGCAGGAGCGCAGGGAGACACCTTCTGGGCATCAGCTGCACATGTGGGTACTGGGAAGCACATGTGGCGCCATGCCTGGATTTTTAATGTGCCGGGCGGGTATGTTGCTGGTGACCGGTGCATCTTTGCATTTGCATTGTTAGGATCATGGGGAGGTTTTCTTTTTTGCAGAATTCAGCCGGCGTAGTGTAGTGGTTAAGAGCGGTGGACTCTAATCTGGAGAACCGGGTTCAATTCTCCGCTCCTCCACATGAAGCCTGCTGTGTGACCTTGGGCTAGACACAGCTCTCTCCGAATTCTTCTCAGCCCCACCTACCTCACAAGGCGCCTGTTGTGGGGCAGGGGGATGGAAGGCGATTTGCTTTGAGACTCCTTATAGCAGGGAAAAACAAGATATGAAAACCAACTGCTCTTGGGAGAGGGAAGAAAAAATACGCATACTTTGCAAGCCTCAAGCTCATCTGGAGGTGAGAGATGTATGGAATCTGAAAAGCCGCTAGAGGGGCAGAGCAAGAGGGAGGGGCTGTGGCTCAGTGGTAGAGCATTTGCATGCAGAAAGTCACAGGTTCAATTCCTGGCGTTTCCAGTTAAAGGGACTAAGCAAGGAGGTGATGTGAAAGACCCCTGCCTGAGACCCTGGAGAGCCACTTGCTGGTCTGAGTACACCATATTGACTTTGATGGACCAAGGGTCTCATTCAGTAGAAGGCAGCTTAATGTGTGTTCATGTGGTTTCCAGTGGTCCCAAAGTGGTTAGCACCTACCAGGATGAATTCTGTATAAAGTGAGCAGAATGTGGAGAGGGAGGAGCTGATTCTATAACCTTAGGCAGATCATGAGAGGGAGGGCACCTTGGCCATCTTCTGGGCATGAAGTATGGGTCACGGGGTGTGTGGAGGGGAGGTAGTTCAGAATTGTTCAGGGGGTTGGAATAGATGACCCTGGTGGTCCCTTCCAACTATGATTCTATGAGTTGTACAAGAAGACGTGATCGGTCTCTGTGGGGACAGTCGTCAGAATCATAGAGTTGGAAGGGACCACCAGGGTCATCTGTTCCAACCCCCTGAACAGTTCTGAACTACCTCCCCTCCACACCCCCAGTGACTCATACTTCATGCCCAGAAGATGGCCAAGATGCCCTCCCTCTCATGATCTCCGTTAAGTCACTCTTGGGCCTGTTGCAATTTAACACCCAGGTCTGTGATTGCTGTCGAGGCTGACTTGGCACGGTGGTTTTTTTTTGCAGGCGGTGCTGAAGGACCAAGCTCAAGTGAGGCAGATGGAACTGGAGATCCGCCCCGTCTTCCTGGTACCGGACACCAACGGCTTCATTGACCACCTGGACAGTCTCACCAAACTTTTGGACTGCCGGCAGTTCATCATAGTGGTGCCCCTGATTGGTGAGTGTGGGGTATCTGTCCCTTGGGGTTGGGAAAAGCTGCCGAATCAGGCTTCTTGGAGAGTAAGAATATCCCCATTGGATCTGGCCCAGTGTCCTGTCTCCAGCAGTGACTAGTCAAATACTTCCAGCAGCGTCCCTGTTGCAGTTATTTGATCACCAGATAGACTGCCTCTGGATCTGGAAGCTTTTAAAAAAATCCATCATGATTAATAGCCCCTTGGAAAGCTTTTATCTCCCTGGGGATGTGTCTTAAGAGTCAAACTAGACAGGATGGCGGCCCAGGACAAACCCGCAGCCGTCGGTGCCATTTTAGAGAATTTAGCCATTTAAAAATTGCTGTGAGGGTCTGATTCCGATTGGACTCGTGGTGCAGCAGTACCAGGGGATCTTGTCCCCCCCCCCCCGCGCTCCTTTTAAAGCGCCAAAGCGGCAGGGCCCCCCCGGCCGCATCCGGTACATCACATTAAAAGGCTCGGGGGTGGAGACAGGATCCACCCCTGCTGCCACCATGCTGTGGGCCCCATCGCAGCAATTTTTAAATGGCTCGGTTTTCCTCGAAAATGGCATCGGCAGGCACAGGTTGGCCCCGTGGCCGTCATCACGTCTAGTTTTTGGCCGTCAGGCTTATCCGAATGGTGATTGCCCTCACAGCTTCACGTCTTGACAGGGCTCCATGTGTTTAATGTGAAGAATGACTGCTTTTGGCTCGTCCTGAAGAACTCGCTGCTGTCAGGTCGCAAATGGACTTTCTCCTCCCGTGAAGGATGGTCCCTGATAAAAGGGACCAAGCGCAGTGGTGGGGCTAAACAGAACCTCCGTGGCCAGAAGCAGTCTACCTGGAGCTGCAGGGCCGTTGCTTCCTCGCTCTGCTTGGCGAGCTTCCAAAGCCCGCTGGCCAGCCCACGCTGGAAACGGTGCTGGGCTAGGCGGAGCTTTGGCCCGATCCGGCAGAACTCCCCTTCTAACGTTTCGCTGGGAACTTTGACCAGAGGGAGGCCCCGTCCCGGGCCGTGTCCTTTCGCTGGCTCGGCTCTGACTTTTCTCCTTATAAAGCTGCAGTCCGGCAATTCAGCAAAGCTGGTTCCTGTTATTGGTAAACACTTGGCCCTGGCAGATAGCAGGCGACGGCTGCCGCTGCCGCTGGGTGGTCTGTTTCGCGGGGGGGGGGCTGGGCACACTAGCGTGCCGCTCCCTCGCCTGGGAGTGAGCGTTGCTCTCGCCAAGCCTGGAGGAAGGGGTCAGCAGCCAATTCCCCCCCCCCGTGTGTGTGTTGGGGGGGGCTAATCATCTCTCGCCTCGAGTGCAACCGTCCTAGGCGGCCCGGCCTCCTCTGCTTTGGGGCCCGGCAGCAAGGCCCCACCTAGCTTGTTCGGGGTACAGTATAGATTCTGTATCAGTCCAATTCCGGAGCTTAGAATGCAAAAAAGCTGAATAAACTTTACCTACGGTTGACAACAAGCTAATGGGCCGATAATTTATGGGATCGTTTTTGGCCCCTTTTTTATGTATAGGTACTATTATTGCATGTTTCCAGACTGTAGGAATGATTCCTGAAGCATTGATTTGAGTAAAGAGAGGGGCCAATAGGTTACTCCACCATACCAAATTAGCTTTCAGCAGGTCTACTGGTATTAAATCAGGCCCAGGGGTCCCCTGTGTAAAGGTCCCCTGTGCAAGCACCAGGTCATTCCTGACCCATGGGGTGACGTCACATCCCGACGTTTCCTAGGCAGACTTTGTTTACGGGGTGGTTTGCCAGTGCCTTCCCCCAGTCATCTTCCCTTTACCCCCAGCAAGCTGGGTCCTCATTTTACCGACCTCGGAAGGATGGAAGGCTGAGTCAACCTTGAGCCGGCTACCTGAAACCAACTTCCATTGGGATCGAACTCAGGTCGTGAGCAGAGCTTGGAGTGCAGTCCTGCAGCTTACCACTCTGTGCCACGGGGCTCTTACCTGATCGCATTTGCTTAATTAAAAATCCCACTACCTTTGGGAGAACTGGCTGCCACAGGGCAGTCTGTGGGGGCTCATTATCACCCCATCAACATCAAACCCAATGGGCTTTGCGAAGATGTAAATTTTGTTTTTTATCTTATGTATGTTGCACTCAAAATCTTTGGTCAAACGAGCTTGAAATAAAAGGAAAGGACCCCACCTAGCAGCGGGGAAATCTGGCCTGTGGCTGCAGGTCAGGAAGGCCCAAGTCCAGCGGGAGGATTAGAGCCCGGGGAGCACCGGTACCTGCTCAGGGGCTACCGCCACAGCTACATAGAGAGCTCAGTGCCTTGCCTGCCTGTCAGGAGGTCAGAAGGGTTAGCAAGACCCCTTGTCAAACTGCCATCCAGCCACACAAATCAGCCTCCCCCCAAAAAAAAATAGAGAGCTCCTGGGGGCTTGAGCAAGGATCCATGCTGAGCCAGCTGCAGCCTCGGCCTTCCCTCTCGATCCTGCTCCCCTTGGGCAAACGCTTCTGCCTCTGGATCCCTGCTTGGAGATCCCCTCTTTTGGATCCTTTGCCATCGCTGACTGACAGAAGGAACCCTCTGCCCAAGAAGAGTTTGGCCAGGCGGGGGGAAAGAACCGGCACCCCCACAGCCCATTTCTGCTCAGAGGCAGGGCTCCCGCAGCCGAGGCGGGTGAAAGCCCACCCAAGCCTCTCCCCAGGGCTGCTTTTGCTGGCTCGCCCCCCACCCCACGCTCCCCTGACCCCGCTGCGGGGAAGCCAGCTCTGGCAGGAGTGCAAACAAGCTTCTCCTTTGAAGGCTGTTTGGCTTGGAAGCAGCTGAGAAACGGAGTTCAGGATGGCGCAGCAGCCGCTCTCTCCCATTTGATGTTCCCTGCACTGGACTTCTCCCCCCCCCACCACAACCATCCCCATCCAGGCTTGGAGAGCAAGAAGCCGTGTTTTGCAGGGGGGGAGGTGCGCGCCCTGCAGCCAGATTGCCGCAGGAATCCTGATGGCTGGGCGGGTAGGGCTACCAGCACCAAATCCAGAGAACGTGGGGAGTGGGGGGGTGAGTTTCACAGCACTAAGGAGAGAGGCCTTTGCCCCTGCTCTCTCTCCCCACTCCCCCCCACCTCCCAGTCCCCGAGGAATGCATACTTCCCACTTGATCTCAGCGCTTGGCGAGGAAGCTGGAAAGAGCCGCTGGATTAACCATCTCGGAGATGAGGCTGGGCGAGTGGAAAAGAGGTGCTCGCGGACACGTGGCCTACCCAGACACCGCCCCTGCATGTACGCAGACTCATTTGTGTTCTGCCAGGCACACTCGCTCTGCCGTGCACTCCCAAAACCGTCTCTCGATGAGAACAAACTCCTGGGAGTCCCTTCGAAGTTTCTTGTAGGGCAAGGAGAGGTGTTAGTTTGCTGCCCGTAGCCAAAGCGGGAGGCCTGATGTGGCCGGCCCCTGTCTTCTCCTCTGGTTGGGTGCAGCAGTCAAGCTGTGGGGGTCCGAAGCGGCTGGCCGTGTCCCAGAGCCCCAGGGCTTCTTAGATGCTACCTGGTACTTGCCAGCCAAAACCCCAAATGCATCTCTCTCTCTCTCTCTCTCTTCCTTGTCAGTAATAAACGAATTGGATGGCCTGGCCAAGGGCCCCGAGTCTGAGAACCGGGCTGGGGGCTACGCGCGCCTGCTGCAGGAGCGGGCCCGCAAGGCCGTGGAGTTCCTGGAGGCCCGCTTTGAGCAACGAGACAGCTACATGCGAGCCCTCACCAGCCGGGGCAACGAGCTGGAATCCATCTCCTTCCGCAGCGAGGACATTTCAAGGCAGCAGGTAAGCGTTTTCCAGGTCCCTCTTCGCTACCGGCAGGGAGGTTTGGGGGCGGAGCCTGAGGAGGGTGAGGTTTGGGGAGGGACTTCAATGTCGTAGAGTCCAAATGCCAGAGTGGCCATCTTCTCCAGGTGAACTGATCTCTATCGGCTGGAGATCAGTTGTAATAGCAGGAGATCTCCAGCTAGTACCTGGAGGCTGGCAACCCAAGGTAAGCGGGAGTCACCCCGCCGTTGCTGTCCGTCTTGGCTGGTCTGGGCTTCCCAAGGGGAGCAGCAGCTGGGAAGCAGAATCCGGGCACAGAAGGCACGGGATTCCTTTTCTTAGGAGTAACCGAAATAACACAAAACAGCTCGAGAGCCTTCACATCCCCCCGGAACTCAGCATCATCCTGGATGTTTTAAAGGGGGCGGGGGAGAAAAAAAGAGATCTCAGACCATAAGTCAAGACCATGGCCTGAGTTATTCCCTCCCCACTTTCTTTTTGATTAATACCTCCAGCCTGATGCAGAGTTCTGGAGAACTCGAAAGCTTGCATGCTGGTTTGCGTCATTTCGGTGGCACTGGTAAGAAAAGGCGCTGCTTAGCTTCGAAGCTGTTTAACCCCTAGATGGCCACAGCCACTGGGGGAAGAGAGGTCAGGTCATAGGTAACGGTGGAGTCTGCCTCTGAACGCAGGCGCTGCAGAGGATCGCAGGGACCGGCCGTTGCCTCTGCACCCTGTTGTGCGGGCTTCCTAGGAACAATTGACTGGCCACGGGCGAGAACATGATGCTGCTGTAGATGGGCCATTGGGACCTGGTCCAGCAGGGCAGTTCCTGTGAGGAGGGTGACAGGCGGCCCATCCCAGCAGCGGCATCCCCGTCTCCTAGGTCTGCTTGGTGGCCGGATCCTGCTGTTCTTTCGCCTCCAGCTACGGTTGCAAGCTTTCTTGTCCACACCTTTTTGGGACTGACCACAAAAAGCCTGACAGTAACTGGAGGGGCTGTTGCTCAATGGTAGAGCATCTGCTTGGCATGCAGAAGGTCTCAGGTTCAATCCCCGGCATCTCCAGTTAAAGGGACTAGGCAAGTAGGTGACATGAAAGACCCCTGCCTGAGACCCTGGAGAGCCGCTGCCGGTCTGAGTAGACAATACTGACTTTGATGGACCAAGGGTCTGATTCAGTTTAAAGCAGCTTCAGGTGTTCTCGGTCATTTGGGAGGGGCCATGGCTCAGTGTAGAGCATCTGCTTGGCATGCTTGGCAATCCCCGGCATCTCCAGTTAAAGGGACTGGGCAAGTAGGTGACGTGGAAGACCTCAGCCTGAGACCCTGGACAGCCGCCGCCGGTCTGAGTAGACATTACTAACTTTGATGGACCAAGGGTCTGATTCAGTATAAGGCAGCTTCATGCGTTCATGTGTGTTCAACCAAAAAGCCTGACAGTTACGGGCCACTTGTTGAATGGAGAGGCTGTGTCAGCTCTGCCGCTGGGGAATGAGCTTTCCCTGCTAGCAGCTGCAGCTCATTACATTGTGATTATCTTAGAAAGGCCCCGATTTTGAAGGTTTGGCAATACGGATGTTTATCTTCAAATACGATCAATTAGCCAGCCCAAAGGTAGCCAATGAATGGGCCAGTTCTGGATTCCCCCCCTCCCAAGCACCCTTCCCTCCAGCCTGAGGGTGGCTTTCTGTCCCTTGCCTTTCCGCAGGGCAATAACGACGACCTGATCCTCTCCTGCTGCCTCCACTACTGCAACGACAAGGCCAAGGACTTCATGCCAGCAAGCAAAGGTGTGTTGGGGAGGGGGGCTTGCAGGGGGTCTGGCTCGGCCCGGGGATCAGGCACGTTTATGGCCTGGAGTTGCAGAGCTGATGGCCGGGTGGGGGGGAGCCTTGGTTCAAAGTGAAGCAAAGCATATTGGGAGGGGCTTCTGCCCATTCCTCACCCACATTCCCACTCTCCTCATAGAACTGTAGAGTTGGGAGGGACAACCAGGGTCATCTAGTCCAACCCCGTGCACAATGCAGGAAATTCACAACTACCTCCCCCACACACCCCCAGTGACCCCTACTCCATGCCCAGAAGATGGCCAAGATGGCTTCCCTCTCATGATCGGCCTAAGGTCATAGAATCAGCATTGCTGACAGGTGGCCATCTAGCCTGTGCTTAAAAACCTCCAGGGAAGGAGCGCTTACCACCTCCCGAGGAAGCCTGTTCCACTGAGGAACCGCTCTAACTGTTGGAAACTCTTTTGATTTAATTTCAACCTGTTGGTTCTGCTCTGACCTTCTGGGACAACAGAGAACAACTCGGCACCCTCCTCTATATAACAGCCCTTCAAGTACTTGAAGATGGTTATCATATCACCTCTCCTCTTCAGGCTAAACATATCCCACAGCCGGGTGACTCTTGTGGGGTGACTCAGACTAACCTCACCCCCCTGAAATTGGGGGAGCGGGTCGGCCCGGCGGGCAGCAGCGGAGGGTCCCGGCCTCTCCCCTGTCCTGCCTCTGCGCTCTTTGCTGTCTTCTGCCTCCGCCAACCGACGGGGGCCGTGCCGGAGCAGTTTGCAAGGCGGGAGGGCAGCAGCTGCCCAAGGCCCCGCCGTGCGTTTCTTGGGGCCGAATTCTCCTCAGCTTAACTTGTCAGCTTGACGGAGAAGGCGTTTCTGAGTGTTTACGCCTCGCTGGGGCAGGACCGGGCGATCAGGGGATTACGGCGGATGGGGCCTGACACTCTGACAGCCTCTGTTTTGTAACAATCTGCCTCCTCGCCTGGCCTGAGACGGGGATGGTTATTGTTAAGCCCCTTCCGAAGGGATCCGGGCCGCGGGCCACGCACACTCTCTGAGGCTTGGCGGGCCTTGCCCGAGGCACAGGCCTGCCCTGTTAACCCCCTCCCCCCAACCCCGCACTCTTCCAGATGACCCCATCCGGCTGCTGCGGGAGGTGGTGCTGCTGACGGACGACCGGAACCTGCGTGTGAAGGCGCTGACCCGCAACGTGCCCGTGAGAGACATGCCCACTTTCCTGAGGTGGGCGCAGGAGGGCTGAGCAGGCCGAGGCCAACCCCGGAAGCCACGCAGCTCTTTGCCTCCAGGAAGGGCGGCAGCCTTGAGGCGGACGGCCTCGGGCCGAGCCGCTGCCACTGCAGCCGTACCGGAACAATAAATGCAGCCTCTCCTACCCCACCGGAATGGCCGTGCTGTGGGTGCGAGAGGAGGAGGAGGAGGAGGAGAGAGAGAGAGAGAGAGAGAGAGGCATGCTGGGAAGGTTGGGGGCTAGAACATTTAGGATCGTTGGGCCTTTGGATGGGGAGGAAAGCACCCCAGGAGAGGTGGGGTGGGGTGGGGGAGTATCCCTCAGCTCCTCCGTCCAGAAGGCCAAGGTGAGGCCACTACGGAGCATGGAAGTTGTGAACTGTTTCTGCTGGGCCCGATTCCCCCTTCCCTCCTAACGGCAGCGCCCGGACACCGTGTCAGCGCAAGCTCCCTTTTCAGGGTTATCTGTGCCAAGCTTGCCGGGCCCAGCCTGGCCCCTTGGCCAGCCCCCCTGTGCCCCTGTGCCGCTCCGTCTGTTGTGCAGTTGCCCCAAGATTTGTGACACCCCTCCCTCCACCCCCTTGAGGGGGGGTCCTCTGGCTGTCACCCCTCACCTCACCCCCTTCGTAAACTTAGCCCCTCTCACTTGATGTGGTTGTGAGGGGAAACTAAAGGCTTGAAGCTGGCAGGCAGGCATGGTGGTCTCCTTGCGAAGGAGGACATGAGGTAACAAGGGGGGGGGACTTTAGAGCTATCACAGACACCCCTCTGAAGCCTCTTTGGTGACCTGGTCGGGGGATGCTTCGCTGTGGGGCTTTGTCCTGCCAGGAGACATTAAGGCCGGGTTTGCCCCCTGTGGGGAAGGGGTCCCATCCGTCAGAGGGTATCCAGAGAAGGGACCAAGACGGCCGCATTGTTGCCCTGCCCCAGAGCCATGGGTCAGGGGCAGCTCCGAACCAGTGAGCGGAGTCTTGGTGCGTGTTGGGAAACACCTTTGACGTGATAGCTTGGCCTCTGGTGGGAGTTTGGCGGGGGTGGGGGACGGCTCCCTAGCCTGTTACCAGCTGGTCCAGAGAGGGAACAATCTCTTCTGCCCATGGGGGGCTCTGCGCTCAGCATCGTTGGCGCCTGCACCCTAAGCAAAGGCGAGGATCCATCCAAGTGGAGGAAGAAGGGCTGAACGTAGCAGCTTCTCTCCAGGAAGCTGCCCCCTAGTTTTGCTGTTGCCTGCCTGGGTTTGATGGAGGGTTTTGCTGATTTGTGTTAACGTTGTTTTCTTAATAAAGTTTTAGTAGGGAATGTGGCTGTGTCCTGCCTGGTTTCATGGACAAGAGAAGAAGGGGAATGTTCCCAGAGAGGGAGGCCTTTGACTGGAGAAGAACTGATGTGATGGAGGGAGCTAGGCTTGGCTGTGGTCACAAGGAACCTCCATCATTTTTTTTTAATCTGTTTCAGAACACAGTAAAACACTTGACAGGGATGCTCTAGGCCAGTGATGGCGAACCTTTCAGAGACTGAGTGCCCAAACTGCAACCCAAAACCCACTTATTTATCACCGAGTGCCAGTGTGGCAATTTAACCTGAATACCACCCCCAGAGGGGGCCCAGAGGGAGAGGCTAGGGTTGCCAAGTTCCTCTTTGTCATTAGTGGGAGGTTTTTGGGGTGGTGCCTGAGAAGGGCAGGGTTTGGGGAAGGACTTCAGTGCCATAGAGTCCAATTGCCAAAGTGGCATTTTTTTCCAGAGGAACTGATCTCTATTGGTTGGAGATCACTTGTAATAACAGGAGATCTCCAGCTAGTACCTGGAGATTGGCAACTAGTTGCTTAGTGTTTTCTCTCTACATATCAAGACAAATGGAAAGGTGTTTGGAGGATGGCTTGTGGGCATTCCAAAGGTGGAAAAGGACTGCACGCCCCTCCGCCCGCACTGACCCAGAGGGCGCCGAAGAAGCCGCTGGAGGGAAAGAAGGAAGGAAGGAAAGAAGGAAAGGGAGGGAGAAAGGGAAGGGAGGGGGAAAGGGAAGGGAGGGAGGGAGAGAAAGAAAGAAAAAGAGAGAGAAAGGGAGAAAGAAATGGAGCGAGGGAGAGAAAGAAAAGTAGGGAAAGAAAAGGACGGAGAAAGAAAGAGGCCACTCAAGCATGGGAGGTTTTGCCTTGGATTTGCCACTCTCCAGATGCACATTTTCCCCCATCCGGGGTAGGGCAGAGCCGGAAAGGCCAGCGGCTTGGAGGAACCGCACGTGCCGGCAGAGAGGGCTACGCGTGCCGGAAGTGGCACCCGTGCCATAGGTTCGCCAACACGGCTCTAGGCTGATCGTGCATTGAGCAGGGGGTTGGACTACATTGCCTGTTCTGCCCCTTCCAACTCTATGGCCCTATGCAATGTTTTGACTTTCACAGGGCACTTCAGCAAGCGGGAATCTGAAGAAGAATTCTGCGGAAGCCCAAAGTTTGTACGTTTGAATGTCAAGCCTTGATCTGGTTTAGTGCAGGAACTACTGTGCCTCTCCTTAGGACCCTGTCGGAACCCAGTAAAGTGCAAATGGGGGAGCCGCTACTTCCTCCTCATTTCTCTTCCTGCTGTGAAAATATGGTAGTGGCTGAAAAGAGGGCCGACCTGATGTCAGAAGCGTCTAGCATGGCTGATGACGAGGGAGGGGCAGCCTCAGAGGCCGGCCACCCTGTGCCCTTTTCTCTGAAAGAAGCTGAGGTGGGCAGGGCCCAATGCCTCGACAGCAAATGGCACCAGTTCCTCTGGCGCCAGCCACTGAAGCACCAAGGCACGCTGGCAGAACAGCTAGATTCAAGTCCAGTAGCACCTTAGAGGAGGAGGAGCAGAAGAGTTGTTTTTATATGCCAACTTTCTCTACCACTTAAGGCAGAATCAAACCAGCTTACAATCACCTTCCGCTCCCTGCAACAGACACCCTGTGCGGTAGGTGGGGCTGAGAGAGCTGTGTCTAGCCCAAGGGCATCCAACTAGCTTCATGTGGAGGAGTGGGGAAACAAATCCAGTTCACCAGATTAGCCTCCGCCGCTCATGTGGAGGAGCGGGGAATCAAACCTGGTTCTCCAGATCAGTGTCCACCGCTCCAAACCACTGCTCTTAACCACTACTCCACGCAAGATTTTTGGGGTATAAGCTCTCGAGAGAAAGCTCCCTTCTTCCCTTCTGCAGAACAGGTTTTGCCCCTTTCCCCGGGGTTGCCCGCTGTGTGCTCCCAGCAGTCATTCTGGGAGAAGGGGGAGCAAAAGGATTTAGAGCATCACATTGCATAGTGCCGTTTTCCTAAGTAGCTCAGGATAGCGTGTCCCATTTGCTCCCTGCGAGGCAGGCTTGCTCAGGAGTTTAAACCTGATCCCTCCCTCCCCCAAGGTCAGGCCTCCCTACCGGTTCTCCCATACCCTCAGAGTCTCCCCTGGCATTTGGGCACCTCCTTGCTATCCCATGTAGGTGGGCACAGGAGCTTCTCTGGCCTAGACACTCCCACCCACCCCACACAAGCAAGGGAGGCCTTGTGTGTTAAAAGAAAACTTTTATTGCTGGCATTTTGTTTGTTTGCTTTTGGTATAAAAGAGAGGGAAGGATATCCCCTGTACAAAAAAGCTACCTGAGGCACAGCGGGGAGTTGCCCCTTCTGAGTACTTCGGTTTGGCTCGGGAGAGGGGCAGCTGGCTCAGGTGAAGTCACGGACCCATATGGGTTGGGGGGGGGCTTTTTGCCTGGTGCGCAAAAAGCGAAGAGAAGCTTCACATTGTCCGGCTTTTGGTTACAAATGGAGAAAAGCCGCAAGGGAGGGGGGGTCCACATTCACACACACCCTCCTGATAAGTGCTGGTGACCAGCAAGTGACGGACTCATCCCTCCCTGCTGGTCTTAAGAAATTGCACATGGCAGGAGCCGGGTTTTCCCTTGCTTAAAGCAGAGGGAGGGTCCTTCCCGCCCCTTGAGGGAGGTGAAGCAGCCGTTCCCTCCAGCCACAGTAGCTTTGGGGGGGTTGTCCTCCCTTGGGAAAAAGAAAAGGGAGTTCCCCCCCCCTCAAAAGAATCTTTGGCTTCAGAAGTGGTTGGAGGTGCGGGTGAGGGCAGTGTTTAATTGCGGGCTCCAGAGTCTGCCGTGGGGAAACCTCCCACAGGCGAGCACATGAGCATCTGTCACATTGCAAAGGGGTTTGGGGGCCGAAGGCCGACATCAGCCCTTGGGCTGCTATCACAGAAGCCGCCCGAGCCTTCTAGACCGACTCCCCCACCCACCCAAAAAGGGACCGCCTGGCCATGGCCTCCGGCTGACCCGGATGGCTTGGCGGAGGGGCAACCGTCTCCCAAGCAGGCAGCAAGGCAGAGGGGCCTTGGGCCTAAGCGGCCAGCGTTTCCCCTTCAGGGACACCCCCAGAGCAGCAGCCCCTGCTTGTGACGGCTCCAGGAACCAGCCCTGAAGGGTGGCCCTAGAGCCGGTGGTGGGGCAAGGCATGCCTGCTCCAGAAGGTCTACCCGGAGGGGATCCTCAAACAGACTGAAGGAGCGAGCAAGAGCCCTGGATTGTCTGCTTGCAAAGGGGAGGGAGCACACTGCTCCCCCATAATGGCTGAGGCCCCTTACCTGAGCCAGGTAGGGGGGGTTCCCTCCGGCAAGGCTGGGGTGGGAATAAAATGGGCCCCCTCAATAATTTTGAAAAGTTTCTTCTCTGCCTCTTGGAGGAGCAGAGTCCATCAGGCAGAAGAAGGGGGGCAGTCGCTGGGCTGGTAGGGGAAATCATTCACGCCCCCCCCTTCACACCAAACACCCCTCTTTGCTGCCCCCAGTAAACTAGTCGAGGCCTTTCCGCGGCGCTCTGATCTCGGACAGGCGAGGCGGGGAAAGTTCAAAAACACAACAGCTCCCCCCACCCCCCCAAAATGGTCCAGCCGGCAATTCTCGGACCTGGCGGGCCACAGTCCGGGGTCCCCCGTCGCCCTCCTTTTTCTGGACCCCTCAAAATACAGGAGGGAGCGTTTTCGTCGGGGGGCGCATGTGAGGTAGGGTCAAATTCACGATTCCCTGTACTTGGGGGCGCAGGTCCAAAGAGGCCAAAAAGACGGGGCGGGCGGGGGGAGAGACCCCTCCTGCGCGCCCTTTAGCCCAAAGGCAGGCAGTCCCTCCGGCCGGCAGACGCGGTCCCCCCCCCCCCAGCCCACTCCCGGTAAGCACACCCTCAAGTCGCGGTGGGGGCCGTCGGGTCAGGGCGGGGAGAAGCGGTCTATGGTCCGGGCGTGGTGGTCGTTGTGCAGGTGGGCGGCGGCGGCGGCAGCGGCGGCGGCCGCCCCCTGGGCCAGCACCTCGGCCGCCTTGTCGGGGCTGAGGCCGAGGTAGAGGCTCTCCATGGCCATCTTGGGGTCGGCGGCGGCCAAGAAGTGGGAGGCCAGCAGGTCCTTGTCCGGGTGCTGCTGCTGGGCCAGGCGGGCCATGGCCAGCACGCCGTCGGGGAAGTCCAGCTTGAGCTTGCCGTCGGGGCCCGTCGAGGCGGCCGCCGCCGCCGCCGCCGCCGCCGCCGCGTGCATCTTCATGTGGCTGAGCAGGTTGCGCTGCTGGGCGAACTTGCCGCCGCACACCTGGCACTCGTAGGGCTTCTCCCCGGAGTGGATGCGCATGTGCTCGGTGAGGCGGTACTGGCGGGTGAAGCGCATGCCGCAGGCGTCGCAGGCGAAGGGCTTGAGGCCCAGGTGGCTGCGCATGTGGCGGGTCATGGTGCCCCGCTGGGTGAACTTCTTGCCGCAGATGGAGCAGGGGTAGGGCCGCGTCAGCCAGTGGGTCTTCTCGTGCTGCCGCAGGGTGGCCGGGTCCTTGTAGGCCTTCTCGCACGACGAGCAGCGGTAGGGGCGCAGCAGGTCGCCGCCGCCCGCGGCCCCCGACGGCAGCAGCGGCGGCGCGCCCAGGGGCTTGTCCAGGAAGGGCGAGCCCTGGCCGGCCGCCTCGGCCGCCTCCTTGCGGTACAGCTCGTCCTCCTCGTTGTGCGCCTCGACGTGCGCGTTGAGCTGCTCCGACGACGGGAAGCCCTTCCCGCACGGGATGCAGACGTACAGGTTGTCGCCGCCGAAGCTCTCCGGCTCGTAGCCCAGGTAGCGCTCCAGGCTGCCGGCCGCCGGGGACGGGCCGCCGCTGCTGCAGCCCGTCTCCTCGCTGGTGCTCTTGTCGTTCTCCATGTCCTCCGCCTCGCCGTCGGGCTCCGCGCCGTCCAGGCCGGCGTAGCGGCGCTGCGAGGGCGACTCGGCCTTGCGCTCCAGCTCCCCCGGCGCCCCGCCGCCCTTGTCCCGCCGGCCCCGGCAGTCCCCTTCCTCCTCGTCGTCGTCTTCGTCCTCCACGTAACCCCCCACCAGGGGCTCGTGCTTCATCCAACGGTAGAGGAACTCGGGCGGCGGCGGCGCCTCCCCGCGCCCCGACGGCTCCGGCCCCGGGCTGCCGCGGTAGGAGGGCGGCTCTCCGAAAGAGGGGTGGGCGGGCAGCAGAACCGGGCTGTCGGGCCCCCCGGGGGGCAGCGAGTTCTCCCGGCTCTCCCGCAGGCGGCCCTCCGAGGGGGCGGGCGGCGGCAGGGCAGGCCCGTTGGGGCTCTTCTTGGACAGGTCCAGGCCGCAGAGGGGCGAGCAGAGGCGCTCGGGGGGGCACAGGCCGTGCGGGTGGAGCGCCGCGCCGCCCTGCCCGGAGGCGGCGGCGTACAGCTCCCCGCAGTGGGTGCTGAGCGGGTTGCCCGGCTCGACGGGGCGGGGCGGCGGCGGCGGCGGCGGGGCCGGGGGCGGCGGCGCCGAGTAGCAGCTCTGGATGACCGGCGTGGCGGCGCGCAGGCCCCGCGGCAGCTTGCCCAGGTGGGGGAAGCCCCCTCGGAACTGGCAGTACTTCCCCGAGCGCTTCAGCTTCTTCTTGCAGAGGGCCACCAGGTCGGGGATCTGCAGGTAGCTGGCGGCGGCCAGCACGGCCCCCAGGCTGGGCTCGACGCCGCCGCCCGCCTCGCCCTCCGCCTCGCCCAGGCGGCCGGTGTAGATGAAATCGAGGACGGCGCGGAAGACGGCCGGGCTGACCATCTCCTGGTCCAGGTTGATGAGGTTGTCGTGCACCACCAGGGCCTTCAGGTAGGCGCTGCTGGCCGCCAGCACGTTCTTGTGGGCCCGGAAGAGCGCGTTCTGCACCACCACGATCACGTCGCAGAGGAAGCCCTTGGTCCGCTGCACGTTGAGCTGCAGCAGCAGCTGCCGCGAGTGGCCCGACGGCTCCGAGGCGTCCAGCATCGCGCCGCCCTCGCCGCCGCCGCCTGCAAGGAGGGCACAGAGAGAGAGGCCGCCGTCAGAGGAGCCCCGGCGACCGCGACCTGCCGCCAGGGTGGGCGAGGCCGGGGCGCCTCTCATCGCCGCTCTGGCCGCCTTCCCGCCCGCCCGCCCGCCCTTATAGAGGGGCTTTCCCTCGCAGGCGGGCGAAGGAAGGAGGAGGAGGGGGCCCGGCCCCCCGGTATCTCCGCCGATCGCATCGCACGCCCCCTCCCGGCGGGAGAGGTGGGGGCCGGGCCGAGCAGGCACACCTGGAAGGGGGGCAGCGCCGGCGGAGACCCCAGCTGCAAGGAAACCCCCCCCCGGCGGCTGCCGCTCCTGTCTTCGGAGTCACGTCGGGGGTGCCGAAGGGGTCCTCGCTCCCACCCTCCGGTCCAAGAGCCGCAGGCCGCTGGCTGCCGTGGGGACTCACAAGGGACCCCGCCCAGGGTCCCGAATAGCAATGCCACCCCCAATTCTCTACCCGGATCCCTCGATGGCGGGACTTTACGCCAAGCAGCGCCCTTCCCACCGCCAGCGCCTCTCTTCCTCCAGCCCTTCAGTTTTCGAAGGCATCGGTCGGGTCGGGGGTCCTTCCCGAGGGGCCCGGGCGGGTCGGCCCCGGGTCCACATTTCTGGGCCAGCAGGAGGCCACGACCCCGGCGCGCCCCTCGGTTCCCCCAGCTGCCCGACGCCGGAGAGCGGCTCCGGAGCGCCGGGCGGTCGGACCCCGACCCCACCCTGCCAGCCTTCGGGCCCGGCTGGACGCCACAGCCGTGGGGTCTCCGGCCCCGGCAGGCAGGATCGGCGGACCGGGGAGAAAGAGGGCGAGGGAAGCGGGACCCTCTCCCCAGCCGGGATGGAAGGCAAAGGCGCAGCAGAAAACTCGCCGGGGGGAAAAGGCCTGGCGCGGAAACGTCCAAAACGACTTCGAAAAGCAAGACAAAAACCGGAGGATTTCTTTTCTTTGTGGCCATTTATGCCTGGGAGGTTTCGCCTTGGACTTGCCACTCTTTAGACGCACATTCCCCCCCCCCCATCCAAATCCTCAAAACTCAACAAGAAGCCCCCCATGCAGAGTTTTGAGAATTCAGATGGGGGAAATGTGCGCCTAGAGAGCGGCCAATCCAAGGCGAAACCTCCCAGGCATAAATGTCTTCCTTTTTTTGACCGGGTCCCTGTCTTTCTTTCTTTTTTGACAGGGCAGACACAGCGCCAAGAGGGTCGCCAGACGCTTTTCTCGGGGTGGCAACCCTCTGCGGGGTGGGCAAGAGAAAATGCCTTCCAGGAACCCCGGAACAGTTAGCGAAGGCGGCTGAGCTCCCACACCCCGACAAGGCCCGTCCGGTCCCCGAGCGAGCGGCTTGTGGGGCTGGCCGGTCCCAGGGCGAACTCCCTGCAACCCCCGGGCGGCTGAGAAGAAGCGACGGGACGCGCCACAAAGCAGCGAGTCCCCCGAACCCCAAAACCCCACTCCTTTTTCCCGGAGGAGATTCGGTTCCCGTTCCAATCGAATTCCCCCACCCGCTCCGCTTTGACATTTCGGCTTCGCCCAGCGAGAGCTGCCCCCCAGCCCCGCAAGCCCTGCCTGGGAACGGCTCGGGGGTCCCGTCGGGGCCCCTTCCCGGAGCACTTACCCGGGAGCCCCGTCGAGTGCGCCAGGCAGGCGAGGTCCGGGTGGCCCCGCATGGCTCGCCCGGCGGCGGCGGCTGCGTCCCGGCCGCCCCCTCGAGCCCGGCAGCGGCGGAGCCTGGCCCCCGGTGCCGGCAGCGTCGCGGCGGCGGAGAAAGGTAAAGGCCGGGCCGCGAACTCCCTCTGACCCCGGCCTGAACCGCCGCCGCTTCCTCCGCCTCCCAGGCAGCCAGCGAGCGAGGGGGCGGAGGAGGAGGAGCCGCCCCGGGCCGCCCCGTCGGAGCTCCCGAAGGAACAGCCCCAGGTAGGAGGGGAGAGGCGGCCGGGGGGGGGGAGGCCGGACCTCTCAGCCGTCGGGGGAGGGACGGCCTCGCAGCCCTGCGGGGCCGGCGCGCGGGGAAGAGCCGGCTGGGCGTGCAGAAGATGCCTTCAAACCCCCCCCCCTCCCCAGCGATTAACCTTCAAGGGAGGAAGGATCGTCTCCGGCCTCCGAGGTGAGTGGCCCGGGCTGGGAGCTGGCAGGGGCCGGCCGCCTCCTCGGCCTCCCTGGACGCCCTCTGCGCTTCCCGCGCGGGGAGCCTCCAGCGCCCGCAGCACCACCTTCCCGGCGCTGCATTTTTCCGGCTCTTCTCCGGCTCCCTCTGGGCTTTCCCTTCAGGCACGGCGCCACCTAGTGGCGCAGCGGGGTCCTGCCCGAGCCCTGCTCCGACGGCGCGAATGCTGCTGGAGCCGGGGCCAAAGGGCCCTTGGGGAGATCTCCCCCCCCCCCACTCCCTTAGGTTGCAGCCGCTTGGAAGCGCCCGACGGGAGGGGAGAGTTTAGGGACAGAGGGGAAAAAAGGGGGGGGGGAGAACCGAGCCACAGAGAGGTAGGTAGGTAGGTGCTGCGAGCCGGGCTGGCTTCTCTTTCTGCCCCCCCTCCCCATCTTCCCTTTAGGACAGAGTTGGACAGCCGAAGGGGAGTTCGGAAAGACCCCCGGGGTGGAGAGGGAGAAGCCTCTTTCTGCGCTTACTTGCAGTGGGTGGGGGGAGCGACCGTCTTAATCTCCTGCTCCCAAAAAAGGGAGCTTTTCAGAGCTACTCCGCGAAGTACTGGCGTGGGGGGGTTGGTTCGGGTTTGCACGAGGAGCTTGAAAACGGAGTGAGGCCGTCGGGCCGTCGGTTCGCCCTTTCTTAGCGCCCCCCCCCCAATTTGCGCAATCGTTTCGAAAAGAGGCCGAACGACCCCATTTACAGGCACCCCCCCCCGACTGTCCCACCTCGGGCATCCAGCCTCCCACACCCCCTCCATTGTTAAAGACGACACCCCCCCCCCCCAATTCCCTCTCTTTAATACGGATCGCGGTTCCTTGTAGGACCCCTCGGCTGGATTTTTAAGAGCCACGCAGAACCTCTGGGGGGAAAAAGTTGAGCTGGAAAATCCACCCGCGACCTACATGTGGGGTTGGGGGGGTTTGGGGAGGGGGGGAGCGGGAGGGTTTTTGCACAACGAGCCCTTCTTTGGGCAAACCCGGGGGGGCGTTTGGTTTTGAGCAAACGAGCCATTCGTTTCGGAAAGAGCTGGGAGATTCTCGGAGCGTCCCGTCTCCCGAGAAGGGGCGAAGCGCATTGAATAGCCCTAAAAATCCAGCCCATTCAATTCAAACAGAAAATCGAGCTATGGGGCGAAAACGCACGGGGAGGTTTTGCCGGGGATTTGCCCCTCTCTCGATGCGCCTTTTCCCCCATCTGAATGCCCAAAACTCTGCATGGGGGCTGATGGCTGAGTTGTGAGAATTTGCCTGGGGAAAATGCGCATTTCGAGAGGGGCGAATCCAAGGCAAAACCGCCCGTGCGTTTTCGCCCCTAGGACTCCAAAAGCAACCAAAATCGACCACCGACGCCACTCTCCCCACCCCTCCAGATCCGAGACGGGCCGGGAAAGGGGGATTCGGCTCCCCGGGGCCGGGCCGGGCTGCAGCGGAGCCGGCGGCGCTTTCTCCTTGGCCGCCCTCGCAGGGCGTTTGGAAACCCTCCTTGGCCCCAGCATCCGAGTCGCTCCGGGCGAGAAGGAGGTCGGGGCTTCGACAGCCTGGATGCCTTTCCCCCTCACGCCCACCCCCCAAGTCCAGGCCCATCAGAGCTTCCTCTCCCCCCACCCCATCCTACCCCACCGCGGGGAACGGATGCAAAGCATCCCTCCTCCCCAGCCCTTAGGCACTTAACCCACAATGTCAAGGTGGTGGTCCTCCAAACAAATCCACAGTCGTCGGGCTTAAGCGTCTCAAAGAGGGCTCAACGTTGGCTTGAAACGTCTCCTGCCCTGCAAGTGGGCACTGCCGGAATGCCCTGATGTACACAACGCCCCAGCAGAGCCGGGCTAGGAGCAGGGCCTCACCCGCTGTGGCTCCAACTCTGTGCAATTCTTCCCTTGTCTTTAGGAGAAAATGAAAGCATTCCCCCCCCCCCCGCCGCCCTTTAGAGCAAGCTTTTGATTTCCCCTGAGAGTTGACTGGTCGGTTTGTAAGGTTTCCTTTCTACCTGAGATCAACAACATCTGGCTTAGTGGGGAACTAAATATGGCTCTCTTTTTAAGAAAAGAAAAGAAAATTAAACCTCTAAATTAGGATATGTCGGAGGGGTGGTGGGATGCTGGAATTGCCAGTCTGCAGAGGGAACCGCAGAGGACGACTGTGTAGGCCTGAAGGGCTTTCTAGAGATGAGTTAGAGAGAAGGAAATGATCAGGGAGGTGAACGGTTGTCCGGAAGCCAATTGCAAATTGCGCACATATTATATCAGGGCACTAAAACGCATGTGCAGGGCTCTCCCCTGTACATGTGTGACTTGTTGTGACCTGCCTGCTGTTAAAGGACTCCTAACAATCTCTGTTTGGGCTGCAGAAGGCTTTACGGATTATTAATCAACTGGTCAGTACTCAGTAATGTCGAGCTGTGTATCGATCAACCTTTATTAAAAAAAACAGTCATAGACTAGCACAGCATAATTTACCATGAAAACCCTTAGCGTTATGCTCTACCCACAGGTTAGTACAAATAGTAAAAAAAGTTGTTTGGACTCTTTGTAAACTATATAGGCTATATAAACTACCCATTCAAATTATTGAGCGGTGTATTTTCCAGTTCTGCAAAGGGGCTTTCTTCGGCTGGCTTTGTTGGTCTCTCCCTTTGCATTTTGATGGGATTTGGCTCTTTTAATGTAAAGGTTGTAGACCCCTGCTTTATCCTTTTTAATATATTGTTCTAATGGTTGGGTTGTTGTTTTTTTAATGTGGGAGGTGGCCTGGGCTCCCACAAACCACTGTCTAGCAAAAAGTACTTAAAATTTAGGATACACGCTACTGAGTCATGTAGCAAGCACTCTTCCTCAAGTTGAATCTCCAAGGAGAGGTAAAGCCACAGGGGGGCGGGCCGGCTGGTACTACCCAAGGCAGACCCTGCTTCGCTTCCAACATCTGACAAGACCAGGCTAGCCTGGGTCATCCTGGTCAGGGCTCTTGCGATTCCAGCGATAGGCACATTCACGGAAGAGGGCTGGCCTGTGAATAGGCCAGGCAGCCAGGGAAGGGAATCGCTGCAAACTCCCAAAGGCATCTCTGGCTGGGTGTGTTGGACTAGATGCCACAAACGTTTTGGTCCCTCCCCTCTCTCCCAAGATATTTCCTCATCTAGTGAACTATTTGCAGGAAGGGGGGTTAGGTTTTGAGCCATTTGCAACCCGCCCTGCCCGCCTGGGCCGGACACAATGCCTCCTTTCGCAGATTGCAACCAGGAGGAACGGGGTTTGTTAGGTCCTGGCAGGTCCCTGCACATGGTTTTGTCCAGCAGGGAAAGGGAACTTATGATTTCTTGTCAGTTTTATCATATCACTGCAGCCCCCGCCCCCAATCCTCTTACTGACATAATGGACCCCTGTGTCAGACTTCTATACTTAAAACTATTACCAATCACATTTTTTAAAATCTTGAAATAAATGCTCACATTAACATTATAACAACTCCCACATTGGCCTGTATAGTTCTCACAATTCTTGTCATGAGAACAGCCTCTAAACATGCATGCATGCAATGTTCCTGGGTGCTCCCCGGTGGTATTCCCAATGGGGGGGGGGAGGCTAGGAATGCTTGAACATTCACTGGTTTGGCTCATATGGTCTGTCCCCACCCTCATGATCATGGAGTCGCTTTTTCATTGGCCACTTCAGCTGTTTGCAAGCAGTTTGAGCCTGTTCATTGGGTTACTTTTCGTGTCCTCAGAGAGTATGGTGCAATCCAGTGTTTTCGTGCCTGTTCATTCTTATACAGCCCAGTGGGGATCGCCTTCACCCCAAGTCCTGTTGTCTCTTCATGTCATTCAGCCGCTAGATAGATAGATAGATAGATAGATAGATAGATAGATAGATAGATAATTTATTTACGCCCCTTGGCCAGATAAAACAAGATAAAACAGAAAATATGGGCTAATAAATTCTTACAAACAAAGAATTACAGTCCGAGTCATATAACACTTAAAAAGAAAATTACAGCTGGGACACATCTGTCAATTGCGCGAAGAGGCTGTTCTATGGCGTCGAATTTTCATTGCTGCCATGCAAAATTTCGCAACCTGAAGAGTGATTGAAGGATATCCCCTTGTAGGAGCATCTCAAACCTTTCTCCTGCCCTGTCAGGTCCCATTCTCGATAAGAGGGGCTCAATAAACTTTGAACGGGGTAATGTATAAAAATTGCAGTTCAGGAGAGCATCCTCAACAGTTTCTAAGTCCCCTGATTTGCAAGGGCAGAATCTCTCCTCCCAGGGTGTCTTCTTAAATTTCCCCTCTAGCATAGCAGAAGGTAAGCATTCAGCCGCCAATTGTATTTTAAAAAATGAGCGAATCAGTCAGCCAATTATTATAAATGAATACTATATTTTTAGAAGTCTTATTTATTTATTTATTTATTTATTTAGTTATTTTGTTAATCTTTTATCCTGCCCTCCTCAACAAATCCAGGCTCAGGGTGGTTTGTGTGTGTGTGTGTGTGTGTTAAGTGCCGTCAAGTCGCTTCCGACTCATGGCAACCCTATTAATCAATGTCCTCCAAAATGGTAGTTTACACATCATTAATTCAACAAGTTACCCTAAAATTACAATAAAATCATGTTAAAAGCACTTATAAGTAAAAAAACAACCTAGCCCCATAAACATAATCAGTAAAAGCATCCACAAAATGTACACATCGATTGAAGTGTGCTCCAGTTTTCCCCACAATCTGTCCCTAGATATAGTGTCAAAAGCTTACTCCAGATCTATAAATGCAACATATAGTTTACCTTTAGGTAACAGGGTATATTTTTCAACTAAATGGGCTAAGATCAAGCAATGGTCTTGAGGGGCGAAGCCCTTCCTGAAACTCATTTGTTCATGTCCTAAAATGTTTTTGGAGGTTATCCATTCCTCCAATTTAAAATATAAATACGAAGTATATACCTTCCCCACTGAAGAGAGGAGACTGATAGAGTGGTAATTAGCTGGATGTACCTTGGAGCCTTTCTTGAAAATTGGCACTATGATGGAAGGTTTCCAAAAAATTGTGGGGGGGATCATTCCCGCGTGACTGATCTCAGAAAAAACTAGGGCTAAAATCATGGCCCATCGCATTGGGTTACTCTTAAATAAGTTGTTAGGTACCAAATCGAAGTCTGGAGCCTTCCCTGGGTGCTAACGCTTGATCATACAGGTAACGTCTTGCTTAGTAACAGCAGGCCAAAAGGGGAGGTCAGTCGGAGTCAAAACACATGTGCTACTTATGCATGGGAGGCTTCGTCTTGGATTTGCCACTCTGTAGGTGCACATTTTTCCCCTTCCGAATTCTCAAAACTCAAAAATAAGCCCCCCATGCAGGGTTTTGAGAATTCAGATGGGGGGAATGTGCATCTAGAGAGCAGCAAGTCCAAGGCAAAACCTCCCATGCGTAAGTGGCCATGGTGTATGGTCTCCAGATGAAACAAAAAATTCTTAAAAAATTGTGTCCATTCAGATGCGGAGATACAGCATGGAGAAAAGGGTCTGCTGTTCAGGTTTCTAGAAGTCAATGACCAAAACAAAGTCGAATGGTTATTATCAGTTGTCTAGGGCCATTTCTGCATGGGCGTTTTACCTGAGGTTCGTTGCTTGCTGGACTCACACTTTCCTATTGGGAATTCATGCACTGGCAGCCTCCCAGTCTCAAATCAAGTCCCGCCCCTTTAAATGCCGCTCTGTAATTGGCTCATTTCGCAGTGCTCATTGTGAAAGATAATCATCCCAAAAAAACCCAACTGCGGCATAAAAAAGCATTTTAAGAACAAAAAACAAAAAATGGAGCAATCTGAAAGGGGGGGGAATCTAAGCCTCGTTTTTAAAAAGCCTTATTTTTTGCTCAGAAAGAGCTCCGAGGTAGCAGGAAGCACTTGAATCCCCGCCTCTTTACATGCTGCTTCGTGATTGGCTGTTCCTCCTGCTTTCCCATCTGCACTGAGATTTGAGCCGGGCTGAGCTCACGTTAGAGGGAAAAGTCGTATTAGCAGAGGAATGGGAAGAGCCGGACATTGTTAGGGCTGGCAGTGATCTCATTTCTCACGGAAGGAAAACATGTGCATAATTCCAAGGAATATCCGAGTCAGACAGGGAGCGAACGTGAGTCCAAGTACCCATGCATAATAAGCCTAGGATGGCACTCCCAATAGCATATAACCCTCAGCAGAGCCTGTGGGCAGTCAGGTCCCCTGTTCCTGTTGTCAATTTCATTTCACACACGTATGTTTTTGCTTAGCCTTATGAGGAAGTAGTGGTTGCCTCCCCATGTCTTTTAATGATTTGACCAACCATTGTTGCCCATGGGGTTGAATCATTTCACCTGCAGTTCAGATGCAAAAGACCCCCCTACACACACAAACACAATAAGGCAAGGAAATGAAACTCCACCACAGAAGCTACTGCAAAGCTGTTCCGCAGCCATTAGAGGAAGAGGGTGGATAGGACAAAAAAACTGCCTTTTGTTTCACGTGTGGTTGCAGCTGTCGAACACAGTATGTTAGCCTATCAAACGTGTTGACCGTGACCTTTGCAGCATCCCTGGGAGGAAACTTATGTGCATATGCTTTGTGAGCACTTAGATGCCATACTTATAAACTGGCAGTTATGCATGGGGTGGGGCGGGGGGAGCATGCTTATACCAACTTAGCTACAGTGCCCCTTAGAAATATGCTACACCCCTCCCCAAATTCCTAGCTTTAATTTTTTTACAGTAAGTCTCTGGTGTTTTTTATTGTGGAGATATAAGGGGCAATGTGCAAACAGCATTTGCTCAGATTTCCTGGGGAGGAATGGGAATGGAGGAGCTGCAAGTCATTTATCCTTTTCCTGACCAAAGGCAATATCTTCTGCTCTCTCTGTCCCATCAGCTTCCCCCACAAAGGCCTTTGCTTTTTTCTTGTTTCTCTCCTCTTTAAGATCTGCAGTCACGGTTGAAAACATTCAGTGGAAAAGTGGAGTGAGATTTATGCCATTTTGGGGCAGCCTCCACTGTTTATGGTAAGAAATTTCCTCAGGAGTAGGAGAGACTATGGAAGGTGCGGAGGGACAAAAGCGAGCAGAAAAACAAATGTCCAGTTTCACCCAGCCTGGTTTCTGGTTTTAATAATTAATTGCACACCACCTTGCCGTAACTTGCCTGTGGATGACTGCACACCTCTGAGCACATGCAGAATGCCTTTCATTCTCCAAAATGTATTGATTGATTTTCCTCATTTATAGCCAGCCTTTTTTTCATTGAAACTCAAGGAGGGCTACAAAAATATAAAGCAATAATTCAACCGGACTGCATAAGACAATCCGGTGGAAGAGGCATAAAGTTTGGGCAAAGTTAAACTCCAGAGGTTCTCTTTGCAGAAAAGGAAGTACTTCCGGCAGAAGGGCAAAGAGCTGAGAAGTCCCAAGATCTGGGTGGTCTGAAGTGCTACCCCATTTCACTGCAGGAAGGTCCTGGGAGAAGCTGATATGAATGAGTCGAAACTAATCCCTCCTCTGCGTGGTGAGACTCCAAACACTCTGCACACATGAACACATGAAGCTGCCTTATGCTGAATCAGACCCTCGGTCCATCCAAGTCAGTATTGTTTACTCAGACCGGCAGCGGCTCTCCAGGGTCTCAGGCAGGGGTCTTTCACATCCCCTACTTGCCTGGTTCCTTTAACTGGAGATGCCAGGGATTGAACCTGGGACCTTTTGCATGCCACGCACATGCTCTACCACTGAGCTACTGCCCTTCTGAGCTACGGCACATGGGCTTCCCCTCACTACACAGTAACCCCAACAAACACCCACCTGCCTGGCACTAGGGGACTGTTTCTGGATTGGAAGGAGTGATTGGAGGCTGAGCGAACTGAGAAATCTCCCCCTTTTAGTAATCAAAAGGTAAAGGTCCCCTGTGCAAGCACCGGGTCATTCCTGACCCATGGGGTCATGTCACATCCTGACATTTTCTAGGCAGACTTTGTTTATGGGGTGGTTTGCCAGCACCTTCCCCAGTCATCTTCCCTTTACCCCCAGCAAGCTGGGTCCTCATTTTACTGACCTCGGAAGGATGGAAGGCTGAGTCAACCTTGAGCAGGCTACCTGAAACGGACTTCCATTGGGATCGAACTCAGGTCATGAGCAAAGCTTTGGACTGCAATACTGCAGTTTACCACTCTGCACCACGGGGCTCCCTTTAGTAATCAAGGCACTGGTTAATCGCTATCTGCCCCCCCAGCTTTCCCAACATAGTTTTGAATCATACTCCCCCCCCCACTGACGCACCTTGTACCCTGCAACATCTCTTGACCGAAGACTGTAATTGAAACGAGAAAGGACTCCTAGTATTTGATCAGATGCACACACACACACACGCACACACACACACACGCACAAAAAAAAAAAATCAGTGGGTTATAGATCAAATCAAGCCTGAACTGACCCTAGAAGCTAAAATGACTAAACTGAGGCTATCGTATTTTGGCCACATTATGAGTCACTGGAAAAGACAGTCATGCTAGGAAAAGTGGAGGGCAGCAGGAAAAGAGGAAGACCCAACAAGAGATGGATGGACTCAATAAAGGAAGCCACAGCCCTCAATTTGCAAGATCTGAGCAAGGCTGTCAAAGACAGGACATTTTGTAGGACTTTGATTCATAGGGCCGCCATGAGTCGGAAGCGACTTGACGGCACTTAACACACACACATCACATTCCTTGGATTGCTGATGGGGTTCCATTTTGCAGATATGCAGCTTTTTCAAAGACTCCTGCCCATGTCTGCTTGTGGCACCGACTGCACATGTGAACTAGAGATGGGAGGCAATAGTTGGCGCTAAACTCCATTGTCCATTTAGCACATCACTGACTTTTATGTTACTTTTATTTTTTAGTCCGTCGAACACTGCGTCTCTTCAAAGCTGCATGATTGGGACTCAGATTCAGATTTATTATTAACAGCATAAGCCAGTGAAAACACATATGTCATTTATACAAAAGGTAAAAAAATTATAGCAGTCCAACCAAAAACATTCCTAATTAAAATTTCCAAATAATTTATAATAGACTAAAATTGACCAAATTATGATTTAATCTAATTGCAATTGCCCAACCTTAGGGGTCGAACTTTATATGCTATTGCACAAAATTTGGCTACCAGTTTTGCCATCTGGGCATTCCCTTCCCAGAGGAGACCCTTAATTCTCCCTTCATCTGAGCTGACTGTGATTTGGCTTAGCTGGGGAATGTTTAACTTACAACAAACTTCCTCGTAGAAGGAGAACCTGAGCAAAACATGCTCTATAGACTCCAATTCCCCCAATTTACAAGGGCACACCCATTCTGTTATTGGAAGCTTCTTAAATCTGCCTTGTAAAATTGCCGAAGGTGAGGCGGAGCATCTCGCTAGTGTAAAAGCTGTCCTTTGCTTGTTCAGCTCTATGAATGGTAGATATTCTGCTGGCTCTTGAAGCATGATTGGGACTACACACAGATCCCAGGGGGTACGCACCTAGTGGTGTATGGAAGTACCACGATTAATGCAATGTGTCAATGTGACAACATCAGGACCCACCCCATGACATCACCAGGCCCCATCCAATGAGGCTCAGGGTTGTTTGGGATGAATGGGGACCTCCATGCACTCAATGACCCTATGCCCTTGACCTTAATATTTCTGGCTAAGGCTGTGCCACTCCCCCACCACATACATTGATTTCTCCATGAATTATGTTCTTTGAAGAGGGGCAGAGAGAGATCTCATGACCTGGATGGCCCAGGCTAGCCCAATCTCATCAGATCTCAGAAGCTAAGCGGGGTCAGCCCTGGTTAGTATTTGGATGGGAGACCACCAAGGAATTCCAGAATCACTGTGCAGAGGAAGGCACTGGCAAACCACCTCTGTTAGTCGCTTGCCTGGAAAACCCCATAAGGGGTCGCCATAAATCGGCTGTGACTTGATGGTACTTTTAGGGTTGCCAGCTCCGGGCTGGGAAATACCTAGAGATTTTTGGGGTGGAGCCTGAGGAGGGCGGGGTTTGGAGAGGGGAGGGACTTCAATGCCATAGAGGCAATTGCCAAAGCACCCATTTTCTCCAGGTGAACTGATCTCTATCAGCTGGAGATCAGTTGCAATAGCAGGAGATCTCCAGCTACTACCTGGAGGCTGGCAACCCTAGGTACTTTAGGTACAACACACACAGAGGTACAAACTGAAAACCAACAGGACGTTTTCTTGCTAGAGACTGACAATGTAAAATCTATTTAATTAAACCAACAAATTTGGTTTAGGTTTTGTTCAGTTGCTACTGCTGTTCAACCCCATCTATTTTATACCTTATTATGGGATGCTTTAGCCACTTCCTTCACAGAATGCCATTCCAGCTGACTTCTTCCCCTGCCTTCCGCACAGTGGACCCTGAGTTCAAGACACTCTAGACCTTCCGGCTGTTCTGCCTTGTTGTAGAAATGGGTGCCGGAGGGGGAGGGACGCCTGGGGCAAGGAAGAGGGAAGCTGCCAGCATAGCATGGGAGCGTCTCTCTGGTTGCAGACCCGTCTTTCATTTCCCCTTTCCCACTGTTTCTTTCACAATCGCTGCCCTTTCAAAGCCACGGGACTCCATGTGCGTGTGTGTGAACATCACCTGTCTGTAAGAAGCCAACTGAGCTGGTCCCTAAAGGAAAGCCGGAGTCAGGGGACGGGTGGCATTACCTGCCAGCTTAAGCATTACCATGGAAAGCAGCCTCTTAGATCTGAATGGCATTTCTTTTCAGGTATTCATAAGAGCTAGCGTGGTGCAGTGGTTAAGAGTGGTGGACTCTAATCTGGTGAACTGGGTTCTCTTTAAAAAAAACAACAAATTTTTATTGAAAAAAAGAAAAATATAATATACATACTATCCCTACATCCAGTATATTAAATCTTCCGAAGAGTGTTGAATATTAGCAACAAACAAGCCACATATCAGTAGATTGCTCTCCTAAGATAAGATAGCTGCTATTATTGAGAGCCGATGTTGGTAACTGCTTTTTACTATTCAATATAATAAATCATTGCTTGTTTATATTAAAGGCTAAATTTGTCATACATAATTAATCAAATTATACATTGCTAATTCTGGTTTCTGTTAACATACACCCATAGGTCGTTTATGCACCACTGGGCATCCCAAAGGCAAAGAGGTGACGCTGGTGGTCTGGGAAGGGCTGGGCTTGTGGTTTGGAGTAACTAATGCCCAGGAAGTTGGATCCTGCTGGGTGCTGAACTCATGAAGCTGCATTCTACTGAATCACACCCTCGGTCCATCAGTCAGTATTGTCTACTCAGACCGGCAGTGGCTCTCCAGGGTCTCAGGCAGGGGTCTTTCACATCACTTTACTTGCCTAGTCCCTTGAACTGGAGATGCCGGGGATTGAATCTCAGACCTTCTGCATGCCAAGCACATGCTCTACCACTGAGCCACAGCCCCTCCCAAATGATTGAGAACACATGAAGCTGCCTTACACTGAAACAGACCCTTGGTCCATCAAAGTCAGTATTGTCTACTCAGACTGGCAGCAGTTCTCTAGGGTGTCAGGCAGAGGTCTTTCACATCACCTACATGCCTAGTCCCTTGAACTGGAGATGCCAGGGATTGAACCTGGGACCTTCCGCATGCCAAGCAGATGCTCTACCACTGAGCCACAGCCCCTCCCTGGAGTGGTGTGGGTGTGGGGGGAGGATCATCTCCCAGTGGGCCATGGATGAAGCCCGACTATTATAGAAGGCTGTTCACACGCTCCACTCAGGACTGGAACGGCAAGCAAGGGTTTTGAATCAGAGCCGTTGATATGCAGCAAGCACTTTCTGTTTCCAGCAGCTGGAAGTGGCAAAGAATTGCATCAGCTGACTTGGTTGCTCTTCCTCTCTTCACCTCAAATGCTAACGTGAGAGGAAAAAGTAAAAGTAGGGCTGCGGTTTGGGACCCCTTTAAACAGTGCCAAATGACCCCTGATTGAATCATATTCACTGACTGAGGGATCCCCTTAGGTTTTCTGCCATGGGTACCAAAGTGGGTTGAAGAAGAAGTGTTGGTTTTTATATGCCGACTTTCTCCACCACTTAAGGAAGAATCAAACCGGCTTACAAACACCTTCCCTTCCCCTCTCCACAACAGACACCCTGTGAGGTAGGTGGGGCTGAGAGAGCTCTAAGAGAGCTGTGACTAGCCCAAGGTCACCCAGCTGGCTTCATGTGTAGGAGTGGGGAAACAAATCCAGTCCACCAGATTAGCATCCGTGGGGAATCAAACCTGGTTCTCCAGATCAGAGTCCACCACTCCAAACCACTGCTCTTAACCACTATACCACACCGGCTCTCTAGGACAGCCAGCTTCTGCCAGTTCTCCAGATTAGCCTCTGCCACTCATGTGGAGGAGTGGGGAAAGAGATGTACTTTACCTGCTCAGAAATGCCCTAGGTTATTACGATGACTTCCTGCCTTCCAGATCCTGGCTTTTAAAAAGGTAAAGGTCCCCTGTGCAAGCACCGGGTCATTCCTGACCCATGGGGTGACATCACGTCCCAACGTTTCCTAGGCAGACTTTTGTTTGCGGGGTGGTTTGCCAGCACCTTCCCCAGTCATCTTCCCTTTACCCCCAGCAAGCTGGGGACTCATTTTGGAATGATGGAAGGCTGAGTCAACCTTGAGCCGGCTACCTGAAACCGGCTTCCGTCGGGATCGAACTCAGGTCGTGAGCAGAGCTTGGACTGCAGTACTGCAGTTTACCACTCTGCGCCACGGGGCTCTGCGCCACTCTGCGCCTGGCTTTTACTATTGTGTTTATTTTTGGCCGGTTTATAACAAGTCTCTGCCTCGTTCCTTTGGCATGCTCCAGGCAACTCCCATGAGGCATAAAGCAACTGCAAGAACTCAGTACAAATTAAAAGAACTTTGGACTTCATTCCTGCCTCTGAATGCTGGGATGGTTGCTAAGCCCTGCCTCGTGTATCCTGAAGATGCAACAACATATCCCGGTGATAGACTAGTGCCAAGTTGTGTTGCCGTGCTGGTTTAAGTCTGGTGACGACACCAAACAGGGCCGTGCCACGGGCATCTTGGGGAGGAATAGGCTTCGTTGGTATCCTAAGCCTTTCAGGCCTGGCCTCGCCCCCGATGCTGGCACAACATGATGCATAACTCTTTAAAATCCTATAGAACACATAGCGAGGGGAAATACAAGTTCTCCCCCCCTTCCGCCTCCCATGCTGCTGCCCCGCACCAGCACAGCTGAAGATTCTGCAGCCAACCACAGCCCTACTAAGCAGTAGGGTTGCTAGGTCCCTCTTCAACACCGGTGGGAGGTTTTTGGGGTGGAGCCTGAGGAGGGTGGGGTTTGGGGAGGGGAGGGACTTCAACGCCCTAGAGTCCAATTGCCAAAGCAGCCCTTTTCTCCAGGTGGACTGATCTTTATCGTCTGGCGATCAGTTGTAATAGCAGGAGATCTCCAGATAGTACCTGGAGGTTGGCAACCCTGCTAAGCAGCTCAAGGACCACCTCTCTGGCAGTTCAGTTGATATGGCAAGCAGCATGAGGCTGTCTGGCTCGGGCTTCTTGCCATGCACAGGGGGAGCCATGGCCCAGTGGTTGAGCATCTGCTTGGCATGCAGAAGGTTCCCGGTTCAATCCCCGGCATCTCCAGTCAAAAGTGATCAGGTAATAGGAGATGTTAAAGACCTCTGCCTGAGACCCTAGAAAGGCCCTGCCAGTCTGAGGTCTTTTATGCATGGCTCTTTCACCCACCGTCACCCCTCCGATGACTTTGGGTCTTTGTGTTGATTATGCATGCCGTTTCCGACCGTCAGAGGTCGCCTCGCGCTCCCCCTGCCTTTCCCCAACAAGGGGGAAATGCGGGAAAATGCAAGGGAGAATGAGGCGACATCTGACAGTTGGAAATGGCATGCGTGATCAACACAAAGACCCAAAGTCATCCTGACAGCATGGGAGACCTGAGTAGACAATACTGAGCTTGATGGACCGAGGTTTTTGTCCCTGCATTTGCAAGGGGGGGCAGTAGGGTTGCCAACTGCCAGGTAGTAGCAGGAGATCTCCTGCTAATTCAACTGATCTCCAGCCGATAGAGATCAGATCACCTGGACAAAAACGGCCGCTTTGGCAATTGAACTCTATGGCATTGAAGTCCCTCCCCTCCCCAAACCCCACCCTCTTCAGGATCCGCCCCCAAAATCTCCCACCGGTTGCCAAGAGGGACCTGGCAACCCTGGGGGGTACAATTTACAGTTGTACAAGCATGACAGCTAATCTGCTGCCACCCCACCCTCCGCTTTTACACTGTGCATAATTACTGCTGGCAACTGTTGAGGAGGCAGAATGATTGAGGCAATGCACAGAGTAAATGCATGGGGAACAGTTGCAGCCCTCCCAGTTCGAGGTAGGGACTCCCTTTGCTGACTCACCTGAGATGCCACAGCCTCAGGGGCTCCCTTTCGGCATCTGTGTCCTGAACTGGGAAACCTATAATGGATCTGAGCAGAGTAGGGGTTAGAGATATAACTCCACTGCGCCTCGCCTGCTTGTGCAGAGCGCTCCCTTTTTGTGCAAAGTGTCATATGTGAGTACGCATATCCCACTCCTCCACATGAAGCCGGCTGGGTCACTTTGGGCTAGTCACAGTTCTCTCAGAACTCTCTCAGCCCCACCTACCTCACAAGGTGTCTGGTATGCGGAGGGGAAGGGAAGGCGGTTGTAAGCTGCTTTGAGACTTCTTAAAGGTAGAGAAAAAGTGGAGCATAAAAACCAACTCTTCTTCTCTTCTTCTTCTCATGGGCATGCAGCGAGAGGGATAGCTCTACCTGTGACTCTGCCATCAGTTCACACAACTCACAAAGGCACAGGAGCCTTGCTGGGATGAGGGAGTTAAACACAAGAAACCACCTACGCTGTACAGTATAATAGCTAAATAAGAACCAGCATGCAGCTCTGTATGCAAAAGGTACCAAACGGTGTATTACAATACAGTGAAGACAATAGTGAAGTGCAAACAGAAAGCATATACACAAAAATATATACACAAAAATATGACAAGATATATCAGACTCTCCAAAAACGAGTCACAACGGACTTCTCATAGGAGATGCGAAGTACAATAGTCTTAAATAGTGTCAACATAGACTTGAACATAAACGCGTCTTGGAGCTTGTATATTTTACAAGAAAGGGGAGCAAGCCCCAGTTCCACAGAAGACTCGAAATAATAGATGGGAAACGTCTTCCGGAATTCTGAAAGTTTTTCGCAGATTATTGCTTCTTCAGCCTGTATTCTAAAATTCTTAGGCGCCATAAACCAGGCTGCATCTTTTCTCCCAAATGGAGAAAATGGAGTTGGCACCCCATTCCTCTGACTTTGCTTTCAGAACTCCCGAGGCTGTCCCATAAATGTGTGGATTGCTCTAGAGTTGCATGTGCACTCCATTGGGGTTTGGTAGGCAGAGGTTGGTTCCCACCCCTCTTTGTCATTGACTTCAGCTGACTTTAGATGCCACTTATATTTCAGGGAGCTGAATGGTGTGCCCACTGTTGGCACCAGGATGCTCTTGCAAGGGGGAAGGAAGGGTCCTCAGCATGCCCAGCTGGGTAGGCAGTTAGTGGACTGCTTTCAACAGCATGAGGTGTGGCAGTTCTGGTCCATTTGCCTGTTGCTAGCTAAAACATGGCCTGGTTAAAACATGGCCACCCCCGACAGTGGGATCTAAGAAGAAGAAAAAGAAGAATTGGTTTTATACCCTGACTTTCTCTAACTTTTAAGGAGTCTCAAAGCGGCTTACAATCGCCTTCCCTTTTGCTCCCCACAACATACACCTCGTGAGGTAGGTGGGGCTGAGAGCGTTCGGAGAGAACTGTGACTAGCCCAAGGTCACACAGCAGGCGTCATGTGCAGAAGCAGGGAATCAAACCCGGTTCTCCAGATTATAGTCCACCACTCATGTGGAGGAGCAGGGAATCAAATCCGGTTCTCCAGATTAGAGTCTGCCGCTCATATGGAGGAGTAGGGAATCAAACCCAGTTCTCCAGATTAGAGTCCACAGCTCTTAACTGCTACACCACGCCAGCTCATCTAAACCCAAGCCTCTTGGAGGAGGAGGCAGTTGTGAGTTTCCCGCATTGTGCAGGGGGTTGGACTAGATGACCCTGGTGGTCCCTTCCAATTCTATGATTCTATGATTCTTGTTTACCACAAAGGTACCTTTCCCCTGATTCTGACTCTTCAGATCTCTGAAGCTAATCAGGGTCAGCTCTGGTTAGAACTTGGGCAGGAGACCACCAAGGAAGTCTGGGGTTGCTACGATGAGGCAGGCAATGGCAACCATCTCTGTTTGTCTCTGCCCTGGCGCAGATCGCCCAGGCTAGCCTGATCTCATCAGATCTTGGCTGCTAAATAGGGTGGGCCCTGGTTAGTAGCTGGATGGGTGACCGCCAAGGAAGCCCAGGGCTGCTACTCAGAGGCAGGCAATGGCAAACCACCTCTGAATATCTCTTCCCGTGAAGCCCTATGGGGTCACCTTAAGTGGGCTGTGACTTGATGGCACCTCCCACCACCACCTTTTCTCGGTGAGCTATTTGTGGGGGGTTGGAAGGGATACTGGAAGTGAAGGACTTTGCCCTGTCTCTAAATCTCAGACTCCTGAGAGGGACAAGACTAGTGAGTCAGAGAGAGCGGGGGGGGGGGGGACAAGACACTGGGTCATCCTTTCTCTACTGCTCTGACCTATCCCTTTGATGTGTAGATTGCTACTCTTAGGGGAACTTCCTTCCTTCCTGCTTCTTCCTCACCTCCTCACACACGCAGGCACCTCTTCTCCATCTTGTCACCATGAAGGAAGGACGCAAGTCCTGGATCTCCCTCCATCCTAGTTAGTTAGAATAGATAGGGAACTATACTTTATCCTATCCAGAAATGGGTTTCCTACAATAAATGCAGTATATTAGTTAAATAGACAAAAGGCTCCAAGCAGTTTTGTTCCTGGCACACACAGAGGTTTGGATGTGCTTCTCCTGCTCACAACAGCCTTTGTGCACTCTGTTAATTTAACAGAGATTTGGGCAAAACGAAGCCCTCATAATCCAACAAGGGATGCATTTTGTGACTCTGCAATTGCACGTCCGCTTGCGGCTGCCCTGGCGAAAGGATGTCGCATCTGCTGTCCATTTCTCCCCCACCCAATTGCTGGGGAAGCTGCAGAAGACTGCTGAGGCTGGAGTGGCGCCACTTAAGAACATAAGAACATAAGAAAAGCCCTGCTGGATCAGACCAAGGCCCATCAAGTCCAGCAGTCTGTTCACACAGGGGCCAACCGGGTGCCTCTAGGAAGCCCACAAACAAGACGGTTGCAGCAGCACCATCCTGCCTGTGTTCCACAGCACCTAATATATTCCTTCTTTCCCTGTGTATGCCTCTGGCAGGAGGGAACCTGGGCTCAGGAGGTGATTCGAACCCCTATCAGCAGAGCTCCCTGAAGTGTGGTTCACACCGTGGGGCTTTGTCCAGCAAGGGCTGCTGCATAGTGGTTAAGAGTGGTGGACTCTAGTCTGGAGAACCGGGTTCAATTCCCCACTCCTACACATGAGCGGCAGACGCTAATCTGGTGATCCGTGTTTGATTCCCCACTCTGACACATGAAGCCAGTGAAGTCTATGTATTATTTGGAATGAGAATGTTAAGATATAAAGGGCATATAAACTGTGCATGTTTCAAAAAAGAAACCCTAAAAGTGTACAATGTACAGATTATAATTTACTCATAAAAGTGTGCAATAGTCAGATTATAACGACATGAAGCCAGCTGGGTGACCTTGGACTAGTCACAGCTCTCCTTTGCCCCCATTTACATTAACCTAAGACTGTTACGGGTCCAATAACAGCAGCTACGTCATCTCAGGCTCATCCACTTGCAAATTGTCCCATTTAATATATGCCATTCTGTGCCAGGAATTCCCTTTCACTATCTGCATCGGACAAATGGGTTGGTCCATGCGTAAGAGAATCAGTGAACACAAATGTGGCATAAGAAATCGCAGCACTCAGAAACCAGTGGGGGGACATTTACTCTTCCTGTGCATACTGTTGCAGATCTGAACGTCACTGTTCTATCCACACACACACAAAACAAACTTCAAAGGGACTGTACGACGTGAAAGTGATGAAATAGGACTCATCAAGAAATTCAACCCAACCTGTCATCCTGGCCTTAACAGAGACTTGAATTTCCTTACTCACTTTAATTTCAGCTCTACAGCTCAACAGGATGGTTTTAGACACTCTAATTGGCTGTCCTTAACATGCTGTATCATAGCATAGCCCATCACTGATGTCAGATGTCAGCGTGGTGTAGTGGTTAAGAGCAGTGGTTTGGAGTGGTGGACTCTGATCTGGAGAACCGGGTTTGATTCCCCACTCCTCCACATGAGCAGCGGAGGCTAATCTGGTGAACTGGATTTGTTTCCCCACTCCTACACATGAAGCCAGCTGGGTAACCTTGGGCTAGTCACGCTCTCTCAGCCTCACCTACCTCACAGGGTGTCTGTTGTGGGGAGGGGAAGGGAAGGTGATTGTAAGCCGGCTTGATTCTTCCTTAAGTGGTAGAGAAAGTTGGCATATAAAAACCAACTCCTCCTCCTCCTCCTCCTCCTCTTCTTCTTCTTCTTCTTTTTCTTCTTCCGCTTCAGACTGCTACTTCCTTATTTCGTTGTTTATTACAGTTTTGTTTGTCCATATCCCATTTGAGAGAGGCTGAAACCTCTAACCTCTCTCTATTGGGATATTTGGTAAATATTAAGAAATGTTTGCCCAGTCATAGAAGCATGATATTGAGGGCAGTAAATAAATCTCCAAAGTACTGGCAAACCACCTCTGTTAGTCTCTTGCCATGAAAACCCCAAAAAGGGGTCGCGATAAGTCGGCTGCAACTTGACGGCACTTTACACACACAAATAAATCTCCCAGGAAGTATATTGCAAAAAGTAAAACTTACATTTATTATTCAAGAAGATTCTGCTCACATTCAAGCTGCAGTCGAAAGGAAGGAAGAGAAACCTAATCTAAAGAGTACTTTTCCCTGTCACATGTGGCCAGCTGATCCGGCATCATGGGTATGGGATCATGAAGCATCGTTTCTAGAGGAGAGAGCTGTAGGTACATGTGACTCCATGAAGATCCATGTGGAGAGTGGTAAGAAAGTAGACACACAGGCCATTTATGCAGGGTCAGTTTTGATGCTCGCTCAAAGCTCTTTTTTTAAATGCGACCTTTAAAATGCCTATTCACGGTCCCGAAGCAAAAGGAGAAATTCCACCCCCACTCACCTTTTCCTTCGTTTGCATAGCCACAAGCAACTGTCGTTTGCATAGCTAACGCACGGCTGTGATTTTGTATGCATCCTTGAAGGGATTCCTTGAGGTGGGGGCACAGAAAACACAAAAGGTGGTGTAAAAGGGGCTCTTAAGAAATGCGAAGCAGGTATGCGCCGGCTTTGCAGTCACTTCCTGAATGAAGGTTCAGCGTGAAAAGCTAAAAAAAATATATGCGGGGCAGTTCAGCCTGGAACGCGCTGCTAATTACCAAGCACAAATGGCCACAGAGAGAGGAAGGGTCAGAGGGAAGCTTCCAGGTTAAGACGCATGAAGCTGCCTTATACTGAATCAGAGACTTGGTCCATCAAAGTCAGGATTGTCTACTCAGACCAGCAGAGGCTCTCCAGGGTTTCAGGCAGGCGTCTTTCACATCACCTACTTGCCTAGTCCCTTTAATTGGAGATGCCGGGGATTGAACCTGGGACCTTCTGCATGCACAAACAGATGCTCTGCCACTGAGCCATGGCCCCTCTTTCCCTAAGACAAAAAGAGGGACATCCCATTCAAGGGGACCGCCCTCAGCATCATTGGAGGGAAAATTTAGGAAGCTTCCAAGAGCACAGTGGGAATGCCCTTGTGGGGCAGGAGAAACTGAAAACACTAGCCATTTCCTTCTCAGGTGCAGTTATTATGAGGGTATTTGGCAGAAGTTGATTTATCCTCTTATTAATTTAGTCGAGTTTAACTCGAAGGAAGAGGAAATGAAATTTCTTCTATGGGAGGGGGATTCTTTTTGTCTTTCCCAGGTAGCCAAATTTTGCTCCACAGCAATTAAGATCCGTTTGGCAAAGATTAATAACATTAATAACGATATTGGTTAATTTTAACTGGTAAATATTTATTTTAGTTTTTTTAATCTTTTGATATTTCCTTTTGCAACAAGATTATTTTACTTACTTACATGTTTGCAACTTGGTGCTGTGTTCTGGCTAATACTGTAAAAATAAATTCATTCATTCATTCATTCATTCATTCATTCATTCATTCAAGGAGATAACACTTATACACACTTAGAGTGATGTACGGTAGCACCCCCAATGTCCAGGCATACTGAGTCGCTCACTCCAACACACTCACCCCCATTATGGGTAATAATAACCAAATCCTGTTCCAGTCCTTTATGCAGAGAATCACACCAGAAAGATTGGCAAAGGTATTCACACTAAGCAGGCTTCTCTCTGCCCCCAACTCCTCCGTCTTCCTCCTCCCCTTCTGTCATTTCCTTATAAAAATGCAGAAAAGAACTTCCTTTTCCTAGCATCTGAAGAAGGGAGCTCTGGAACTCACAAAGGCTCATGCTGAAATAAATGTTGTTAGTCTTTAAGGAGGGCCAGTGTGGTGTAGTGGTTAAGAGCGGTGGTTTGGAGCAGTGGAGTCTGATCTGGAGAACTGGGTTTGATTCCCCACGTCTCCACATGAGTGGTGGAGGCTAATCTGGTGAACTGGATTTGTTTCCCCACTCCTACACATGAAGCCAGCTGGTGACCTTGGGCTGGTCACAGTTCTCTTAGAGCTCTCTCAGCCCCACCTGCTTCACAGGTTGTCTGTTGTGGGGTGGGGAAGGGAAGGTGATTGTAAGTCAGTTTGATTCTTCCTTAAGTGATAGAAAAAGTCGGCATATAAAAACCAACTCTTCTTCTTCTTCTTCTTCGGAGTGGTGGTTTGGAGCATTGAACTCTGATCTGGAGAACCGGGTTTGATTCCCCTCTCCTCCACATGAGCGGTGGAGGCTAATCTGGTGAACTGGATTTGTTTCCCCACTCCTACACATGAAGCCAGCTAGGTGACCTTGGGCTAGTCACACTCTCTCAGCCCCACCTACCTCACAGGGTATCTGTTGTGGGGAGGGGAAGGGAAGGTGATTGTAAGCCAGCTTGATTCTACCTTGTGGTAGAGAAAGTTGGCATATAAAAACCAACTCTTCTTCTTCTTCTGGCCTCGGTTTTCTTCTGCAACCATGACTAACGTGGCTTCCTTCCCAGGCATGGTCCAACATTCTAACTGCTCCATCACACTGACCCCCATTGGGCTGTTAAATGCTGGGAGGAATTCAGCAGCCAAAAAAACCTGAGAATCAGCTGCAGAAATGTCTTGGGATCAGTGCTGGAAACCAAACCAGAAAAGTCCTGGCCAGCCAAACAGATCTTCTCAGTGGGTTCTGCAGTTCCTTGACTTGTTGCCAAGGCACAGACCAAACAGAACTAGCCAAGTCTGTGCAGGAAGGGTTTTCTCTCCTGGTGGTGATTCCATTGTGCTGTTCTCCATTGGCAGTGCCATATAGTGCAGTCAGGAATTTCTTGTTTGAAAGGGAACCCCACAGCCCCCCATGTCAGTAATGCTTATTTCTAGGTCTGTCTGGGAGGGAAGGCAGCATGGTACAGCCTGATCTTGTCCGATCTTGGAAGCTAAAAAAGAATAATAAAAGAAGAGTCCTGACACTCTTGGCCCCGTACTGATGCACACCCACACAGCTGCCTTCTGAGCCCAGCCCTAGGTCCATCAAGGGCAGTATTGCCTACACTGACTAGCAGCAGCTATCCAGGGTCTCCAGTAAGGGTCTTTCTTACCATCTACTGCCTGCTCCTTTTTCACTGGTGATGCCAGGGGTGGAACCGGGGACCTTCCGTCCCTCCAGTCGAGGTATGCAGCCGAGGAGGAGGAGGAGGAGAAGAAGAAGAAGAAGAGTTGGTTTTTATATGCCGAATTTCTCTACTATTTAAGGGAGACTCAAACCGGCTTATAATCACCTTCCCTTCCCCTCTCCCCACAACAGACACTCTGTGAGGTAGGTGGGGCTGAGAGAGTGTGACTAGCCCAAGGTCGCCCAGCTGGCTTCATAGGAGTGGGGAAACAAAATCCAGTTCACCAAATCAGCGTCCGCTGCTCATGTGTTGGAGTGGGGAATCAAACCCAGTTCTCCAGATCAGAGTCCGGCTCTAAACCACCGCTGTTAACCATTTCACCACGCTGGCTCTCCTTGGACTTGGAAGGGAGACCTCCAAGGAAGACTCCGCAGGGGAAGGCAATGGCAAACCACCTCTGCTTAATCACTTGCCTTGAAAGGCCCTTGCTGGGGCCTATAAGTTGGTTGTGACCTGACGGCATTTATGCATGTCCTGTCTGCAAGAGTCCCTTGTGCCTGTCGCATGGAGATCGGCAGTTCTGGCTCAGCTGCCAGAATTGAGGGAATGTTGGCATAAGTCAGTGGTTTGCCAGGTGTGTGAGGACCAAGGTGCCCGCTGTGGACTGCCCTGAGCCTAAGGACGGCCTCAGAGAGGATCTAGCTCAGTGGCACAGCATGTGCCCGAGGCCCTGGGTTCAATCTGTGGCATCTCCAAGTTGGAAAAAAAGTAGGCACTAAACCCACTTCAAAAATGATCCTGGAACAAGACAGAAGAAGAAGAGGAGTTGGTTTTCATATGCCAACTTTCTCTACCTTTTAAGGCGAATCAAACCGGCTTACAATCAATTTCCCTTCCCCTCCCCACAACAGACACCCTGTGAGGTAGGGGGGGCTGAGAGAGCTCTAAGAGAGCTGTGACTAGCCCAAGGTCACCCAGCTGGCTTTGTGTGCAGGAGTGGGGAAACAAATCCAGTTCACCAGGTTAGCCTCTGCCGCTCATGTGGAGAGGTGGGGAATCAAACCCAGCTTTCCAGATCAGAGTCCACCGCTACAAACCACCGCTCTTAACCACTACACCGCGCTGGTGTCACATATTTAGCCACGCACACCAAAAGCAACAGCCACATACCTCCATGGGGTGGAGAGGGGGTGTCCAGTGGCCCTCACCTCCCTGGAATTTCCTTCTGTCCTCTTCATCTAGACGTTGGGAACAGTTTTCAGAGAGGGTCTGGCAAGGGCTCTGTACAGCTGGGGGGGAAGAATGGCTCCCCCAGGCCCTATCCAGGTGATTTATTGGCCTGCTATGTATAAATCGCACCAGCATACCTGCTCAACAGCCTGCAGACAGCTGCCTCCTTGAGGCTTTATAGGGACTTGTGGATAGACATGCTTGGTTGGCCACCCCGGAGAGGGGAGGAGGGCACCGCATGCAAGAAGTTCCCATCCATTTCCAGGACTGTTTTCACAGATTCCTTCCTGCTTCCCTGAAGTTGCAAAAGATACACCTCTTTGCTAGGACACAGAAGTAGCCAAAGGAAAATCCAGCCTGGCTTCTCCTGGACTTTACCAGAAGGTGGAGTTGTGGGACTCAGCGATAACTGTGTAATATTTTGTTGTTGTTTTTAAAGTAGCACCAGCCAACATATGACACAATAGTGTGCAAGCTTTCAGGTTCCACGGAATTCTTCATCAAGCTAGATGTTGATTATTTTAAAAAGTTGGTGGGGGACGGGACAGAAATGTATTTTTCAGGGTCCTGACCTACCTCGCAGGGTCGTTGTGAGGGGCAAATGGAGGAGAGGAGAACGATGTAAGCCCCTTCGGGTCTCCATTGGGGAGAAAGGCAAGATAAATAAAGTATGACGGAGGATACCCAATTCTGCTGAATCTTCAAAAGGAATATAGGATGCATTATGAACGTCACTGGATGAGACGGCTTAGGTGCCAGTGAGATTTCACGATGCTCTAAAGGCTACTTGGACAGAGAAGTCACATGAGAAAAGTCCAGACTCCCGTTGAGAATAGAAAAGCTGGAAATGGATGGGAAAATTAGCAGAATATGCAGTGATAGCCAAATTGACTAATATTGTGAACACAAGACCAATGCAAGAATTTTTGGAAGATATATTTTAACTATGTATCAAAATAATACATATCTACATAGAAAAATGCTATTATTAATGTACTAACAACAACAACAACAAAATAACAGTAATAGATAGAGATAGAGATATATTCATTCAGATTTTAATTACCATTAGAGAGTTTGATGACCATTTAGGTTACTATGTACCGATATAATAGTAGACAGTAGATCTGATATTGAAATATTTGGTTTTAATGGTACTTCAAAAATAGTAATTATTAGCCTTATCTAGGAGTATTAATGCTTTAAATCAACATAATTACAAATGAATATAAATAATCTAGATTAAATGTAAGATAGAGAATAAATGCGTATGTGTTTGCTTTAGTAAAGAATATAGCGTGAGTCCAGAATAATAAGAAATACATTAACTGATATAGAATGTGTTCGCCCCACTCTGTTATTTGAGGAGGATCTTGTCATGGATATGGAGTTTAAGGCCACCCAGGGCCCTCTGGTTTGCTCCTGTTCTATCAAGACACCCATACCAAACGCATGGGAGCCTCAGGTGGCGCACAAAGTGTGGAATGGGAAACGCCATGCATTTAATTTCACCATCACAGAATAAAATGGTGTGAGATGGGAGAGAGATAAACCAGTGACATCTTGCCCATGCGTTAATGACCATAATCATCCTACTGACCCCTGGGTGTTTTCATTACTGATGGGAGACTCGGACCCAGAAATAACAAGAGGTGTCGCCAAATATGTGGCAATAGTACTGCCTTTAAAGACACGATAAAGTTAAATTATGTGCTAAACGGAGATAGTCTCAATTTACTGTTTATACCACTATCCCTATAAAGCTATTTATTTATTGTTATTTTAATATGATTTAATTGTAATTTTAAAATGATTTATGAATCCTAAGATTTTAAGGCTGTATCGTTTATAATTAACATTCTATAAGGTTGTAAATTTTGTTTTTATCTTATGTATGTTGCGCTCAAGATCTTTGGTCAGATGAACTTGAAATAAAAGGAAAAAGGAGTTTAAGGAGTGTGTGATGTGTATGAATTGTATGTGTTTTACAAATAATATTTTTTTAAAAATTCTTTAAAAAGAGAATAGAAAAGCTGGTCATTCATCAGATGTCTCCGTAGCATCAATTTGTTATCTGTCTTACTTGTGGAATGAAACCCCATTGATGGCGACGACAGACAAACGTTCGCTCCCCTGCCGGGCAGCCTGACTCATCTCTTTGCCCCGCGGCTGGCAGCGCCAAACACTTTGGGACTGCAGGGAAAGGGCACGTTCTTCCTCACGAGTTCGGCACACTGGAGCCAGCTCCGCTTAACTAGTTGGTTTGGCGGGGTGGTCTGCCCGTAGCCCCTTCCCCACAATTAATCACCACGCAGCAACGCAGGCCAGATGTGGGAGCTGATGTGGCTTCGGCGCATGCTCACACGTGGGCCAGGCCAGCTTTCTTGGACAGGATGCAACCCCCCACACACACACCATTTCCGAGCTTCCTCCAAAGCCCCCCCCCCCCGCACACACCTGGCTTCCATTAGCAGTGTCTGGCCTGCCCACACCAAACCACTCACAGTGTGCAGCAGCCAGGCAGGAGCCCTGGGGAGGGGGGGGGGGAGGCAGCTTGCTGTTAATCTTCCTGCTTGTTTCCCCATGCCACGCCAGCGGGTGCGGGCAATCAGGTGTTAACCCTTGCATGGCTACAGCCTGGACAATACCAATAAGTGTACAATAAGTGTACTGGACAACAAGTGTAATCTTAGCCAATACCGTTGGCAACTTCTGAACACAAGCCCAACAGGCTTTAAACCAGGCAGGGGTGGGGGTCGCACTCATAAACACATGCAAACACATGAAGCTGCCTTATACTGAATCAGACCCTTGGTCCATCAAAGTCAGTATTGTCTACTCAGACCAGCAGCGGCTCTCCAAGGTCTCAGGCAGAGGTCTTTCACATCACCCGCTTGCCTAGTCCCTTTAGCTGGAGATGCCGGGGATTGAACCTGAGACCTTCTGCATGCCAAGCAGATGCTCTACCACTGAGCCACAGCCCCCCCCCCAATTGTTACGAGGGCCAGATATGACATAAATGTCCCTTGGTTGGGCCAGGCCAGGCCTTGCCAGCCCAGATCGGGACTGGGTGTGTGTGGCTGCTGGGGCCAGCTCACGGGCCGGATAAGATCACTCAAGGGGCTGGATCCGGCCCATGGGCCTTATGTTTGACACCCCTGCTCTAAACAGTGGGGCCTTGGGGTGTGGAGGAGAAATACACTCCCTCTTCCTTTGCTGAAATTCCATTGTTCCGGGCCGATGAGTCGAATTTTTTGCATTATGTCTTCCTTTTTTATTTATTTATATCTCGCTTAGAACATCGTTCTCCTTCCGTTCTCTCACAACAACCCTGTGAGGAAGGCCAGGCTGAAAGTCTGTGACAGCCCCAAGGTCACCCAGCAAGCTGGTATGACAGAAGTGGGGATTCAGACCAGGATCTCCCAGGATACTAGTCCAGCGCTGTATCCACTATGCCATGCTGGGTCTCTGCTCTCAACACTCACACGCAGGTCCTTGACATGATGCTTGGGGGCACGATGGTGCCAGCAGCCAACGCCTTTCCTGGTGCCTGCCAAGTGTTTTCAGAAAGGGGGTGGGGTCAGGTGGCCTCCTGCCCAGTAGGGCTTCTAGTTTAAGGTCTCTCCAAATGACACTCCCAAGATATTTGAATGAGCTGCATTGTGTAATTGAGATACCATCTGCCGTATTAGAAGGGAGATTTAAGAAGATCCCCAGGGCGGAGAGACTTTGCCTGTGTAACACAGGGGAGCTGGAAACCATTGAGCGTATATTTTTCAGATGTCCTCTCTACAAGTCAGCCCGCTTCAATATTATTGACCCTTTGATTATGGAAATGGGCTCTGGTGAGGACCCAAAGGTTTCTGCCGGGGGACAGTTCACCAATCACCACCCAGGTCGCAAAGTACTGTGCAGCAGCAATGAAGCTACATAGCTGCCTTCTACTGAATCAGACCATTGGTCCATCAAAGTCAGTATTGTCTACTCAGACAGGCAGAGGTTCTCCAGGGTCTCAGGCAGGGGTCTTTCACATCACCTACTTGCCTAGTCCTTTTAACTGGAGATGCCAGGATTGAACCTGGGACCTTCTGCATGCCAAGCAGATGCTCTGCCACTGAGCCACGGCCCTACTCAGGCTCCACCCCAAAAACCTCCCGCCGATGGCGAAGAGGGCCCTGGCAACCCCAAACATGAATGGCATTAATGACATCAAGATTGAGGCGGCGGGGGAGGTCTATCATAGGATTGCCAGGTCCCTCTTTGCCACTGGCGGGAGGTTTTTGGGGCGGAGCCTGAGGAGGGCGGGGTTTAGGGAGGGGAGGGACTTCAATGCCATAGAGTCTAATTGCCAAAGCGGCCATTTTCTCCAGGGGAACTGATCTCTATCGGCTGGAGATCAGTTGCAATAGCAGGAGATCTTTTGCCACTACCTGGAGGTTAAACCAAAATTCACACAGAAAACAAATATTCCAAGCAATTTCAATATAATTCAAATATTACCATCATAATGCAAAAGTCATATCCAGGCACCGGTCATAAATTACAAAGTCACATGTATTGTTCACAAGTAGGTGCATACAAACAGGTAAGTGTATAATCCTGGTTTTAAATATAGGCAAGTACCGGTAAACACATCATATAGGTAAGTAAACACATACTTCAGGTTTTAAATATAGGCAAGTAAAGACATCATATAGGTAAGTAAACACATACTTACCTATATTTAAAACCAGAAGTATGTGTTTACTTACCTATACGATATGTTTACTTGCCTATATTTAAAACCAGGATTATACCCTTACCTGTTTGTATGCACCTACTTGCGAGCAATACATGTGACTTTGTAATTTATGACCGGTGCCTGGATATGACTTTTGCATTATGATGGTAACATTGGAATTATACTGAAACTGCTTGGAATATTTGTTTTCTGGGTGAATTTTGGTTCAACGACTATATACGCAGAAGTGTCTAGCTGTATATTACTACCTGGAGGTTGGCAACCCTAGTCGATCGCCTGGGCGGAAATGCACTCTTGGTATGCGCAGAGGCGTTTCGCCATCGTCTGATGCGCTCCCGAGCTGTTCCCAGGCTGCGCGCGGCTAGCAAGCGCCCGCCTGCCAGTTCCCGCCTGGTGCACCAGGGGGCAGCACCAGACCCAGACCTGTTCGGTGCCCTGCTGGCAGGACCGGGCAGGCGGGCGGTGCTGACGCCGGGCGGTGACGGAGGTGGCGGCAGAGAGGGGCGGGTGCCCTTGGCCGCCGGGTAAGGACGTGCCCCCCACGACCCCTCCCGCAGTCTGCTCCTGGAAGGGGACGGGGGGGCTGTCTAGTGCCGAGGCCTCCGGGCTGGATCCGCCTTGCCCCAATCGAGCCACAGTACCAAGGTTCGGCAGGGCACCCCTCGAGCATGTGCAGAGTGCAATCTCCCCCTGGCCCCTGCAACCCTGAGCTCCCGGCCGGATCTTTTCCGTCCGCCGGGCGGTGCAGGGGGTGGGGGTGGGGGTGTTATATGAGGTTCTCAGTTTTATAAGCATCTGAAGAAGTACAGTATCTGAAGAAGTGAGCTGTGGCTCACGAAAGCTCATACCCTACCAGAAAATATTTTTGTTAGTCTTTAAGGTGCTCTTTTCTAGTTTTATAAGCAGTCCCCCCCTTAGGGCAGCCAAGCCAGAACCAGGATCCCACAGAGGAGGAGCAAGGAGAGACTCTGTCTGGACAGTAGGGTTGCCAACCTCCAGGTGGTGGCAGGAGATCTCCCGCTATTACAGCTGATCTCCAGGCAACAGAGATCAGCTCACCTGGAGAACATAAGAATGGCCATGCTGGATCAGACCAAGGCCCATCAAGTCCAGCAGTCTGTCCACACAGTGGTCAACTGGGTGCCTCTCGGAACCCCACAAACAAGATGACTACAGCAGCATTATCCTGCCTGTGATCCACAGCACCTAATATAATAGGCATGCTACCCTAATCCTGGAGAGAATAGGCATGCATCATGACTAGTATCCATTTTTACTAGTAGCCACAAATAGCCCTCTCCTCCATGAACATGTCCATTCCCCTCTTAAAGCCTTCCAAGTTAGCAGCTGTCACAACATCCTGGGGCAGGGAGTTCCACAATTTAACTAGGCGTTGTGTGAAAAAATACTTCCTTTTATCTGTTTTGAATCTCTCACCCTCCAGCTTCAGCGGATGACCCTGTGTTCTAGTATTATAAGAGAGGGAGAAAAGCTTCTCCCTGTCCACTCTCTCCATACCATGCATAATTTTTATAGACCTCTATCATGTCTCCCCTTAACCACCTTCTTTCCAAGCTAAACAGCCCTGAGCGTTTTAACCTCTCCTCGTAGGGCAGTTGTTCTAGTCCCCTGATCATTTAGGCAACTTTGGAAGGTGGACTCTATGGCCTTCTACCCCATTGAAGCCCCTCCCCTCCCCAAACCTCACCCTCCCCAGGCTCCATCCCCAAAATCTCCAGGTATTTCTCAACCAGGAGCTGGCAACCCTACTGGCCCGGATCTATTCAGACGCAGAAAAGAAACACAGCTTATGTGAACTGGGGTTGCTTTGCGGCCCCAGACTGTCCCTGGATCCTGCCTCGTCTTGGCACATTCCAGTTTCAGGCTCTTTCACCTGCCCCCCAAAGTCAGATGGGATCAACGTCGCTAGGCTTTCAGGTGCCAATGGACGTCTCTTTTGCTTTGCAAGGAGAGCCTGCTTCAGTGCTAGTATCCCAGCTTGCTTCGCGGTACCCAGCTCAGGGCAAAGCCTCACTGCGTCACACACACACACCCTTGCCATTGGCAGCTGATGATGCACGGGCAGGGAATCATCTGAGCCGCCCACCCCCCTTCTCAGAGAAGACCAGGCTTTTACATTCAAGTAGAACAGAAGTCTGGCAGCACCTTAAAGGCTGATGAGGTTTGTTCCAGCGTGAGCTTGGGTGAGTCACAGCTGGAGGATTATGTCCTGTCCTTTTCGGAGAGGCTTATTAGGATGTTATTTACCAGGAGATGTTATTTGCCCCCATGCCCATTTCCACACATTAAGCCTCTATTAAAGAGACTTTATATATATATATATATATCCAGGCCTATGCAAGAGCCCGCATGTCCTATTTCCACTCACCTAACAAACAGGCAAGTGGCTAGAACTTTACTAAACAGAAAAGGCAAGCGACTGGCAGCAATAGCTATGAATGCTACCTCAAGCATTTGGTGCTCCCTGTTGACTAGTAATTATTAGGGATGCAATCTCTGCTCTTTGAACCCTGGTGGGCAGGACCAGGAGGTTATGGGCCAGGTGGAGAAAGGACAAGCTCCTGTCAGGCTCAGCTGGTTCTGTCTGGGCAATGTGGTTTTTTTTGGGGGGGGCGAGGCATAAGATGAGGCAATGGGAGAGAGACAGAAATGCAGTGTGGTGATTTCAGAAGATCAGTTATCTAGAGGAAGAAGAAGAAGAAGAAGAAGAAGAAGAAGAAGAAGAAGAAGAAGAAGAAGAAGAAGAAGAAGAAGAAGAAGAAATGGACGCAAAGCTGATGATGAAAACCACAACATTCAGAAACAAAGGGGTGGGAAGTGTAATGTTCCAGGACATTCTGTTGCTGATCTAAAAAACCCTGTCCTCCCACTGAAGGAAGGAAGGGAAAGAAGGAAAGAAAACCCTTGGAAGGAATAATCCAACCTGAAACTGCAGAATTAGACTCCATCGAGAGACTGAATGTGCTCTCTCTACTGGCCTAAACAGAGAACTGGGTTTTCTCACTTCCCAGTTGCCAACAGTTCGACCAGATCCACCTTTTAGAGATGTGGATTGATTTTTCTCATCATATTGTTCGGTCATCATGTAATCCTTTGCTGATGCTGAGTTTGTCTGATGTTGTAGATGGCACCCACCTTCATTAGACTGTCTTTGATCTCTTCTGCCTGTCTTCTGCCTATCGTGGTGTAGTGGTTAAGAGCGGTGGTTTGGAGCGGTAGAGTCTGATCTGGAGAACTGGGTTTGATTCCCCCACTCCTCCGCACAAGCAGCGGAGGCTAATCTGGTGAACTGGATTTGGTTCCCCACTCCTACACATGAAGCCAGCTGGGTGACCTTGGGCTAGTCACAGCACTTAGAGCTCTCTCAGCCTCACCTACCTCACAGGGTGTCTGTTGTGGGGAGAGGAAGGGAAGGCGATTGTAAGCCGGTTTGATTCTACCTTAAGTGGTAGAGAAAGTCGGCATATAAAAACCAACTCTTCTTCTTCTCCTTCTCCTTATTCCTCCCCGCACACACACACACACACTCAGTGACCCCTGCTCCATGCCCGGAAGATGACCAAAAAAAAAAAAAACTTCAGGATCTCTGGCCAATCATGCCTGGAGGAAAATTGCTTCCTGACCCCAAAGTGGTGGTCAGCATTACATTGGGCATGTAAGAAAGGGCCAGGAGAATCAAGCACTGACACAGCCCTTCCTGCCCTCCCTCTCATGATCTGCCTAAGTTCACAGAATCAGCATTGCTGTCAGATGGTTGGTTTCAGTTCTGTCACCGTATATCTGCTCCTTTTTCAGATTTTTGCAATCCAAACATTTATTGTATAGTTTATTGGATAGCCCATTCCTCTTGATTCTTGCTCTGTGTAATCCACTTTGAGGCTCAGTGAGAAAGGCGGACTATAAATCAATGAGGGCAATAAATAAATATCTGTTCCCCCTCCCTCTGGACATGCAGCTGGCTCTTTCAGATCATATTACAACCCTCCCAGATCATATTAAAAGCCCCCCAGCTGTTTGCTTCCATTTTGATGACTACTTTTGAACAAGGGGGGAGTTTGGATCTACAAGGATCTACAAGGAGGCAAGGATGATGGTGGACACAAACTTTGTTACCCGGAATGGCTTGAAGTCTGGTCAATCATTGGGGTTCTGTTAGGCCCTGGCTACTGTTAAGCCTCACTCTGAAGAAGAAAAAGAAGAAGAGTTGGTTTTTATATGCACCTTTCTCTACCACTTAAGGAAGACTCAAATCGGCTTACAATCACCTTCTCTTCCCCTCCCCACAACAGACACCTTGTGAGGTAGGTGGGGCTGAGAGAGTGTGACTAGCCCAAGATCACCCAGATGGCTTCATGTGGAGGAGTGGGGAATCAAACCCGGTTCTCCAGATCAGAGTCCACCACTCCAAACCACCGCTCTTAACCACTACACCAAGCTGCCTCTGGCCCTTCTAGAGGATCCTTCTTCTAGAATCAAAAAACCAACACACAACCAAAGAAGAAATATCAGAAATAGAAACTGAGTTATAGCATAAATTGAATGAATAAAGCACTCCAAAGCTATTTTGAATACCTGAAGCGTAGATCAAGGTCACCATGGAAATGTTTGGGGAAAAGAGAACGGGTTGGGGAGTATTTTGAACGCACATAAACAACAGACTGTGAAGATAATTTGTTTGTCCTAAGTAGATTCTCTGCTAAGGTCTAAACTTTGCTATTGTGTATGTAAAGTGCTGTCAAGTCACTGCTGAGATATGGTAGACACTGTAGGGTTTTCAAGGCAAGAGACATTCAGAAGTGGTTTGCCGTGGCCTGCCTCCATGTGAGCTGAGAGAGTTCTGAGAGAACTGTAACCTGCCCAAGGTCACCCAGCAGGCTTCAGGGGGAAGAGTGGTGAATCGAACCCGGTTCTTCAGATTAGAATCCGCCCCTCTTAACCACTACACCACGCTGGCTATTGAGATCAACATTATTTTGCACTTTGCAGCAGAGACAGCTGATGATGGAGAGCAATAAGCCCCCCCCACACAAACAACATAGTGGGAAGGAGGAGAGAGCCACCCTGTTGAGAAGCGAAGGGGCAGTTGTAGGAAGGAGATGCTTCCCAGGAAACAAGGGGACAAAACACTTGCCTGGGTGGGAAGAACTTGTGCTTGAGAACTAGGGGAGGGGGTTGATTTATTGTTTTCCTGAGTAAGTCAGATGGGGTGCATTAACCTCTAAGTTACAGTTGGCTAGAAAATCTCCAAGGTCTCCAGCTGCCTGCTGCTTGGAGAAAAAGATGTCCTGCATGCCATGAAAAACTTCTACAGCCCATTCCCTCATATTCAGGTTTTTGTAAAGGGACAGGATATTTTTCTCCAGGCTTGTTGGCAACCCTACAAGGTCACAAGGCTGACCCAGCTATACAGCTAGTGGCCAGGTGTATTAAGCAACTGTGAGCAGGTTGCCAACTTTCCTACTAGCTCATACTCCTCTGCCTTTAAAGAGGCTTCTACTGGAGCCCATGGTCATCTGCTAGTTTCCTGCAGGGGAGCAGGCCAGGCAGGCGAATGAGCAACCCTAACTGGAAGCCAAATGTCCCCCTATGTGGGTTTCCTGCCAAGTGCCAGGGACCCCCTCTTGTCCAAGGTTTGTTCTCCTTCCTCACTAGACCCATCTCATTCTCTAGTTCCTTGGTCACGTGTGCAAGGGAAGGAAGCAGCAGAACACTGGTTTGGAGAACAGACTACATACCTCCAGCCTGCAGTTTTTTAAATGCTCCCTTATGTTTGTTTGTTTTTTAAAAAAAACCTTGCAAGCAGACAACCAGCAGAAGAAAAAGAGACAAGAGTATTTTACCCTGCTGGGCTAGATTTCTAGTTGCCGGGAGGTTTTAGCAAAGAGGAACTGTCTACAATGAGACTTTCTCACCTGCAGTCTGAAACGGTGCAGTTCCTTCAGCTTTTTCCTTCTCCTGCATGAGTGAACCAGGGCTAAGACCTTCAGGGCATTCAGGTATGCCTCCAAAAGGGATTGGGGCCTATTGTTTCTCATCCGCTCAGCCTCTCTCCATGGTACTGCAGGCTGTAGACCTGCTTACTCGGTTTTAGTGACCACTGACCACCTCAGTGGCTGGCTAGGCTGGCTTCCCACATGGAATTATAGTGTTAAAAGAGGCCATACAGGCCATCTAGTCCAACCCCCTGCTCAGTGCAGGATCATGCTTTGGGCCCCTCTCTCTCTGCTTTTTATGTCTGTATACTGGGCTTTCATTTTTCATGTTAAAACTCAGTCCATTCTTTTAAAAGTTGCACAGGTGATCCAAGGATGGGCAGGGTTGCAAATACACTGTCACTAGCCAATCCATGCTGTGCACAGTCCACTTTGGTTCTAACCCACAGAACTAGTTTTCCATAAACTCCAGCCTGTTTGTTCCGTTGCTTTTATCTGATTTGTACTGTTTCATGATTTTAAACATTGCTTGAAAGCATCTGTCAGCCATGAGACTTCAACCACACAACAAGCTCTTAGGTACAACCTTAGGAACAATTCAAAATCGAGCAAAGATTGAAATTTGATTAGGTAAGAAATCGACGGAGCCCCGTGGCACAGAGTGGTAAGCTGCAGTACTGCAGTCCAAGCTCTGCTCACGACCTGAGTTCGATCCCAATGGAAGTCGGTTTCAGGTAGCCGGCTCAAGGTTGACTCAGCCTTCCAACCTTCCCAGGTCGGTAAAATGAGTACTCGGCTTGCTGGGGGTAAAAGGAAGATGACTGGGGAAGGCACTGGCAAACAAAAGTCTTCCTAGTAAACGTCGGGATGTGACATCACCCCATGAGTCAGGAATGACCCGGTGCTTGCACAGGGGACCTTTACCTTAAGAAATCAACAGACTCTTTGAAAGGAAGCCACGGCCCTCAGTTTGCAAGATCTGAGCAAGGCTGTTAAGGATAGGACACTTTGGAAGACATTGATTCATAGGGTTGCCATGAGTCGGAAACTACTTGACAGCACTTAACACACACCCACAATCCGTCTTTAGCATCTACATGAAATTTCACGTCAGTATCTAACAAAGGGTACTGCAGTCCTGGAAAGAACTCTTCTAGCCTCAACAAAACTCCTTCAGGGCAAGGAAGGAGCAGTCTGAGCCTCTCCCCCCCTCCCATCTTAACTGTCTCCTGGGCCTGCCGGTGGTCTCTGCCTTTAAGATGGTCCCCTTGTCCCCAGAGACCCACAGGAGTTGTGATCCTAAAAACTCTTGCCTGGGAGTAAACGCCATTGAATAAAACGAGACCTCCCTTCTGAGCACACCTGCTTAATTTTGCTTGCTAAGTATCCAGAAAGGTCAAGGCCCAGCAGAAGGGGGGTGGTCCCTGGGCCCTGCCTCCTGCAAGTTCTCTCCCCAGTTTAGGAAAGGCAGGGTACCCCATCTGGTCGGATCTCAGAAGCCAAGCAGGTTCGGCCCTAGTAAGTCCTTGTATGGGAGACCACCAAGGAAGTCCAGGGTCGCTATGCAGAGGCAAGCAGTGGCAAAACCACCTTTGAACGTCTCTTGCCTGACGGCCCCACTAGGGGTCGCTATAAGTCACCTGCGACTTAAGGGCCCTTTCCACCCACCAGGGGCTGTTTGCACACATGCAATGTAAGCGTGACCTCTGGAATCCGGGGTGGGGGGCTGCACAGGCACCGTTATAATAGAACAGGTTCTTTTCCTGGGAAGCGGAAAGCGAGTGGCCCTGGCAGGAAGATTCCCTGACGTGTGAGCGTCAGGTGCTTTGAAAGGCCTGTGGCTGGTACAAATCACACTGGTGCAGCATCTCTTGGCCAGTCGATTCGGTGCCGGGCGTGGCTTCACCTGCTGAACCTCTGCCTGTCGAGCAGCTGTACGTGAAACGGGGGGCGCGAGCCTCTGGCAGGCTTTTACAACCTGTTGGTTCTAGAAGGGCAAAGTACAGACACCAAGCAAGGGAGGGGTCCAAAGTGTAGACCAAACACTGAACATGAGTCAGCAGTGTGATGCGGTAGCTAAAAAGGCAAATGCGATCTTGGGCTGCATCAACAGAAGTATAGTGTCCAGATCACGTGAAGTGATGGTATCGCTTTACTCTGCTCTGGTTAGACCTCACCTAGAATATTGTGTTCAGTTTTGGGCACCACAATTTCAGAAAGATGTAGACAAGCTGGAACGTGTCCAGAGGAGGGCAACAAAGATGGTGAGGGGTCTGGAGACCAAGTCTTGTGAGGAAAGGTTGAAGGAGCTGGGTATGTTTAGCTAGAAGAGGAGAAGACTGAGAGGGGATATGATAACCATCTTCAAGTACTTGAAGGGCTGTCATATAGAGGAGGGTGCCCCAGAAGGTCGAACCAGAACCAACAGGTTAATATTCAATCAAAAGAGTTTCCGTCTAGACATTAGAATGTTTCGGTCTGTGACTAAAACATTAATAAAATTGATGATGACATTAGGGAGAATTTTCTAACAGTTAGAGCGGTTCCTCAGTGGGACAGGCTTCCTCGGGAGGTGGTAAGCTCTCCTTCCCTGGAGGCTTTTAAGCAGAGGCTAGATGGCCATCTATCAGCAATGCTGATTCTATGACAGGCAGTTCATGAGAGGGAGGGCACCTTGGCCATCTTCTGGGCATGGAGTAGGGGTCGCTGGTGGGTGTGTGGGGGAGGTAGTTGCGAAACCCCTGCATTGTGCAGGGGGTTGGCCTAGATGACCCTGGTGGTCTCTTCCAACTCTATGATTCTACGGGAGGGGGACGCACACTCCCCAACGCGCCCTCTGCACAGGCTCAGAGAACCTCCTCTTGAGCAGGGGCGCAGGGCGAACCAAGGAAAGGCGGGGTGGAAACGTTTGGAGAAATCGAATAGACAAAGGGAAGACGACACGTCGAAAGCCGCTGGGGGCAGCCCCCGCGGCATCTGGCCTGCGCCTGGCACGGAGGATGGCAGCCGGGGACTGACGCGGATGGAGCCCCTTCTCTCTCTCCCCCCCCAGCTCCGTCCGCCCCGTCCATTCATGGCTCCCTTCCTTCCCTTCCCCTCCCTCCTCTCGCTGCAGCAGTTCCGGCGCGTTCCGGTGGAGCCGGAGCAAAAAAAAAAAGCTGGAAGAGGAGGGCCGCCTTAGCGCCGTCGGGGCCGGCCCGAGCCCGGTGGGCTCACAGCTCCCTCCGCAGCGCTGCCTCTGTTGCCAAGGAGACCCCGATGATGCTTTTCCAGGGCACGGAGTGAGGTCAGAACCAAAACCTCCCGACCCAAGCCAGGCCCGGGGGTGGGGGGAGCCTTGGAGACAAGGAAGTGACAGGGAGGGAGGCTTGCAGCGCTGCCGGGCGGGGTGGGGGGCGAGGAGGACGTAGCTGGTCTTGTCTAGAACACACACACACCCCCAAAAAAAGTAAGAAGGCAAAGGAGGGGCCCATGCAAAAGAGTCTTGCTTTCTATCCTTTGCAAAAGAGAATTGCTTTCTATTCCCCCCCCCCCCCCGGCAATGCATGCCGTTGTCGAGATTTCGCCCACCGATGCAACCAGCGCGGTGCAAGAAAATATGGGGAGGGGGGCAGAGAACGCCCTGCTGGCCCCTCCCTTGACTGCAGGCAACCAGCGGGCTGGTCCGTTGGAAGTGACCGGTGGCTTCTTCGGTTGTCCTGGGATCTTGACCGGCGGCTTCTCTCCTTCCATGACCGAGAGGGGGGCACCCAGTGGGCTTCCTACGTAGAAAGACGAGATCCCCCCTTACCAGGCTGGCATGGCATCGACCCCCCCCCCTTCATTTTCATAACGGCTGTCGCCCATCAGAACCGCCTGCTCAATGCAGAAATGAGGGGAGGGGGGGAGAGAGACCGTCATCGTGAGTGATGGTGAGCAAAACCCCCCCCCATTAATCCGGTTCTGGAGATCTGGGCTTGACAGCCTCCCAAACGGAAGTCCTTCGGTCCGAGGAGGGAAGGTGCGTGTCCTCAGGCGCCCCTTGAGGGGTCTTCGCCACCCCTCCGATCTTTTTGCCTGGCAGCCCATTCCAGCTGACCGCGACTGGCGTAAATCGGTCCTCTCCTGAACACATGCAGCTGCCTTCTACTGAATCAGACCCCCTTGGTCCATCAAAGTCAGTATTGTCTACTCTGACCGGCAGTGGCTCTCCAGGGTCTCAGGCAGAGGTCACCTACCTGCCTCGTCCCTTTAACTGGAGATGCCGGGGATTGAACCTGGGACCTTCTGCATGCCAAGCAGAGGCTCTACCACTGAGCCACGGCCCCTCCCTCCTCCTGCTTTGCAACGGAGCCAACCAGGAGCTTCGGGCCCCGGTGAAGACGGCAGCGTCCGTGGATCGGGGCCGGCCTTTGTCTCTCAAGTGGGCGGCTGCGTGCCCGGGAAGAGCAAACCAGCCTGACCTTCCTTGCCAGCCAAGAAGCCCCGTGCCCGCCCAAGGGGTGCTGAGCCAAGTCTGGCAAATGGGCATCCCGACTCTTCCAAGGAGCCTGAGGATTAGTCTTCTGAGAAAAAGGCCGGGGGGGGGGGGTTAAGATCAACATGAGGACTTTTCATGCAAGACAGAAGGCAAAGAGCAACTTTGCAAACGGACACCCCACACACACACACACACACACACACACTGGAGCTCAGTATGGCATCCATGAATGCCAGGCTAGGTTATGACGTGTGGAGTCTCTCAACTGTGTTAACCCCTGGAATAAAACCCCTGCTTGACTGTTCTCACCAGGAGAACTTGGTTTTTGCATACATGTATTGGGGGTAGGGGAGGCCGCTGGGGACGGTTTCACTCTCTGGCTCTAAGCCCCCTCGTATTGGGAAGCCCTGTGCGCATGTGCACCACCTGTTGAACACAGCATCTAGTGACGAGTGGCGCATGACAACGAGCCCAGGGGTGGTGTGTTTGTCGCTCTCCTTCCAGTTAGTCAGTCCCAGCCCCGCTGCATCATGTTGTCTAGCTGGGAATCTTTGCTGTTAGGTTCCTATGTTATCACCCCAACGTTCCCGTATTTTGTAAAGGGCATGTTGAAAGGACTGAATGGCTCTATCCCGTTGTAATCCGCCCGGAGCAAGGCACACTATAAATTAAAATAAATAAGAGAGAGAAGTCACTTCCTAGAATTGGACAGGAAGTCCGGGTGAGGGCATGGGGATGAAGCCAACCAAGCCTAGACCACAAGCTGGTCACTCTGCCAGGTCTTGCCCTGGTCTCTCTCTCTCTCATCCACCCACCCACCTCTTCCATTTGCATGTCCAAATGGAAGTCCTCAAATGATGCTTGGGCAGGACACATGAAGCTGCCTTCTACTGAATCAGGCCCTTGGTCCATCAAAGTCAGTCTTGTCTACTCAGACCGGCAGCGGCTCTCCAGGGTCTCAGGCAGGGGTCTTTCACATCACCTAAATGCCTAGTCCCTTTAACTGGAGATGCTGGGATTGGACCTGGGACCTTCTGCATGCCAAACAGATGCTCTACCACAGAGCCATGGCCCCTCCCCTAAGAAGATATTTGACCACATGAAGCTGCCTTCTACTGAACCAGACCCTTGGTCCATCAAAGTCAGTATTATCTACTCAGACCGGCAGCGGCTCTCCAGGGTCTCAGGCAGGGGTCTTTCACATCACCTACATGCCTAGTCCCTTTAACTGGAGATGCTGGGATTGAACCTGGGGCCATCTGCATGCCAAGCAGATGATCTCTGACTGAGCCATAGCCCCTACTCTGAGAAGATATTTGGACACATGAAGCTGCCTTCTACTGAATCATACTCTTGGTCCATCCAAGTCAGTATTGTCTACTCAGACTGGCAGCAGCTTTTCAGGGTCTTCGGTGGAGGTTTTTCACATCACCTGCTTGCCTAGTCCCTTTAACTGGAGATGCTGGGGACTGAACCTGGGACCTTCTGCATGCCAAGCAGATGTTCTACCCCTGAGCCATGGCCCCTGTAGGAGTTACAATGACATTTGGATTCTCTGGGTCTGTCCCATGTGCTCCTGCACCAGAACTCTTTGTTTCGAAAGGGAACAAAGCTTGCATGTGGTGTACAGTTGCACAGGAAGTCCTGGTGTGGTCATTGGGTGAGCCACCCAGACCCTGGCAGTGGGGTGGTCACTCTTCGGCCCCTTGCCCTGGTCTATCTGAAAGCAGTCTGGGCTTGGGCCAGCAGGGGGTAGCTCCCTGTGAGTAGAGGCAAGGCAGGCAGCAACCTGAAATGTTTCAGCCTAAGGGCTGGTCCTGGGGGGCAACAGGGGGGAGTGGAAGAGGCAGGGACCACCTGGCACCCTTGCATGAAGGCAGGGTTGAGTGGGGAGGTGGTCTCCTTCCAACCTTCTGAGGGCCAGCAGGCATGTTCTGGGGCTCACATGAAGCTGCCTTGTACTCAATAAGACCTTTGGTCCATCAAAGTCAGTATTGTCTACTCAGACTGGCAGCAACTCTTCAAGGTCTCAAGTGGAGGTCTTTCACACCCACTTCTACCTGGTCCTTTTAGCTGGCAATGCCAGGGACGGAGCCTGAGATCTTCTGCATGCCAAGCAGATGCTGTACCATTGAGCCACAGTCCCTCGCCTTAAAACACACACACACAAAGCTGCCTTATACTGAATCTGGCCATTAGTTCATCAAGGCCAGTATTGTCTGCTCAGACTGGCAGCAGCTCTCCAGGCTCTGCCCTAGTTATTCTGGAATTACCAGTTAGGATTCCCACTTCAAAGGGGCCTTCACTGAAAAACGCTGAGACCTCCCCCCCCCCACTTCTTTGAGCACATGCAGCTGCCTTATACTGAATCAGAACATCAGTACATCAAGGTCAGAATTGTCCACTCAGACTGGCAGAGGCTCTCCAGGGTCTCAGGCAGGGGTCTTTCACATCACCTACTACCTGATCCATTTAACTAGAGGTCGAGCCTGGGATTGAAGGGAAGAGTTTGAATCCTGGACCCTCCACATACCTAGCAGAGGCTCTTCCACTGAGCCATGGCCCCTCCCCTGAAAAACACATGACACATGAAGTTGCCATATGCTGAATCAGACCATTGGTCCATCAAGGTAGTCTTGACTGCTCGCACTGGCAGCAGCTCTCCAGGGTCTCAGGTAGAAGATGTCTCTTACTACCTGATCCGTTTAATTGGGGGCTGGGATTGAAGGGGGGTTGAACGCTGGGCCCTTCTGCATGCCAAGCAGATGCTGTACCAGTGAGCCACTGGCTTCTCCCAAATCAAAACAAATAGGTCAGAGGAGCATGGCTCCCATACCACCCCAGTAGCTCTTATTGCAATGTTAAACTCCTGGCCAAAGGTTGTTAAAATGGGCATCAAATTCACCTTGGGAGCTTGATTGTGCCCTCACCCCGAATTAAAAGCATCCCAGAACAGTTCCAAGGGGTTGGCTGGAGACCCGATGGCTGCCAACTTGGAAGGCTTGAAGAGGGGAGTGGACATGTTCATGGAGGATAGGGTTATCCATGGCTGCTAGTCAAAATGGATACTAGTCATGATGCATACTTATTCTCTCCAGGATCAGAGGAGCATGCCTATGATATTAGGTGCTGAGGAACACAGGCAGGAGAATGCTGCTGCAGTCGTCTTGTTTGTGGGCTTCCTAGAGGCCCCTGGTTGGCCCCTGAGTGAACAGACTGCTGGACTTGATGGGCCTTGGTCTGATCCAGCACTGCTTTTCTTATGGTCTTATGTAATGCTTTAGAAGGGAAGGGGACATGTTCATGGAGGAGAGGGCTGTCCATGGCTACTAGTCAAAATGGCTACTAGTCCTGAGGCATACCTATTCTCTCGAGGATCAGAGGAGCATGCCTGTTCTCTATTAGGTTCTTTGGAACACAGGCAGGATAATACTGCTGGAGTCCTCTTGCTTGTGGGCTTCCTAGAGGCACCTGGTTGGCCAGACTGGTGGACTTGATGGGCCTTGGTCTGATCCAGCAGGGCTTTTCTTATGTTCTTATGAGTATCGGTGTCAGAGCTGGGTTGGTCCCTCCTCTAGCCTCGGACCAGGCGGTCCTCCTCAGTGTCCACATCTGCGAAATGGGAATGGGGGGGTATCCGCTTGCAAAGCTGCAAGGCAAAGGCCTGCAAGGGGGGGCTTCTTCCCCAGGGAGAGCAGGTGCAAAGCTCTCTCTGCAGAAGATGGGTGAGACCGCAGATCCCCGGTCCGCATCCCCGAGGGCCTCTGTCTCGAGGGAGCTTGCCCCGCTGCACACAGCCCCCTCCCCCCAATTGCAGACTCCCCGTCAAAGCCTCCCCCCCCCCACCGCCTTTGGATCTTGCATTTCACGGAGAGATAATAGGAGTGGCCGCCCACATAGTGCGTCTAACAAGCACTTCAGAACCCAACAGGAAGGGAAAGTTTGAGAGGGAAGAGAGAGGCATGGAGGGCGGCGAGGGAAGGGGTCCCTGCCTGTCAGCCCCTCCTGCCAGGCGGCGCCTTGCTGGGCCCCCAGAGGCTCCGTTCCCCAAAGCCCCACCTCCCAAATGGGGGCTGGCTGCCATGTCTTGCAAGCGCCCCTCGGAGAGCTCGCGGTGCAGCAGAACCGGATGGGCCCCACCCTTCGGAGGCTGGGACCTGCTCTCACTTTAGGTCGCCCAGGGAAGGGGATTTTCAGGACGTTCAGGACAGATCCCCCCCCCTCCCCTGGTACTTCTTCATACCCCCGGAAGAGGGGGTGCAGAGCAGACTCCCCCCCCCCACGAAGAGGGCATCGCTTAGCTGAGTGGAGAAACCCCCGGGCTTCTGCCCGCTGCCCTTGCTCGGTCCGGCAGGCTTTTCTTGCCTTCTCAGTGTAGATCCTGAGCTTGACCAAGGCGGCAATCCTGCACCTGCCTGAACACAGATGAAAACATTAAGCTGCCTTGTGCTAAATCAGACCAGGGTTCTGGCTAGGTCAGTATTGTCTACTCGGACTGGCAGCAGCTCTCCAGGATCTCAGGTATTTCGCATTACCTACTGCCAGGTCCTTAACTGGAGATGCCAGGAATTGAACCTGGGGCCTTCTGCATGCCAACTAGATACTCTGCTACTGAGCCTCAGTCCCTCCCCTTAAAACACACAAGAAGCTGCTCTATACTGAACCAGGCCATTGGTCCATCAAGGCCAGTATTGTCTACTCGGACTAGCAGCAGCTCTCCAGGGACTGAGGTCTTTCACATCACCTGCAGCCTGGTCCTTAACTGGAGATGCCCCTTATACTGAATCAGGTGGAAGCTGACTTATACTGAATCAGGTCATTGGTCCATCAAGGCCAGTATTATCTACTCAGACTGGCAGCAGCTCTCCAGGGACTGAGGTCTTTCACATCATCTACAGCCTGGTCATTAGTTGGAGATACCAGTTGTACTGAATCGGGTGGAAGCTGCCTTATACTGAATCAGGTCATTGGTCCATCAAGGCCAGTATTGTCTATTCGGACTGGCAGCAGCTCTCCAGGGTCTCAGGTCTTTCGCATCTCCTACTGCCTGGTCCTTCACAGGAGATGCAGGGGATTGAACCTGGGACGTGCATGCCAAGCAGATGCTCTGCCACTGAGCCACTGGCCCTTTCCCGTTTAGCAATGTGCCTCGTTTGAGTGAAACTTACTTGTGGATAAATATGCACAGCAATATAATCCAAGCTTTCAGGCTATTTTAGCTTTCCTAGAATAAAATTAATTCGGCAGCGGAAATAGGACCACTTAATTCTTCTAAATAAATAGGCTTGTTAAAACCCCAGTTTATATATTTCCCGGTCACTTTCCCCCCAAGGTTCCCTGGTGCAGATGCTGACTAATTTAGCTGTATCGGGGGAAAAACACAAGTCGACACAGGAAGATGTTCAAGTTTTAAATCGAACAACGTAGTGCGGTGCAGTGGTTAGTGTGTCGGACTGGAAGACCCATCTGTAAAGAAATCACTGGGTGGATTTTAGTCACTACCTCTGATGTTGTGAGGGTAACAGGGGGAAATAACCTGTGCCGGGCAGAGAACGAGGAATATTTTTTAAAATAAATAGCATTGCCTTAAAAACTAGTTGTAATAAATATTTCCCCGTACTTTTTTGGCCATTGCCTCTTGCACCCACAAATCCACCCCAGCCCCCAGGTTCCACCTATTCTTCATGGCTCTGCCATCAACAACCCTCTGACTTTAAAGAATGGAAGGCGGTGAAGCTTTTCCAAGGCAGGGAGATAAACCGCTGGGAAAGGCCTCAGCTGCTGGTGCCCGACGTGCTCCGGATCTGAACTCAGTGCAATCCTAAAAAGAGTTCCTCCAGTTTGGCGGTAGAGTCACAGCTGACTTTTGGCCACCCCGTAGGGTTTTCAAGGCAAGAGACATTCAGAGGTGGTTTGCCATTGCCTGCCTTTTGAGGGCTGAGAGAGTTCAGAGAGAACTGCGACTGGCCCAAGGTCACTCAGCTGGCTTCATGTGGAGGAGCGGGGAATGAAACCCGGCTCTCCAGATTAGAGACCGCTGCTCTTAACCGCTGCACCACACTGACTCTTATTCCACTTTAAACCCACTGAAATGAATGGGCTTAGGCTGGAGTAACTCTTTAGGATTGCTCTTTGGTATCCTAGGACCCAGGGCCAAACTTGAGTAGGCTCAGCTGGGCCAGGAAGATTGGAACATGCTTATTTTCTGCAAAAAAATGTCCCAGACTTGCAAGCGACCCAGGCTTTCCCTCCCAGGCCTAGTTGCTGGCCTTTTCCTCTGTCTTTTTAATTGACAGCATCTCTCCGGGCGGGGAGGGGGATCTTTGTTTCCAGGGGTAGGGGACCCACATCTGCTCCCCCCTGACAAAGCTGAAACCCAGCCAGGACCAAGCCTGAGCAGAGTGTGGGGCCATTTATGCCTGGGAGGTTTCGCCTTGGATTTGCCACTCTCTAGATGCACATTTTCCCCATCCAAATTCTCAGAACTCTGCATGGGGGCTTACTGTTGAGTTTTGAGAATTTGGATGGGGGAAATGGATTTGCCACTCTTTAGATGCACATTTCCCCCATCCAAATTCTCAAAACTCAACAGTAAGCCCCCATGCAGAGTTTTGAGAATTTGGATGGGGGAAATGTGCATCTAGAGAGTGGCAAATCCAAGGCGAAACCTCCCTTGCATAAATGGCCGGGAAAGCCTTTTTTCCCTGGACAGAGGGTTTTTTTCTTTGGGTAGCGCAGAGATTTCTTCGCGCTACCGTCTCATTCCCAGGGAAGGGAGAACCGAAGGCGCCATCCGAAGACTACTCGGAAGTAAGCCCCATGTTAGGTCAATAAGGCTTACTCCAAGGAAAGGGTCCATAAGATTGCAGCCGGAAGCAAGTTTCTACCCGAGGAGGAGCAGGTGTCTGCCTGGCATCAAGGAGAAAGAAAAACTAACCGGGACGGTGGCATCTCCGTGACTTCCTGGCGCGCTGCGCTGCCTTGCGCCTTGGCAGGAAACTGGTAGCTCTGCCAGGGAGGGGATGCCAGGGCGCTCGGCTTGGGGTCGGGAGAACCAGGCGCCGGGTTACTCAAGGGGGGCATTCTGACCAGCCCAGCTTGTGGCTCGGTGCGTCCGAGAAGTTCCCCGGGGCAGAATTCCCTCTTCTGCACCGCTGCGGAAGCTCTGCTCTTCTTGAACACATACATGAAGCTGCCTTCTACTGACTCAGACCCTTGGTCCATCAAAGTCAGTATGGTCTACTCTGACTGGCAGCGGCTCTCCAGGGTCTCAGGCAGAGGTCTTTCGCATCACTTACTTGCCTAGTCCCTTTAACTGGAGATGCCGGATTTGAACCTGGCACCTTCTGCATGCCAAGCAGATGCTCTACCAGTGGCCCCTCCCCAAACGTCAAAGGAGCTGGAAGAGGACCCACCAGTTTAGTCCCCGAATCCCAAAGCAATCAAGAAGAAGTCCCTCCCAAGATCAAGGTCAGGAAGGTCAGGCCCCCTCCACATATCGGGAATTCAGAGGTAGACTGCTGTTGAACATGGAGGCTTCCTTTGTGCTAGCCACCCCGCTGGGACTCTGGCAGGTGCCGGGGCGGGGGGAGGAAGGGCAGAGAGCGGGTCTGTAAGAACCCCCCTCCTCGAGCTGGCCCCGCACAAGCTGCTCTCCTGATGGGCATTTTTAAAAGTCTAGGGCTGCTCAGCGCCCCCTCCCCAATGACCCCCTCTTTTCTTCAGCTACCGGGGCGCAAGGGGAGTCTGCCCCCCTTCTGCTGCTCCTGCTCTCCTTCTCCCCCCCCCCGTGATATAAATAGCTGCCTCTGCCCGTTCCCTAAATTTCCCGCTGACGTCACGCCCACGTCATTGTGTAGGCTGATGCTTTTCTATGAATGAGCCGCGAGATCCCCGTTACTACGAGCCGGACTCTATAAAAACCCCGACGGGCTGGAGACGAGCTTTAACAGCCGAGAGGCGCAGCCGGATCCGAACCGGGCCTGGCAGAGGAGGGCGCCCATGCCCGGAGAACCCAGCCGGTGGGACGCGCCGTCGAGGTGCAGGTAAGAGGCTAGAGGGGCAGTGCAGCCCCCCCCCCCAGATCCCCTTCTCCGTTGCCAGCCAGCCGGAGCGGCTGGGTCGGGGGGCTTCGACCCCTGCAGCACAGTCCCGTCCCAGCCGCCCTGTCTTGCAATTGTGGGGGGGGGGGGAGGCGGAATACCACCTCCTGGGCTCATGCATGACTCACCCAGAGTCTATTGGCTGGCTTGCCAAGCACGTGGCTCTTGGCCGGGCAGTTGCTGCCTCCCCCAATTGGGGGGGGGGGGGCGAGACAAGAAATGCCAGGTCTTCAGGCATAAGGGATCAGCCTCCCCCCCCCCCATCACTGCGCTGGCCTGGCAAGCGTCGGCCCCCTAGGGGAAGGGGTACAAGTTGCGGAGCCCACAAGGAGAAGAAGCTAGGGAGACCCTGGGGGGCGGCGGAGCAATAGATGGTGGGGGAACCAAGTCCGGACCTGGGGCGTCGCCCCCTTGGCCAGACCACCCTAGACCCACCGGCCAGATGCCCTCGGACCCACCGGAGGTGTCTTGCCCAGGCCGAGAGCTCTCCAAAGGCCAGGAGAAATTAACAAATCGAGACTCTGCTGTATCTGAGGAAGGAAGCAAAGGCCATTTATGCACGGGAGGTTTTGCCTCGGATTTGCCGCTCTCTAGATGCACATCTTCCCCATCCAGATTCTCGGAACTCAACAATAAGCCCCCATGCAGAGTTCTGAGAATTCAGATGGGGGAAATGTGCATCTCGAGAGTGGCAAATCCGAGGCAAAACCTCCCATGCATAAATGGCCCAGGTCTCTCTCTCTCTCTCGACAGCTGAAACCCGAAAATCTTGATGGTTTCTAACGTGCTCCTGGACTCGAGCATGGCTAGACCCAGCTACGGAGACTTGGGGTGGGGGGTTGTGAATGCCAGGAGATGCGGGGCTGCCAGAGCCTCGTTCTTCGCCCACCCCCCACCCCAGTTTGCGGGTGCGCGATCCTCGAGCCGGGGAGGGAGGACGGAACCCTTCGGAGCCCCCTCCTCCTGCGCATCTCCCCCGTTGCCACCTGTTGCGGAGCCTCTACCTGTTCCACCCCCACCCCACCCCCCGATTTGGTCCGAGGGGCGCAATGCTGCAGCTTCTGCGCCGCTCCGCCCCCACTCTACCTGCGAAGGCGCTTCACCTTGAGCCGGAACAATGGCTGGAGGCGCCCCCTCCCTCCCCGAAATGTCAAGGCTGCTTCCCTTCTTCCGCAGGCTCGTTCAAGGCTGCGAGAGCCTGGGGGGGGGGGGAGAGTTGTGTGCGGAGGCTCCCGCCTCTCCAAATGAGAGAGCGGCTGGAGCGAGGAGCCCCGGAACCTGTTTGCTTTCCGTTGGGTTCCGCTCCAGCCGCCCTCTCCCCCCCAAAAAAAAAAAACGTTGAAAGGAAGACCCCTCCTGGGGGACGGTGTTGGGGAGGGAATATCGGATGAAATACCCGAGTACTGTTTCCTTCTGAAGGGACTGGTCTCCCCCCTTTCGCCTCCTGCAGCCCCCCCAGCCTTTAAACCCTCAACGCCCCCTTCCCCCTCTCTCCCTACAAGCTTCTCCTAGCTGCCTTTCCCCGAAGAGGGCCAGAAGAAGGGACCACACGTCTCCCCCGATTTTCCCGCAGAATCTGGCTCTGCTAGGTTCTTCTCCCCCCTTCCAGAGAGGGGGAACACCCCCCACACACACTTCTATTCGAAAAATAATGCGGGGAGGGGGTATCTCCTTGTGGTTGGGATCCAGCCCTACAACTGACGCGGAAACGAGCAAAAGGGGGAAGGAGCCGATTGGCCACAAGCTTAGCAGACGCCTCTTTGAAAGGATCAGACGGCATTCATGGAGGTTCGGCCCATTTAACCGTGACAGCCGGATGGAGCCTCTCTGTGCAGATGCAGTCTACCTCTGACCGATGGCGCTCAGGCTGCACAGAGCGCGGCTGAAAGGGGTCCGGGCAGTGGGGCTACCCATCAGGGCTGGTGCTGAGGAGGGCCTGCCTTTCCGTTTGTCCAGTGTGGGTGGTCCTGGACGGCTGCCCCCGCTTCTTCTAGGGCTTTGGGCGAGCCAGAAAGCAGCGGAACCCTCCCCAGCTGGATCGGAAAGGTTCCGCCTCTTCTCCCCACACCCCACCTCGCAAGCCAGTGGCCCGCTGAGAGGAGAGCTGGTCGTGGAGAAGACTCTGGTCAGCGCGTCGGGACCTTGGCTCTAGACTGCTTACTGCCAAGCACTGTGGGAGAAACAGTAACAGTCTACAGTCATGGCTACTGAAGTCTGGCCGCAACAACTGACCTTCCGCCAGGAGCGAACGGGAGGTCTGTGCGGGGGCCTGGACCTGCCAGGTGTTCTGGGTGGAGTTTCCATACCTGCTGCCTGGGGAGACGGACCCCCACCCCCATTATCACTGGGGCTGTGGGGGTGGGAGGTAGTTGTGAATGTCCTGCACTGTGCAGGGGGTTGGACTAGATGACCCTGGTGGTCCCGTCCGGGTCTATGATTCTATGCTCTCTAGGCTCAGTGGCGGACGCGCAGGGAAGGAGCAACTAGGATGTTCGAGACGCCTTGCCCAGGGTGTCTTAACGGGGCAGGAGGGCTTTGATTCAGAGAGATCCCAAGGAAGCAGAAGAACCGAGCGATGGCCTTTGGTGGCGTGGATGGGCGCAGAGGCCAAGGGAGAGGGGGAACCAGGAATGCCGCGCGGGGGGGGGGGCTCCCGTTCAGGCGTCGAGGTTGTTGGGGAAGAAGGTTGCCCTTGGGTCCACCGATGCTTGATGGGAGGGGTGGGAAAGGGAGGGTATAGGACGGGTGGGTTGGGTTGGGGGCCCCCTGGAAACTCAGTTTTTAGAGCATTTGCTTGGAAGGCAGACGGTCCCAGGTTCAATCCCCGGCATCTCCAGTTAAAGGGACTAGTCAGGTAGGTCATGTCAAAGACCTCTGCCTGAGACCCTGGAGAGCCACTGCCGGTCAGAGTAGACAAACTGACTTTGATGGACCGAGGCTCTGATTCAGTACAAGGCGGCTTCATGCATTTAGGGAGGTGCTGTGGCTCAGTGGTAGAGCATCTGCTTGGCAGGCAGAATGTCCCAGGTTCAACCCCCAGCATCTCCAGTTAAAGGGACTAGTCAGGTAGGTGATGTCAAAGACCTGTGCCTGAGACCCTGGAGAGCCGCTGCTGGTCAGAGTAGGCAATACTGACTTTGATGGACCCAGGGTCTGATTCAGTAGAAGGCAGGTTCATGTGAGGCAGGAACATTGCAAGAGCAAAGGGTCGAGCCTTCGAAGAGGCCCAGAGGTTCCCTCCTCAGCCCCTGCAGCTCTTGGCAAATTTGCAGGGGATTGTTCCTACTTGATGGACCCAGACAGAGTGAGGCCTTAAGGGAGGAAGGCAATACGGGTTGGCCTGGGACATGGCGGAGCAAAGAGCAGAGGAGTCGGCCAGCTGGCGGGTGCTCTCCATGGTGCTGATTACCACACTGGTTTAGATCTGTCACTTGCTCTTCCTTCTGCTTTCTCGGAGGGCCCCAAGTAAGCCTGGCCTTTAGCCCTCCAGCCGTTTGGATATCTTGGGGGGAAGGCATCTCTCACTAACTGTGGCTCAGTGGTAGAGCATCTGCCTGGCATGCAGAAGGTCCCAGGTTCAATCTCAGGCAAGCAGGTGATGTGAAAGACCTCTGCCTGAGACCTTGGAGAGCCGCTGCAGGTCTGAGTAGACAAGACTGACTTTGATGGACCTTGGTGGTCTGATTCTGTATCAGGCAGCTTCATGTGTTCATAGCGTTTTAAGACAGGGGCCATGGCTCAGTGGTAAAGCATCTGCTTGGCATGCAGAAGGTCCCAGATTCAATCCCCGGCATCTCCAGTTAAAGGGAGCAGGCAAGTGAAAAGGTAAAAGTGGTCACCTGTGCAAGCAGCGGGTCATTACTGACCCATGGGTTGATGTCACATCCCGATGTTTACTAGGCAGACTATGTTTATGGGGTGGTTTGCCAGTGCCCCAGCCATCTACACTTTACCGCCAGCAAGCTGGGTACTCATTTTACCGATCTCGGAAAGATGGAAGGCTGAGTCAAACTTAAGCTGACTACCTGAAACCGATTTCTGTTGGGATCAAACTCAGGTTAGTGATGTAAAAGACCCCTGCCTGAGACCCTGGAGAGCTGCTGCCAGTCTGAGTAGACGATACTGACTTTGAAGGACCAAGGGTCTGATTCAGTAAAAGGCAGCTTCATGTGTTCATTGGGATTGGTGAACTGGAGCCAAAGGGTTTAAAAACGGGCACGGGACACACACAAAGTAGACTCGCCTTCTTCCTTTTGGGCACACATTGTGACTCTTGCCAGCCAATGGTGGCTGAGAGTACAGATCAACCAATCACGGAGGCCCAAGTATGGCTTGGCTTGAAGGAAGGAAGCCTCTTCTAAGAAGAAGCGGCGGCACTGCAGGATGGGGCTGAAGTTAGTTGCCAATCCTCGCAAGGCATTGAGTCATGTGACCCTGAAGAGGCCAGTGAGATCAAGTTCAATTTTACCCGACCGTCTGAAGGAGCAGAGAGGAAGAGGAGCCACCGCTTAGTATGCAGAAGCTCCCAGGTTTGATCTCCAGTTAAATGGATCAGAAAATAGGTGATGAGGAGGACTTTTCTCTACCTGAGACCCTGGAGAGCTGCTGCCAGTCATAGGGGTCAGCACTGACCTTCAAAGACCAAGGCTTGGGTTCTGTGTAAAGCACCTTCCTGTGGTCAAGCCCTGCATCTACCCAAGTACATACTGTGGGGTCTTGGTTTTGTGTATGGATGTGTGGCAATTAGGTTCTCTGGAACCTCAGGTTCTAACTTTTTAAAATAATATATATAATTCAAGTTTTGGAGGAAGCTTCAGTACCAAAGCTTAGCAGAACCCACCACCGAAAGCTGAATAAGCCTTCAGTTTTTGCTGCTTGGGGAACTACTCAGGGGCTTAGCTCCTGAGGAGCTGCAGTTCAGAGGCTGGCAGGCTTTGGCTTGATGTTGTACAGGGCTGCTTCGGGGTTTCAGAAGGAGCACAAGCTAGATCAAGATGTTGGGTTCACACAAGTCCATCAAGATGTGTCTAGGCATCTTCTCTCAGAAATCCTTAAAGTATTTTTGCTCCCTCAGCAGCCTGGGGAGCTTGTTTGTAGAAGGTATTTGGAGTAGGATTTTGTTCTGGGGGGTCCGTTCTGAAATACCCCGGCAGCCTTGGTTCCTAGTCCAGTTAATTCTTTTGCCGGAACAGGCAACCCCACCCCACCCCGAGGCATGTTACACCACAGCACCCTTTGATTTATCCCAAAGATAAGAATGATCTCTGTGTCTGACGAGGAGAGCAGGTGTGTTCCCAGCATGGCCAACCTTTGTACAGAAGCCGGAGGCACTTTCCCAGATTCAAGGTGGCACCTGTAACTTCTGGAACTTGCCTGGCACTTGTGTGTGAAAAGTGAACGCAAGCTCCGGGCTGCGGGTACCGGCCTTGGGTCTCACTTCTCTCGCCGCGGGAGCATCAAGGGCACGAACTAGACGGTACTCTTTCTTCCAGGCGTGCTATTCATTTTGAGCAGCACCTGACCCAACACGGCCAAATCCGACCCTTGGGCTGATGCCACATGGAGAGGTGAGAATGAGGTAGAAGAAACTTTCCATCCTAGTTTGGCACACTTGGGGTCAAGCACCTGCTGCGCTCTCCATGGCTCAGTGGGACTGGGCCTTTGGTGCTCACTCTTGCATGTGAGAACAGTAGATTATTTCCAGCTTCAATGGAAGGGAGCATGGTGTAGTAGTTGAGCGGTGGACTCTAATCTGGAGGACCGGGTTTGATTCCCCCTCTCCTCCACAGGAGCAGTGGACTCTAATCTGGTGAACCGGGTTTGTTTCCGCACTCCTCCACATGAAGCCTGCTGGGTGACCTTGGGCTAGTCACAGTTCTCTGAGAATTCTCACAGCCCAATCTACCTCACAAGGTGTCTGTTGTGGGGAGGGGAAGGGGAGGTGATTGTCTTTGAGACTCCTTAAAAGTAGAGAAAAGTGGGGTATAAACACCAATTCTTCTTCTTCTTCCTCTTCCTCTTCTTCCTCCTCCCCCATAAATGGTGATCTCCAACATGGTGCTGATGGCCATCCTGGCACCTGTTGATGTTTCCTGGCACCCACTTCCTCCTTCCCCAAATCCAAGGGCCTATGCTGGCTTTCTGCCACCTCGCTGGAGCTGAGGGTGCTTCAAAAGAGGCCTTTGGGTTTGCATTTGGAAACAGCTGGAAACAGCTGTCCCCATTGCAGGAAGTTCCCTTGGCTTGGAACTTCCCAGTATTGTGCGATTGCCCCCTGCCGAAGCCATTTTGCATCGGCACCCACTCAATATTCCAGCGTTCAAAAAAGCGCCCACAGCCGAGCAAGGTTAATGTATCGTTATTATGAGTAAGTTCACTTATAGCCCATCTTTCTCAACGAGACTCAAGATGGATTACAAAATATGGACAAAACAATTCAATCAGACAGCAAAGACCTCCAATAAACAATGCTGCAGGGCTGGGGTTACTGAACTGGAAAACCAGGCAACAAAAGAAGGTAGCAATAACTGCCAGAGGCATGACATACCATAAAGAAGAAAGGGGGTTACAAAGGTAAAGGTCATAGCAGTAAAAAAGGGGATGTGACATGGCCGATAAACATTGCAGTAGACTACAATACTACCCCTTATATAAGGAACTTCCTGAGTGGTTCCTTTATCATTCTAATCTTTTTTTAAATTGCCATCCTGTACATTCCTGCTTTGTACATTCTCCAAAATGACAGAAATGTGGGGGCTTCCCTGACTACCCACAAGGTGGGAGCCACAACAGAGAACCGTCATAATTGCAGAGTGTCATGTATTTTCATGCATCAGATAAATTTCATGTTCAGAGCTTGGCATCTCCAGCTTCAAAGGTCTCAGACAGTGGGAAAGGCCTTGGGGAGCTGCTGCCAGGGACCATCCTGGGCTACCTGGGCCAAGGGTTTGACTCGGAGGGAGGCGCCTTCATCTGTTTCAGTCAGTGCCATACTCCAGTCTCAAGCTGCTCTTTAAATGTCAGGCATTAGAAAGCCATCCTGTTTTTCAGCCACAGCTTGACTTGATGCCAGTGAAGAAACCACAGAAGAAGCCAGCAGAGACCCAAGGTGGTCAAATGCATGTTCATGACAGCATTAAACCATTTCTCCATAATGCTTGGCTGAAAGAGCAGGTAGTATGGGGTGGGGGGAAGGCAGCCTGCTTGGTCTCTTGGTGAGGTAGGGTTTGGGGTTTTGCAAAGGCTGCATTTCATGACATTTTTACCCTCAGGCTTGTGACTTAGATGGAGAGGAAAGACTGTGCTGTACCAGAGTGGGGAATGGGCCTGCGCTTAGTGGTTAAGAGTGGTGGTCTGGAGCAGTGGACTCTAATCTAGAGAACTGGGTTTGATTCCCCACTCCTACACACAAAGCCAGCTGGGTTACCTTGGGCTAGTCACCTTCTCTCAGCCCCACTACCTCACAGGGTGTCTGTTGAGTGGCGGACGCTAATCTGGAGAACTGGGTTGGTATCCCCACTCCTACACATGAATCCAGCTGGGTGACCTTGGGCTAGTCACCTTCTCTCAGACCCACCTACCTCACAGGGTGTCTGTTGTAGGGAGGGAAGGGAAGGTGATTGTAAGCCGGTCTGATTCTTCCTTAAGTGGTAGAGAAAGTCGGCATATAAAAGCCAACTCTTCTTCCTCATTAAGCAGTGGCGCTAGACGGAGCAGTGAAGGTGGGTGGTTCCTGGTATCGGCTCAATATCTGCTGTAACTGGGGACCAGACCCATTTTCGCTAACTACTTTGGGAGAAGGAATGCGGTTTGGAGCGAAAAAGGACTAGGGGTTTTGTTGGAATGGTGCCTGGTAGCTTGGGGTGGGGTGTGTGCGCGCTAATTTCCCCACCACTCATGCTCCAGCTTTTCTTCACAGCAATGACCCCGTCTTCAGGATTCCATTCACAAAGCTGCCAGCTCATCCCGTGTCTCCAGGGCAACCGTGGCTTTAGATTGTTACTGTGTGGATGGGAGTGGTAACAGTCTACAGCCATGGTTGTCTGGAATGGACGCAGAAGCGTCGTCGGAGCCACCGGTGCTGGCCTGGGGCCCCTGAACAGCCCCTCTCCAGCGCTCCACGAGGGACCACCACCACCTGGGGGAGTGGGAGTCCACCCCTGCCTCCAGCTCCCTGGGTGCACGAGCCCCACTGGAAGAGTTCTGGGTTGCTGTGGTATATGGGCAGCAGAATGAGGGGAGGGGATTGTTGATCATTCAAATGGGCAAGATGTCCTTGGCTGGAGCGTTTCTTGCTATTTACAGAACAGCCTTTGACTTGGGGGGGGGTGTTAAACTTTTTCCAGGTGCAAAATTTCCAATATATTGTTGTGTTAACAAGCAGAATTTTATATTTGTCAAAAGTTCTGTATTGGTGCCGAATCTAGATTAGCCGAGGGCTGGTTCAGTGACCTGGATGGCCCAGGCTAGCCTGATCTCATCAGATCTCAGAAGCTAGCAGCGTCGCTCCTGGCTAATACTTGGATGGGAGACCACTCAAGGAATACCATGGTCGCTATGCAGAGGAAGGCAATGGCAAACCACCTCTGTTACATAAGAAAAGCCATGCTGGATCAGACCAAGGCCCATCAAGTCCAGCTGTCTGTTCACACAGTGGCCAACTAGGTGCCTCTAGGAAGCCCCCAAACAAGACAACTGCAGCAACACCATCCTGCCTGGTTTGTTCATGCGGTGGCACCCGGGCTCCAAGTCACATCAGTTATGGAGCAGGAAGCAGATGGATTTCGACAGTGAAATGGCTATGGATCAGTTTAAAACACCCACAAGTAACTATGCCTCCTCCCAGGTAATCCAAAACCTGCAGACAGTAGCATTTTTATTTTTTTCACTACTTGGCATTAATTATCTTGCTCCTAGAAGTTGTAGGGAGGGGCAGAGAGTCTCTCCCGCCCCCGTCATTGAAAATCCTCTTCAGGCGCCCAAAACTGTGTATCCCCAGATTCTGGGAGCTCTGTCCTGTAGGGCAACAATGCTGATGCCCACTCCAAAGTTTGGTTTTAGTGCTAACTGATCCAAAGCAGGGTGCCCTCAGGAGAAAGGAAAGTACTGGGGGTGGCTGCACCCTAAAAGAAGCTTTAAAAAAAGGTAAAGGTCCCCTGTGGAAGCACCAGGTCATTTCTGACCCATGGGGTGACGTCACATCCCGACGTTTACTAGGCAGACTTTGTTTACGGGGTGGTTTGCCAGTGCCTTCCCCAGTCATCTTCCCTTTACCCCCAGCGAGCTGGGTACTCATTTTACTGACCTCAGAAGGATGGAAGGCTGAGTCAACCTTGAGATGGCTACCTGAAACCAGGATCGAACTCAGGTCATGGGCCAGCTTTGGGCCAACCCAAATCAAACACAGTGGCTCAGTGGTAGAGCATTTGCTTGGCATGCATAATGTCCCAGGCTCAATCCCCAGCTTCTCCATGTAAAGTGACTAGGCAAATAGGTGATGTGAAAGACCTCAGCCTGTGACCCTGGAGAGCCACTGCCAGTCTGAGTAGACAATACTGACTTTGATGGACCAAGGGTCTCATTCAGTATAAGGCAGCTTCATGTGTTCACCCCAAACCCTGAGGACTGCACCCTCCAAGGGGATACAGGGCGTACCTGGGCCCAAAGCCTGGGTTTCAAGGTAAAGTTTCAAGGAAATCACACAGGGTTCCATTTGGTAAGATGTACTGGACCAGTAATAAGAGCAGCCACGTTCTTCTCTGCCAAATAATCTTTGGGTCACCTTGAATCAGATTAGTGCCATTATGTGCCCAGGCCAAAGCCTAGTATCTGAGCCAAGGGCCTCCATGTCTGGTGCTTATCCTGGCCATTTTAGCAGTACAAACTAATAAGATTCCTGGGGGTGTTCTGCTTATTGAGGCACAATCTGCACCCCCTTGTAGGGCACAGTCCGCAGAGCCTGGGATTCTATGATTTCCTGAGGTCCAACACTTTGGGGATGCAGTTGCCCCTGGTTTCTTACTCATTATTTCCCCTTGGAGGTACCCTGCTTTGGAGCAGTTCTTACCAGAACCAGCCTTTGCATTGGGCATAGTCCCTAGAATCTGGGAAGGCATAATTTTGGGGTGGTCCAAGCTTTTTTGGGGGTGTAGAAGGGTTGGACCTGTCCTAGCTCTGTATGATCAGGGGGCTAGAGCAACTGCCCTATGAGGAGCGGTTAGAACGCTTAAGGCTGTTTAGCTTGGAAAGAAGGCGGTTAAGGGGAGACGTGATAAAAGGTCTATAAAATTATGCATGGTATGGAGAGAGTGGACAGGGAGAAGCTTTACTCCCTCTCTCATAATACCAGAATGCAGGGTCATCTGCTGAAGCTGGAGGAAGTATTTCTTCACACAATGCATAGTTAAATTGTGGAACTCCCTGCCCTAGGATGTGGTGATTGCTCCCAACTTGGAAGGCTTTAAGAGGGGAGTGAATATGTTCATGGAGGAGAGGGCTATCCATGGCTACTAGTAAAAATGGCTACTAGTCATGAGGCATACCTATTCTCTCCAGTATCAAGGAGCATGACTATTCTATTAGGTTCTGTGGAACACAGGCAGGATAATGCTGCTGCAGTTTTTTTGTTCATGGGCTTCCTAGAGGCACCTGGTTGGCCACTGTGTGAACAGGATGGCCCTTGGTCGGATCCAGCATGGCTGTTCTTATTTAGCATATCTTACTGAAGCAATGCACTGAAATTTCTGAGGGCACCTAATTTTGAACCTCTTGGACCGGGCCACCCAGGTATGCCACTTTGCAGGTCACAGTCCCTATTGCCTGGGTGTGTATGATCAGAGTAACCCATGGCTTATTCTGGGGTTCAGAACTTTCAAAGTATAATCAACATTTGTGGTTGGATTCACAAATAATCACCTAGGAATTGCAACTCAGGAAACTGGGAACCAACCACAGCCTTGTGACCGGCCCAAGGTCCCCCACAGTGGGCTTCATGGTAGAATGGGGATTTGAAACCAGAGCTCCTGGTACTGCCTGCCTATAACTTTCACCAACGTATCTCATCCCCAGCCATTCAGAGCGAGCTTTAGTCCGATAAAGGCCCTGCAGCCACAAGACCAAAAGCCCGTCCAGACCAGCATCCTGTTTCCCACATCAGCTAGCTTAAACGCCTTTGGGATGTCAAAAAGCAGACTCTCAGAATGCCTAATATTTTCCCCTGCCCATGCCCCCAGGATTCAGAGGCACCATCCTGGCTAATGACCATGACAGAGCTATCTTTTATGGAGCCCGCTCGTCCGTTTTAAAGCCATCTAAACTGGTGGCATTTATTCCATGCTGTTTGTGAGTTCAACAAACGTATAATGTGGCGCGTGAAGAATTACTCCTTGTCTTCAATCTACTACTCATCAACTTCGGCTGGTGCTCTCTAGTTCTATTACTTGGAGGGGAATGGGGGGGGGGGAAATGGCCATATCCACTTTCTCTAATTTATAAGCCTCTGTCATGTCGGTAGTCTTTTTTCCCCTTAACTGAAAAGCCCCAAACTCTTTAGCCTTTCTTAGCGGGGAAAGTTCCCAAAAACCTTCGATCACTTCGGTGGCTCTCTTCTGCTCCAAAAATATCCTTTCTGAGGTACGGCAACCGGAATTGCACAAAGTGTTCCAAATACAGGATCCAAATGATACTGGATCTATACAGAAACGTTGCAATATTGTCCATTTTATTTTCAGTTCCTTTCCTAATAATTTCTAGTATACAGTGCCCCCATCCCGGTCATTTTCATCAAGCTGTCCACTACAACCCCAAGATCTCCTTCCCAGTCGGTCACCACCAGAAGATGTTGCTGAACATGTGAAGTCAGGATTTCTGTTAAAATGCATCTGGCTTGACATTTACTTCAAGAGAAACTCATTTGCAGCTTGTTGTCCAATTGGTAATTATTCTTCTAGAGCTCTTCACAGTCTGCCTTGGTTTGCAATATCCAGCGTGATGTAGTGGTTAAGAGCGGTGGTTTGGAGCAGTGGACTCTGATCTGGAGAACCGGGTTTGATTCCCCACTCCTCCATTTGAGCAGCGGAGGCTAATCTGGTGAACTGGATTCGTTTCCCCACTCCTACACACGAAGCCAGCTGGGTGACTTTGGGCAAGTAGCTCTCTTAGAGCTCTCTCAGCCCCACCTACTTCACAGGGTATCTGTGGTGGGGAAGGGGAAGGTGATTGTAAGCCTGTTTGAGTCTCCCTTAAGTGGTAGGGAAAGTTGGCATTTAAAAACCAACTCCTCTTCTTAATATTTTGTTGCTCTCTACCATCCTGGACATCACAGTGATCACACCTGAGCAGAAGAAAGCAGAGTAGCCCCTCCCCCATACCTATCCCAGGGCTCTCCACTGCTGGCTGACCAACTCTGACACAAGCCTTTTGAGAACATTTCCCAGACATTTCCACCAGCTTGTTATGAGAGCATAGATCCAGATTTCTCACAGCGCTTAAGGGTGTACAAAGCCACTTGAATAATGGCAGGAGTTAACATTCCCAAAGCAATCCAAGCATTTGGTGAGGCGGAACTACCCTTTGCAGAAGCCCTGCTGATTCTTCCCGAACAGGGTTTGTTCCTGTACATGCTTCATCATTCTTTCTTTGACAGAAATAGTCACTAGTTTATCTGGAACAGGCATTAAGCTAACTGGCCTGCCGTTTCCTGGATGCAACAGCCCTTTGGCCGCGGTGGCCTTTGGCAGCTCCCTCCTTTCTGAACCAGTCGTCTCCCTTTCCGGCTATAAGCTCTCCCTGCCCAGCTTTGCTCTGTTTGCTGTCTCCAAAGCCTTAGGCATTGATCCAGATGCTAGGCTATTGGGTGTGTGTGTGTTTCCAGTAAAAAAAGGAAGAAAGTTTGTCCAGCCAGAAGGGACAACAGTAGATCTAAAGGGAGGGGGCCGTCTCTTGCTTGGCTCCCACATTAGTTGTGGGTTGTCTGTTCAGCTCCGCCCAGCATTTATTGACTGCTGAGATGCCAAGAACAGCTTGCCTAGAGCAGTTCTACCCCCAGCCAGGCTGCCATAAAGAGTAAGCCCCCTTTTGTGCCTGAGAGGGCCCCCCGCTTTCTTCCTGACTCTGGACATCTCAAGCAGGACTCAGCCAGTCTCCGGAGTCCTTTGCTTAGCTGGCACCGCGAATGCCTCAGCCTCTGGGAGAAGGTAGGTCTGGGGGGGGGGGGGCGCCAACTGCGGGGCTGGCTCACTCCGGCAGGGTTGGTCGGGCTGCTTTGCCTCTCTGAACAGCAGGAGCTTGAAGGCAGATCCCACCTGGCCCTGCATAGCACACGCTTACAGCGCAAGCCTAAGGAGAGTTACTTCAGTCCAAGCCCATTCATTTCAATGGGCTTACACTGGAGTCGCTCTGCACAGGATTGCACTGTAACTCTCCCGGGAGGTCTAGGGGGCTCCTGAGATCTGAAGAGTCATGCCAGGGGCCAGGAGACCCCCTCAGCGGGCTTGGCCAGAGACTCCCACCTTTACCATTGGCCGGCCAATGCCCTCAGAAGATCCCAGACTTTGCAATGCTCTACGGACCCGGAGAAAGGCACGTCCGAAGACGTTTGAAGCGGCAGGAGGGATGAATGGCCAGGATCCTCTTCAGACAGCCCAGAAGGACAAGGCGGCCTGGCTGGCCGGAAGAGCTGTCGTGGGAGCATCCGGAGACACCAGTTGAATAAGCGTCTCTGCAGATGTTCCAGGAGGAATTAACCAGCAACCCCCCCCCATTCCAGAAATCTGATCAATGATGCCCCTGGTAAACCCGCAACCCCCCCCCCCGCAAACTGGCAAGGATTCTGCCAGAGTTTCTTTGGCTTGGGGGAGAACACAGCTCACTTCTGCCGGTGTGTGTGTTGCGGGGGGGGGGGAGGCATAGAGCGGCTGGCTTGCATCTCCATCTAGATGGCGGGGGGCTGCAACTTCCCGTTCTCCTGGGAGGGTAAGGAGAGGCTTAATCTGAATTGTGGCCCTTCCCACGTGCTAGGCAGATGTGCGTCTCCGAAGAAGAGTCTGGGCATCCCAGACCACCGTCCTGGGCTCGACTCCTGGAACACCCGGGCTATCCAGGAGTGCTCCAGCCTCCCTGGCGTGTTGAGCTGAGATCCTAGCTTCTACCCTGAGGCCGAAGCGGCTTCTCCAGGCTCCTGCAATTCACTGGGCTGAATCAGACCCTTGGTCCATCAAAGTCAGTACTGTCTACTCAGACCAGCAGCGGCTCTCCAGGGTCTCAGGCAGGGGTCTTTCACATCACCTATCTGCCTAGTCCCTTTAGCTGGAGATGCCGGGGACTGAACCTGGGACCTTCTGCATGCCAAGCGGATGCTCTACCACTGAACCACAGCCCCTCCAAAGCATCAGGCTGCTGCTTTTGCAATTTGTACATGGAAGACAAGGCAGCTCCCTTCCCTTCCTCCACACATGCAGGCTAGGGTTGCCAGCTCTGGGTTGGGAAATACCTGGAGATTCAGGAGAAGGAGCCTGGGAGGGGAAGGACTTCAGTGGGGTATAATGCCATAGAGTCCACCTTCCAAAGCGGCTATTTTCTCCAGGTGAACTGATCTCTGCCGCCTGGAGATCAATTATAATACCGGCAGATCTCCAGGTCCCACCTGGAGACTGGTAATCCTACCACCTATGCTGTGTGCACCGTCCCCTCCCCGCTGCGGAAACCCTGTCTGCACTACTCCCATGACCATGGGATTAGTCTTGCTGCAGATTCGGGACAGTGTGGATTTTGCAATGAACCCCATGTGGCTCAGAGCACATGTTTGCGGCTGTGGCTCAGAGCACATGTTTGTCAGGCAGAAGGTCCCAGGTTCAATCCCTGGCATCTCCAGCTAAAAGGATCAGGTGGTAGGTGATGTGAAAGCCTTGACCTGAGAAGTTGGAGAGCAGCTGCCAGTCACATGACGCTGCCTTATACTGAATCAGACCCTCAGCCCATCTAAGTCAGTATTGTCTACTCAGACTGGCAGCAGCTCTCCAGGGTCACAGGCTGAGGTCTTTCACATAACCTACTGCCTGTTCCTTTTAACTGGAGATGCTGGGGAGTGAACCTGGTACCTTCTGCATGCCAAGCAAATGCTCTACCACTGAGCCACAGCCCCTCTCCGTCTGAACAGACAATACTGACTTTGATGGACCAAAGGTCTGATTCAGTATAAGGCAGCTTCATGTGTTCATGTGAATAGGGTCTGGCACACAAGAAAGTAGACAGAAGGCCATGTACCCCCCCCCCCCAGCTCCATACCCAGCAATGGGATCCTAGCAGTCTGCAAACTAAGAGGGAGAGGGCAATGCCATGGAGCCAAGCCACAAAAAAGACAAATGCTCACCATGACCACCACCTGCCAGGTCACTCTCCATCCTGACCTTTGGCACTGCCCTGCCCACAGTAACCTCTAGGTCACATTTGTTGGATGGCAGTGGGGAGCCTCAGGCTTCCCCTAAGGATGCAGTCCTCCAGGTGGGACCTAGATTCCCCAGAATTGCAGCTCATCCCCAGCCTACAGAGATTAGTCCCTTTGGAGAAAATGGATGCTTGGGAGGGTGGACTCTAGGGCAGTGGTGGCGAACCTATGGCACGTGTGCCATAGGGAGCACTCAGAGCCCTCTCTGTGGGCACACGCACCATCGCCCCAGCACAGAGTTTGCCTGAGTTCATTACTAGAAAGCCAGAGGGACACGGGGCCGGGCTGCTCCCCTCCCCCTCTCCACGCGTGCCTGAGGGCAATTCTCACATCACCCGCCCCTCTGCCCAGCAGCCCAATGGGAGCACTTCCTCCCTCCCCTGTCACATGCGGAAGGGCGGCTCACATGGCGGGCAGCTCACATGTGGCATGAGGGTGCGGCGCAGATGGCAGCATATTGAGTCTGTGGCGAAGGTGATTCCAGTGGTGGGGTTGGAGAGGAGCTAGGTTGGAGGGGAGCATAGCTCACAGTGTGTTGGCACTTTGAGATAAAGAAGTGGGTTTTGGGTTGCAGTTTGGGCACTCAGTCTCTAAAAGGTTCGCCATCACTGCTCTAGGGCATTGTGCCCCACTGAGGTCCCTGTCCTCCCCAGGCTCCACTCCCAAATCTCCAGGCATTTCCCAACCTGGATCTGGCAACCAAGCCCCCCCCCCACCCCCCACCCCTGCCGATGACCAGGGGAGATCTGGCAACCCTAGCTTCCCCTCATCTGGACCCTCTTAGCTGGGTCCCAACCCCAGCTGCTGATTCTGGATTCATTTTTTTTAAAGCTCTGAACAGTCAGCACCAGCTAATTGTCCCCACCCTGCTGTGCATGGAAAAGGCCCGTCCCCTGCTCATCACAGCGCCATCTGAGCATTTCCTGCCTCATGTATCATTTGTGCATGCCAGAAGGAGGGCTGGCCAGGATTGCCACCCTTCAGCCTTTCCACAGAAATTCAGCAGTAGCATTCCTTCTTTCATTTAAACCCACCTCACACACACACACATACACAGAGGAGATTATTACAGTGGGAAGACGGAGGGAGCATCACTTCAGAACATAATAAGAAAGGCCCTGCTGGATCAGACCAAGGCCCATCAAGTCCAGCAGTCTGTTCACACAGCGGCCAACCAGGTGCCTCTAGGAAGCCCACAAGATGACTGCGGCAGCATTATCCTGCCCGTGTTCCACAGCACCTAATACAATAGGCATGCTCCTCTGATCCTGGAGAGAATAGGTGTGCATCGTGACTAGTATCCATTTTTACTAGTAGCCATGGACAGCCCTCTCCTCCATGAACATGTCCACTCCCCTCTTAAAGCCTTCCAAGTTGGCAGCCATCACCACATCCTGGGGCAGGGAGTTCCACCTGGTGTCTGGACATCAAGAGGCAAGCCACAGTGAGCCACTCAGCATCGCTCAAGGCACAACCGGCTGGTGAAAAACAATGGAGAGAAGCAGCCCCTCCGGTCAGAACACAAACCCACCAGGGCTGGCTGCCAAAGAAACAAAGGTCCAGCCCCCAGCCAAGCCCAACTGAGCAGCTGCCTCCTCTCCTATTCCAGCTTTCCCCAGGTTGCGGCGCACGCATTTGCCGTCTCCCACCCACCCGCTCTCAGTGGCCTTTGTGAGTCAGTCGGTGAGTGTTTATTCCCAGCCGGGGCCCTGCCCAGCGTGGGCTTCCATGGAAAGCCGCCACTGAAAATAAGAGCCGGAGTGACTCAGAGGCAATGTGAAGATCTGGAGGGCGGTGTGGACAGAGTAGGCATCGTTGCGCCCCCCCAGGCTGCATTCTGCCAAAGCGAGGGCCAGGGGCTGCCCCCCCACTCCCCCCACCGCCTCGCCACACACATCCAAGAGGGTCAAAAGTTGCACAGCATCCCCTCTCCCGGCACAGCTGCATATCCTGAGCTTGTCCCAGGAGATCTCTCCTATTTACGAGGAAACGAAGGGATGAGTAAGAAGCGCAGCCCAGAAGGCAGAGTTTGGCATGCAGACGCAGGGCCCGGAGCCAATACAACCTCTCCAAGCAGCTCTTGATGGATAGCCCCCCTCCCGCACTCGCAAGCTGCAGGTGCCAAAGGCCAGGGAAAGGTGGCCAGGGAGAGGGGAGGGGGGCTGAAGGGAAAAGCTGGGGCAGAAGTGGTGTAGTGGTTAAGAGCAGCGATTTGGAGCGGGGGACTCTGATCTGGAGAACCGGGTTTGATTCCCCATTCCTCCACATGAGCGGCGGAGGCTAATCTGGTGAACTGGATTTATTTCCCCACTTCTCCACATGAAGCCAGCTGGGTGACCTTGGGGTAGTCACAGCTCTCTCAGCCCCTCCTACCTCACAAGGTGTCTGTTGGGGGGAGGGGGAGGGAAGGTGATTGTAAGCAGCTTTGATTCTTCCTTAAGGGGTAGAGAAAGTCAGCATATAAAAACCAGCTCTTCTTCTTCCTTTTAGCAGCTTGGATTCTTCTGGAGAAAATGGATGCTTTGGAGAGGACAAAGGTGGGGTGGGTGGGTAACAAAGAAGAACTTGGGACTTGCCCCACAGAGGGTGCCTTGCACACTTTCCTCTTGGCCTGAGCAAAAGAGGGCGCAAATCGATTCTTACTCTGTCTGGCAGCGGCGATCCAAGCTTGCTCTGGAGCGCTCTTTCTGGGACATTTTTATCCTAACCTTCCTTCAAACAGATCAGGGTGACATACACGGTTCATTTCCCCTTTGTTTTAGCCTCACAATAACCTTTATGAGGTAAGTTGGGCTGAAAGACAGCCCAAGGTCACTCAATGCTTCCAACCTGAAATCCTTTAAGCAGGAGACACTAGGGATCTGCATGCAAAACTGGAGCTGAGGATCTTCAGCCATACAGAAAACTACCTTAAGGATCCCCAGAAACCACCCCAGACCGTCCAGGGTTCCCCTTCTCTGCCAGCTTGGCTTTTGGCGATATATGCCAGACACTGTCACCAGCCCCCAATAAAGCCTGGTTTCTCTCTTCCCTGCCCCTCCCTTCCCCCCGTGAAGGAGGGGTGTTGACGGGGGGAACGCCTCCTCCCCTTTCAGCCTTGAAAGGCCCCATAGAGAAAGCCTATGGGGCTGTGCTGATAAACTCTTGTCATCGCAGAGTAAAACGGCAGCAACCAATGGAAGCCACAGAGAGAAAAAGAACCCTGGCAGAGCGTCCTGGCTGACTCAGACTCCACAAAGCACACTCTTAGCCCATTGAAATCACAGAAGGAGCCGGAAGCAGCAGTGCCTGACGCACCCAACTTCCCTTTGCTCCAGGCATGGTCAGGCTCAATCAGCTCTGGCTCACCCTCATCCAGCAGAGAAGCTGGATTTATCCTCTCCTGGCTTGCTGCTTTTTCTGCTTGCACTTGCAGGGGAGCCCAGTAGAAAGGGATGGAGAGCTGGACAGAATGACAGCTTGCAACAGCTGGGCTGCCCTGCCCCCTCATCCTCCCACCGATCTGTCCTGCAGGCAACAAAACATGCTTATAGGGGATGAGATTGCCCTCTAGTGTTTGAGATTAAAAAGTGCGCCTCCAAAGCCCTATTTCTTGCTTCTCCTTTCCCTCTTAAGAGCTCAGTTTCTCTCCTCTGCAGTTTCCCTTAAGCTGCGCCCCACAAGAGGGGAACCTGCAAGGATTTTGGGGGGTCACTTAACCTCCCCCATATCACATTTTCCATGCTATCTCCACTTTTTATCTTCTTGGCAGCCCCCATAACCCCTAACCCCCCGCCCCCTTCCTCTCTTGCCTGCACAGTCTCTCTTCCTCCACTTCTCCTCATCACCCCCACCACCATTATAGAAGTAGGTGGGTCAGCAGTGGGTGGGGGATGTGAGGGTTGAGGAGGGGCCTGGTTCCCTTCCACCATCCATCCACGGTGTTGGCTCCAAGGCACTTTCATTTTTGGATGTCTCCCTTTCATTGTTAGGGTTTGGGATTTTTCTCCAGCCTGGGAGGTCCCCCAAGTTTGGAGAAAAATCTCACTTCTCTCAACATGGCCCCAGTCTGCATATTTAACTATCCTCAGGCATGGCCATCTTGACTATTAGATATACTGACATGCTGCCTTTCTAGTTTCCTGGCTGAGGTGGCTTGCAAGTTAAAAAATACCATAAAATCTTTAAAACATAAATTCTCAGCATAGAAACAAAACAAGACATTAAAAACAAGCCATCAGAATCTAGATGTTAAGGTTTGGAAGAGGAACAATTTTGATGTCACGGAAAATCTGGTAAAGGGTCATCACATGATGAATGACAAAGAAGTGGTTTTAAAATTGTGAGACAGACCATCGTTATTATAGTATTTTGCAGATCAGACATATGGCAATTACACTATGGAGGAATTATAGTGGTTTAAGAACAAAAAGGTTAGCCTGATCTCGTCAGATCTCAGACTTTGATGGACCAAGGGTCAGCCCTGGTTAGTATTTGGATGGGAAACCTCCAAGGAACACCAGGGTCATGATACAGGGAGACAGGCAATGGCCCCCTCCAAATGTCTCTTGCCTTGAAAACCCTATGGCGTCACCATAAGTCAGCTGTGACTTGACTGCACCCAAAAAAACAAAAGAGCAAACAGTCTTTGAGCTTATAATTACCACTGATCAAGCTACCTTGTGGTTTAATGGCTCGAATCTATTCCTTGCTACTAAATCTAGAAAGTGGTTCTTCAAGTTGCACCAGAAAATGGAATAGGGATTTACAGATCAATACTGAGTTAGAGGAATGGGGGTGGATTTGGAATTGTGCAGCACCGAAAGTACTATTAGTTTCAATGGCATTTTACTTTGCATAGGTTCGCCACTATCCATAGAAATACATAGGATCTGTGTTGGTGGAATTGCTCATCCATGGCACTTTTTTTAACATTATTTTAGTCATGTTAAAAAATACAACCCTTCTGGAAACTGGCAATTCAGTCACTTAGTGAAATGTTGGGTTGTGACACATCCCCCTTGATCCAAAAGTGATTCTGTTGGCCGATGGAAAAGGCCATGGAGCCCTTACAGATGGAGAACTGATCTTGATCCTACTTATCACTGCTAAATTGGCAGCAGCAGCAAATTGGAGGGAAAAACAAAAAACAGAACCTCCCCCAGAGCATGAATGGTTCCACTGTGTGTGGAATATTGCATTATTCAACAACATCTATTCAAAGAGCCCAGAGAAATAATTTTCAATATTCAGATAGGTTTATCTAGCATTTGGGAGGTGTTTATTATGTTTTGGAGTAATAAGGAAGTGTTTCCTTATGCATCTTACGGGTTATTATAATGCTTCTCTGGTTATGTTATATATGGTGTGTTATATTTTGGGAAATCTAACAATAATAAAAAGACCATCCTGCTTTAATGTATGTACCAGTTTGTGATGCACTGTTTTTTTTCAATAATCCAGTTTTATTCATTGTTATCACTGTTCTTGTTGCATTGTTTTAATTCTATAATAAGTCTTGAGTTTGAACAAGAACATTAGACTATAAATGAAGTTAATAAACAAATTACCTACAAGGGGATCCATTAACAGATATACGACTTTGAAAACTGAAACTGCAATTACTGATTCCATGGACAATTGTTTAATTCAATGCCTTTCCTGGTTCATCAGCACAGTCCAAGAAAATGGATGGGCTGGTTTAGCAGCACAACTGAGATTTCCACCTGATACACAGTCATGTGGCACAACCTCCAGCTGCTGACTGGACAGGAGCCACAGTCCAATGCAGTATCAGGCATGCTTAACCACCTGAGAACTGAGATCAGGGTTGCAACCTTCTCTCTACACAATACTGTCTCCTTCTGGCCTTTGCACAAGGAAACCAACAAACAAACCTTCCGCTCCAGCTAGTTACTTCCCAAACCGATCCAGGAATTCCAGGTAAGTTTTCTTCTGGGCTGCAGAGGCAGGGACGAAGTGCCCCCCTGGGTGGGTGAGAAATAAAGGTTCACTAAAGTGGGAGGCAAGTTCCTGGCTCATCTCAGCAGGGATGACGCGGTCCGTCTCTCCTAGGACATGCAAGCTGGGCACCTGGATGGGTTCCTGATAGTAGCTCTGGTGATCGAGGGATCGGCTTTTGAAGCCAGCAATCAGGATGGCAAAGTCAAACTGGAAGTGGAGGTCTCCACGTTGCTTCAGGGCGCAAATGAGGGCAGCCAGTGCTGCGCCCTGGCTAAAGCCCAGCAGCCCATCGATGGGGCTGTGTTCAGCACATGCCTCAGCCACAGCCTCCAGCGACTCCTCTAGTCCTTTGCAAGACGAGGTTTCCTCAAGGGCACTGAATGTCCCCTCCTGGGGGTTGGAGAACCACCAGCCGCGAGCACTGCTGTCTAGTGGCTCCAACAGGCTGGCCTCACCTGCAATGGAGAGGGGAAAACCCGGTGGTTAGAGACATTGTGTGTGTGTGTGTGGGGGGGGAATGGTTGGTTCCTCAAAGCATTTATGCCCCCCCTTCTGGGTCTTCTATTCTGCTGCCTTTTCTGTGTAGATTTATAAGCTACCTTGCCAACAGGGGTTCAAGGAATATCCCCAGGTTTTAAAAGGCAAGCCAGATCCAGAGCGTAACTATGAAAACATTCACAAGGAAATGATATAGGAATCTGAGGAAGCCATGTTATGCTCCTATGCAACTAACTAAGTCATGAAAACTTATCCTGGAATACATTTTATTAGTTCTAAGGTGATGGTGGACTCTTGTTTGATTAAGTACATAATACAGTCAAGTCGACCCGGAGAATAATTAGGATAGTGATTAGGACGATTCTTTAAATGGATCTAGCACTTTCTAGGACTTGAACAGCTTCACCAAACTTCTGTCTACAATCCTCACATCTCCTCTGCCAGGTAGACCAGCACTAGGGTTGCCAGCTCCGGGTTGGGAAATACCTAGAGTTGCCAGGTCCCTCTTCGCTCCAACGGGAGGTTCTTGGGGCGGAGCCTGAGGAGGGCTGGGTTTGGGGAGGGACTTCAATGCCATAGAGTCCAATTGCCAAAGTGACCATTTTCTCCAGGTGAACTAATCGTTATCGGATGGAGATCAGTTGTAATAGCAGGAGATCTCCAGCTAGTAGCTGGGGGTTGGCAACCGTAGAAATACCTGGAGATTTTGGGGGAGGAGCCTAAGGAGGGCGAGGTTTGGCGAAGGGAGGGTCTTCAATGCCATAAGAATCCAATGGCCAAAGAGGCCATTTTCTCCAGGTGAACTGATCAGTTGTAATAGCAGGAGATCTCCAGCCACCACCTGGAGGCTGGCAACCCTAACCAGCCCTCCCACACGGCGGCGGACTCTGAACTCGGGTCACGTGCAAGGCTACCCCAATGGGCCCCCAAGCTTCGCCCACCCTCCTCGAGCCCTCTGCACATGCCCAAAGGCACACACGACCGCCGCGCGACGTCACAAAGAGGCCCCGCCCCCACCTGGCCGTGCGGCTACCACGTGAGGCGCGTCCACGAACAGCAGCTCGGCGCGCCCGCGCAAGGCTTTCCGCAGGGCCCCGCTGCGCGCCCGGAAGCTCCCGGCGTCCTGGCGGTAACCATGGAGACAGAGCAAGCGCAACGAGCGCGGCCCCGAAGCCCCCTCCGCCATGCTGCTGCATCCGGGTACTTCCTTTCCCTTGGGCGGAAAAGAGTATTGCAGAGACCGGAACTTGTCTGGCCCACCCACCTCTATGGCGAGGGGGGCGAGCGGCCGTTCCTCTCAGGCCGGAGCCCCGCCCCGGATGTCTTGTTTAGTCTCAGCGGCAGCCAGCTGTTGCCATGGAGACAGCCTCTCCGCGGCCGGGCGGGCGTCAGGGGGCGTGGTTTGCAGGAAGCCAGGGAGAGGAGGGAGACGGCTCACCTTGGAGGCTCAGCCGGCGCACTTTGCGCATGCGCAGAGGCGCAAAAAGATACCATATGCAGGACGGTTATGCCCCTGCTCTGATGGGAGTGCTGAGACCCTTGAGCACGTTGTGTTTGAATGCAAAATCTACGACAAGATACGAGAAGCCGTTCTTTCTGTATTATCGGACCTCCCAGGGCGATCCAGAGCTTTTAGTCTTTCTAACATGCTCTCAGACAAGGATATGGAGATAACTTTTAAAGTGGCCAAATTTGGGTGGCAAGCAAGGAGTGCATGGGTCGAACTTAATGGTTGAGCGATTTTATATTTATATTTATACTAATTCCAAACATGTAATATTTTTTAATTAAGCGCTTAACGGCTTTTATGAGTGAGAGATTGTAAGATGTTATAGGGGCTCACGCTTGATGCACTTTTATATGTGTTATGTATGTATATCTGGTATGTTTTTATGCTGGTCTTCGACCGTATTAAACTCTCTTTGTCCATGGCTAGGGTGGCCAGCCTTCAGGTGGCGGCTGGAGATCTCCCACTATTACAACTGATCTCTAGGTAACAGAAATCAGATCACCTGGAGGAAATGGCCGCTTTGGAAAGTGCATTCTATGGCATTATAGCCCATTGATGTCCCGCCCCAAACCCCGCCTTCCTCAGGCTCCACCCCCCCATCTCCACGTGTTTCCCAACCCTGAGCTGGCATTTAGGAAGGATGGGACCTGTAGGCACAGGAGAATGCCAGTTGCTGCGGAGGGGGGGTGTCTCTGTGCCCCCCTCCCAAACCTGTGGGCCTACAAGGCCTGGTTATTGCACCAAAGAGAATGCTGGACTAGACAGACCTTTGGTCTGAGCCTGCAGGGGTCTCCTGGTGCAGTTCACTGTCCTGGGGTGGGGGGCAATTCTGTTGTTCCCAGTCCCCACCCTAGGGGCATCAATCAACCCTCCTCCAGCCCTGTGAGAAAATGGGCTGGGGCATGATCCCCTCCACTCTGTGTGTGTGTGTGTTAAGTGCCGTCAAGTCGCTTCCGACTCATGGCGACCCTATGAATGAAAGTCCTCCAAAATGTCCTATCTTTGACAGCCCTGCTCAGATCCTGCAAATTGAAGGCCGTGGCTTCCTTTATTGAGTACCCTGATTCATGCTCCTCACATTCCATGTTCCTATTATATGCGTCGAACAGCTTCGGACAAGGATCTGCAATGGTTGAAAAACACCGTTGTCCATGTGGCAAGAGTTATGCCATGGGCTTTCTCTGTGGTAGGTCAGTCCTCTGGAATGGCCTAGCAGAGTTGGCATGGAGGGCACCTTCATCGGCTGTATTTAAGATGGTGTGCGAAACTGAGGGGATTTGTCAGAAAGAAAACAGACCTAGCTGCATTTATTTACTTCACTTCCTCCCCAATGGGGACCCAAAGCAGCTTACATCATTTGCCTCTCCTCCGCTTTATCCTCACAACAATCCTTTGAGATAGGTTAGGCTGAGAATGTGTGCCTGGCTCAAGGTCACTAGGTAAAGTTTTCAAGCACAATGGCTAGAATGCTGTGTCGAAACGGGGGGTGGGGGAAGGTGCACACTGAATGTTATGCCAGCCTGGTCCAGAAAGATTTATTTTAACTACACTCCTTGGAGGTGTATACTTTATAAGTTTAGCAAGTTTATATAGTTTAGCAGCACTCTCGTAGATTACATCTTGTAATACATACCTGGGCTGACACTAAATGATTATATTTGTATTTGACATTTTAATGTGTGCAAAATATTAGACCACTGAAGAAAACCTGAGGGCCGAAATGCGTTTGGCATGTGGTTTTAATTATCAACCCTATATCTGTTGCTATATGGGCTTGTTTTTAATATATGCCTATGCGCTTTATAATAAATATATTTCATTGTTTTATTTAGGTCTCGGGTAGCCAAAAGGTTGGGTGAAACAACTAGACTGCTGGGTCACCAGTACAACAAAACTAGGAGAATCAGACAAAAGGGTGCCTTTTTGAGGTTTAGGAATAATTCAAACAAGAAGAATACAGGCAATTACTTTATTATAAATTATCCACATTCTTTCCTTAATAAAAATTTACTGAGATGGGAAAGAAATAACACCTACACTATTTTTAAACCCCCTCCTCATACGCTAACTAATGTTCTGCCACAACCAAAGTTAATTACGCTGGCCTCATACTCTTTGAAGGGGGTGGGCACTCCCTGGTAGAAACTTGTATTCCCCCCTTAACTCTTGGCCATTCCTAGTCCTCAAAAACTTTGCCTTCAGGGGAATGCCTATCCTGCCCCTCCCCAAAAACCCTCTTTCAGTCCTTTCCTCCACTGAACCTTTGACCCAGCTGGAACCAGTGGGGACAGAAGGCATTCACTTCCCCACGTAGTCAGGGAGGAAAAGGAGACCCAGGTCAGTTGGCTGCAGCAGGGGAAACCCAGCCGCCGATGGCCCCTCCACTGCCAGACCTGCTTTTATGACTAAGGCAAGCAAACGGGGGCGGGAGGCATAGGCCACAAGCCCCTGCCAGGTCCAGTTCTCAGAGGCTGCAGCGCATGAAGAAGGCAGTCTCGCCCTCTCCACTCTGACCGTTGCCCCACCCAGTACACCGGAAAGAAGGTGTGGAGCTTTTGGCTTCTGAGCCACGAGCAATGGGAAGGTTTGGCCCACAACCTGCAGTTCAACCCGCCCCACCGGGCAAGCGCCTCCACCCAGGTGTCTTTCCTCACATCCCACAAGACATCTCTGCCTGCGAGAAATAGGAACAGGGAATTCCCCTCCACTGCCCCACTGCCCCAAAGTTGGGCTGGGTTCAGGCCCTCCTGGGCAGACACACAGCATGATGGAGGGGAGTTCGTGGCACAGAAAATCAGCAGCTGCCACATCCTATTTTGCAAGGGGACCCCCAGAAGCAACCTGGCTCTTGCCTCCCAAAGCTCACAGGCTGCTGCTTCTCAAGGTGCAGGGCTATGGCTTTCTCTCCCTGCCCGAGAACTGGGGGCTTAGACATGCCAGGCCTCGGCGGCCCTTCAGGGCCTCAAGGCTGCTGTGGTTGTGGGGTTGACTCTTCCTCCTCCTTTTGGCGGTCTCCGCTCGGTCTCGCAGGCAGTGTAGGCCCTGCCACCTTCACCTGCAATCAGAAGACACCACGGTGGGAAAAGCACAGCAGGCGCTTGGCCATCTCCCCCCTCCCCCCACTCCTTTGGATTTATGAGTCCCACCCTGCTGCTACACCCCCACCCCAAAAAAAATTAGGAGCAACTCCATAAGCTTGATCTGCAAGGACAAGGAATTTGTGCTCCTTTGCTTCTAGTTTGAGGCAGAAGAACTGCCCCGCTCATCAACCATGGCTCCCATTTTGCAAGTAAAAAGACAAATAAATGCTGGAAAGGAGTACATGCTGAAATCCAGAAAATGTCAAAAATTAAAAGAGTATGCTATTAGGAATGTTACCAAAAATATTTCAGAAGGTTTAGAGGAACTGCTCCGATATATGATAGTAGCAGCTAGAGTAACAATTGCCCCAAAATGGAAATCAGAAGAGTGCCCATGTAGACAGGGCTGGGAGAGCAAACTCACAAAATATGCAGAAATGGCAAAACTGACAAATTATGTGAATAAAAGACCAATTAAAGAATATCGAGACAAATGAAAACACTTATTACATATTATTCCTAAAAAATGGGAAGCGGAAAAGGAGATTGTTGAGATGATGTTTACGATTTATGAAAAATCCTCTTGATATATTGTACTGAAAATGTGCCAAAAAGGGGGGTTTAATGTTTAACATTTGGGAAATATTTTTAGAACTATAAAACATTAATGATCACTGCAGATATCTCTTATCTATTTAACTCAAAATTCTATAATTAGACAATGTCATTATTATTTTACTATATATTGCTCATAATTTTCTTTTATGTTTCATTTATATCTGTAAAAAATGCATATCTTAAAAAATCAACAACGGTGGCTCCTACCTTTATCAATAAGAACAGGACAGGCCCATGCCTAATAGCTGTTAAACCAGCCAGCCATTTAAATAGCCCCCCAAAATAGCCACCATCACTACCCTGCTGCGGTGAGCCACTCGGGAAGCAAGACAGATCTGCTCTATTCTGCCCACTTGGGCCTACAAACTCTGAGCGCATTTGGTTTGACATTAGGGTTGCCAACCTCCAGGTACTAGCTGGAGATCTCCTGCTATTACAACTGATCTCCAGCCAATAGAGATCAGTTCACCTGGAGAAAATGACAGCTTTGGCAATTGGACTCTATGGCATTGAAGTCCCTCCCCAAACCCCACCCCCCAAACCTCCTGCCAATGGTGAAGAGGGACCTGGCAACCCTATTTGACATCTCTGCTCTGGCCGGCCTTTCCACCAGCTGGGATTCCTCCCCCCGCATTAAACTCTCATACTTTGGTGAACTTGCTTCTGCCAGGTCTCCCTCCCTCCTGCTCCAAAGAAAAGCCTCCAAAGACTTATCTGAGCACGAGCAAATGCTGATTTCCCTTCCCTCTCTTTACCCACCTCAGGCCATGAGCCGTCAGGAGAAAGGCGGGCATGTAAATATTTAAAAGATGTTTCAAAAATATTCTTTTTATAGAACGGGTTTAGTAGATTTACTAGAACTGAAGCGGCTCAAACCCTGCATTGGACATATCTGCTCCATGAGCAAAACCAGAAGTGGGGTCTGTGCTTTTCCAATGAATGCAACAGGCCCCTCACGGGCAAGAGACCCTATACAGCCCCAATCCCTGTGCAGGGATAGCATCTTGAGGGAGGATGCTCTAGTACAGCGGTTCCCAAACTGTGCTCCATGGAGCACTTGGTGCTCCGCGAAACATCTCCTAGTGCTCTGTGAAAAGATTGGAAAGAAAAATAAATAAAATAAAAGTGACAAGATTGCAAAGTTGTGAATTTTTGCGGCCATGAACTGTGTAGGTATCGAGTGGAAATTATTTAGCTCTTACAGTGTGCTGTGAAGCCATAACTATAAAGGGCTAGTCAGCATTCATAGTGCCAAACTCAAAAGTCTGCCGTCTATCGTCCACCATATCTGCCCTATTTAAGTTTTTTTGTGTGTGTATGTAGTGAAATTAGTGGAGAAAATAATTTTTTTGAATGAAATAAAACTTGATTAACATGCCCAAACGCTTAAACTACCGTCCATCGTCAATACTACTGTGATTCGGTTTAGTATATAGGTGCTAGGTGAAAATGAGTGCTCTGTGATGAATTTCTCTCCTGAAAAGTGGTCCATGACTCAAAAAGTTTGTAAATCACTACTCTAGTACTACAATGGACAGGCCGGGGGGGAATCCCAGAACTACTTCCACTGCTCAGAAAACTCTGTCCTACCTTGAGTACCAACTGACCATGCAAAGGGGAGGGTGGGAGACATTGCTGGATATTTTAATGCTTTTTTATACCCTGGCTTGCTTTTAAGGCTGGCTATATTACTCAAAAGCAGCCTGAACAGCCCAGACTACCCCATGCTTGTCAGACTTCGGAAGCTAAGAGGATTGGCTGTGATTAGCACTTGAGTGGGAGACCACCAAGGAAGATGTGGGTTTCTATGCAGAGGAAGGGAATGGCAAAGCACCTCTGCTCATCTCTTGCCTTGAAAACCCCAAGGGGTTGCCATAAATCTGACAGCGCTTAATTATGATATACTAATAATAATTTCTTGCATTTGTATGATTTTACTGTAGTATTTTAACCTTTGTAAGCCACCTCGGATAAGAGCCTCGTGGCGCAGAGTGGTTAGCTGCAATATTGCAGTCCAAGCTCTGCTCACAACCTGAGTTCAATCCCAACAGAAGTTGGTTTCAGGTAGCCAGCTCAAGGTTGACTCAGCCTTCCATCCTCCCGAGGTCGGTAAAATGAATACCCAGCTTGCTGGGGGTAAAGGGGAGATGACTGGGGAAGGAACTGGCAAACCACCCTGTAAACAAAGTCTGCCTAGTAAACATCGGGATGTGACATCACCCCATGGGTCAGGAATGACCCGGTGCTTGGAAGGGGGGCCTTTACCTTTAAGCCACCTCGAGCTGGTCTCTTGAAAGGTAGCATATATATTTTTCTAAACAAGCAAATAAATAAGGCGGAACATTCTTGGTTTTGCAAGGGGGAAGCTATGCCAGCCCATTTTTTAAGGAAATATTTATGTGCCTTTCTGAGTGCTCAAAGTGAAGCGTGCCTCCAATTCCAATGCAGAAAAAAAATTATGTAGAAAGGTATCCAAAGTCTTGAGAAACACTGAACTAAAAGCTTCAGTTGATTAATTGTTGGAAGCAAATTTTAATAGACAGGAATGAGATTAAATGGCACACTCATAATTTCCCCCCTAATGTAATATGGAATGAAAAAAGAAAGTTTTATTAGATTGCAGGCTCTCTCGTGTTTCCTTCGGCAGTCTCAAATCTGTGCCAATGTGGTGGGTATGGTGATAAGCAAGTTTATTTAATTGACTTTAAACTCAGATGATTAATGAACCAATCAGTGGACAGCCTTCGATGCAAATAGCTGTGTGGTATATGGGTGTGTTTGTGTCTTAAATGCAATGTGAACTGTTCCATTGGGCAAAGGAGATGCTCCTCTAATTATCGTTAAAGTGTGAAATAAATGTGCTGTTAAAACAGCAAGAGTCACCTGGAGCTCCCAAAGGGAGCTCAAAAGGAGAACAGCAGGTCAGGCCAAGGGTTGCTCGACACAAGTGCTGCTGGCTCTTCTCTCCATCACCCCCCCGTCCCCCACAATCTATACAGACAAGTAATGAACACTGCTATCCTAAGCACGGTTACCCCTTTCCGAGCCTACTAAAGTCAATTCCGCTGGAAAAAACACATTACTCAAACTGCAAATGACCAGATCAGAAACAGGGACACTGCTAATGAGGTGAAGCTCACTATCTGCATGTTTTGTAAATCATTTGGTCATTTTGGACAATGCTCCGGTAACACTGTGCGTGATGGGTGCTTCTGATTATCATGCCATTTTGGTTAGGAATTAATAGACAAATTAATTTTACGCTAGAAGGTTCACTGGATCTCAATGCTCTTACTGCGATGTTAGGGTACACGCCTTCTTCCTGGAACCTATCAAAAGGACAAAGGCTCTGGATTTTACAATCCTTGGTAACACAAGCATAGGAGCCCCATGGCGCAGAGTGGTAAGCTGCAGTACTGCAGTCCAAGCTCTGCTCACGACCTGAGTTCGATCCTGATGGAAGTCGGGTTTAGGTAGCCGGCTCAAGGTTGACTCAGCCTTCCATCCTTCCGAGGTCGGTGAAATGAGTACCCAGCTTGCTGGGGGTAAAGGGAAGATGACTGGGCAAGGCATTGGCAAACCACCCCGTAAACAAAGTCTGCCTAGTAAACGTCGGGATGTGATGTCACCCCATGGGTCAGGAAAGACCCAGTGCTTGCACAGGGGACCTTTACCTTTTACGTTAATGCAAGCATACCTCAGAGATATTGAGGGTTCCATTCCAAACCACTGCAATAAACCGAAAGTTGCCTTTATCAAGAAACAATTGTGAAATAGCACGACACTTGGTCTCAATTTGTGGATTTAATTTTTTCCCCGGCCCTGTTTGGCTCTTGACCTGCTTGAAATCTATCCCTTTGCCTGAATGTTGGTTTTAGTTATTGCAGTGTGCGCTGGCAAATGATCCTGGCGGGAGGCAATCAGGCAACCCTTCGCCTCAATTTGAGTTCTTCAAACAGAGAAACAGAGAAAAACCGGGCACGCTTTGAAAAATAAATAGGAGTTCCAGAAGGGCCCTGTGAGCCATGTTGGGCAGAGATTCCCATTTCACCAGGGGTCCAAATCTGAGCCCGCTTTTCCCCAGGAGGAGGCGCTCTCTCAGAGCTGGACCTTCCAGCAATGAGGCCATCTGCACATGCTCCGTTGGCACCTAGCCATGACACTGCACAGCATGGTTCCAGTTTGGAAGAGGACATTTCTTGGCAGCACACTGTCTCCACTAAATGCACAAAGGGCCAAGGAGCCTCCGTCCCACCCCGCGTGGCCCCTTGTGTCCTTCAGGGCCAGCCCCCAGCTTCGCATGGAGAAGGTCCCAGGTTCAGCTCCCGGCTTCTCAGATCAGAAGGGCCTCAAGGAAGCAGGGAAGGGATGAGCTCTATTGCAGAGCTTGGGGGGAGGGCCCTGCCAGTCCAAGAAGACCCTGCAAACCTCGATGGGCCAAGGGGCTGGGTCCATGTCGGGAGCTTCCCTTGTCTGTCTGCAAGCAGGCCAGGAAGCAATCTGTGATTGGGGAGAGAGGGGGCCAAGCAGGGCCCAGTCCTCCCCGACCCACACCTGCGAAGATGCCTGTGACTCTCACCTCTTTGACGGCGCTTTTCTTTTGGGGGCGGTGGGAGGTGTGGTTCGCCGTCCAGGGTCCCAAGGACTGGCTGGCATAGAAATCCATGGGGTAGGTCTCCTGCCACGCAACCTGCTGCAGAGCCACGGCAGCCTGGGAAAGGAAGGAGGGGGGGTTGGCAACAGCCCCTTTCCATGAAGTGCTCCCTGCCTGGCCCAACTACGTGGATTGGAACCCAGGTCCTCAGCTCTGAAGCAACAGCCCCTTCCCATGAAGTGTTCTCTACCTGGCCCAACAATGTGGATTAAAACCCAGGTCTTGAGCTCTGAACCAACATCCCCTTCCCATGAAGTGCTCCCTGCCTGGCCTGACAATGTGGATTCGAACCCAGGTCTTGAGCTCAGAAGCAACAGCCTCTTCCCATGAAGTGCTCCCTGCCTGGCCCAACAACGTGGATTAGAACCCAGGTCCTGAGCTCTGAACCAACATCCCCTTCCCATGAAGCGCTCCCTGCCTGGCCCAACAATGTGGATTAGAACCCAGGAGCTGAGCTCTGAACCAACACCCCCTTCCCATGAAGTGCTCCCTGCCTGGCCCAACAACGTGGACTAGAACCCAGGTCCTGAGCTCTGAAGCACAGGTGCATGACTCCTCTCGCAATAACCAGCCTGGGCTCAAATCCTGGCTCGGGCAGGTAGTCGCTTTCCCCCCTCTCCCCAGTTGGAGCTTCGCTGGCCCCCGGCTCTTGGACTAGGTGAAAAGCAGCCCAGGATGCTCCCAGTGCATGGAGGGTTGCTGACACCGATCCCCTTCCCTCAGCTGGATTATTGGAAACAGACACAATAAGCTCACCTCGTAGGGTGTGAGCAGAGGTTTGTCAAAGGCCTCCCCCCAGTCGATGGAGAGTCGAGGGCAAGCCACCTGCACCCACCTGCAAGAAGAAGCGCAGCCGGTGAATCTCATGCACCTTACACTCAGAAGCCCAGGCATGGCTGCCAAGGTGCTGGCAGCACATAATTCAGGGCTGGGGGCCCCTCAGTCCTTGACTCAGAGGTAAGGGGAAGCAGCAGCTATGTCAACAGGGCCTGAAAATTTCACACTGCTGGGGAGGGGGGGAAGGTTGCCCAGGAAAACTCCGCAACATTTGGGGCAAAGCCTGTGGAGGGAGAAATCTGGGGATCTGATTTCACCTAGGATCTATGGAAGAGACCCCAAAACGTTTTGAGCCTCCGGGCCCATTTGGACTTTTGACAAGGCACGGTGGGCGCAGCAACAAAACGGCTGCCACAAAATGGCTGTCGTAGGAGGCGGAGCCGGCCACAAAACGATTGCCGCAGCTTCACTTCAGCAACATAGTGCAGATCCTCGTGCCATGGTGGCAGCTGCCGCCAAAGCAACATTTAAAAAAAATTGCACAGCCATTCAGATTTCCAATAGGCAATCAGAAGCCTTGCTGGGCAAAAGCCCTACCTGGCCCCACCCACTTCCTAAAAACACCTGGCGGGCACCAGAAAAGGTATCAGTGGGCTCCATGGCACCCATAGGCACCATGTTGAGGACCGATGATTTATGGTATACCACAGCGTCTGCCCTCTGAAGCTACCATTTTCTCCAAGGGAACTGGTATCTGTAGACTGGAGATTAGTTTGTAATCCCAGGAGAACGTCAGGCCCCACCAGGAGGTTGGCAACCCTAGGAGGGAAGCTTCCCACCCACGGAAGAGATTTTGCCCAGAACTTACGCCTCAACATCGGGGAAGAGCTGCAGTTTGCCTGGGAATATCTCCGAGAGCAGAAGCCGGACGAAGGGGCGTTGCAAGGCTTGGAGGCATGACTCTAAGTGCTGTGGGGAAGAGGGGAAGGGGGTTAGGGCTGCAGGGATAGGAATAAGCTGCCCACAAGTCACCAGTTACTGGCAACACTGACCTCTGGATCTAATGTGTGGCTTTGGGGAAAGTCCTGTCTCAGGACCAGGACAGGAGGAGCAGGGAAGCGGCAGAGAGGGGGGAAGAAGAAGAAGGAGGAGGAGGAGAAGGAGGAGGAGAGTTGGTTTTTATATGCTGACTTTCTCTACTACTTAAGGAAGAATCAAACCGGCTTCCAATCACCTTCCCTTCCCCGCCCCACTACAGACACCCTGTGAGGTAAGTGGGGCTGAGAGTTCAGAGAGAGCTGTGACTAGCCCAAGGTCACCCAGCTGGCTTCATGTGTAGGAGTAGGGAAACCAACCCAGTTCACCAGATTAGCCTCTACTCTTTTCCAGTGACTCTTGTCTTCTCATAATACGGCCAAAGGATGACAGCCTCAGTTTAGGCATTTTAGATTCTAGGGTCAGTTCAGGCTCGATTTGATCTATAACCCACTGATTTGTTTTTTTGGCAGTCCACGGAATCCGTAACTCTCCTCCAACACCACATTTCAAAGGAGTCTACTTTCTTCCTATCAGCTTTCTTCATTGTTCAGCTTTCACATCCATACATAGTAACAGAGAATACTATGGCATAAATTAATGCTGGCTAACCCGGACTCAATCTCCACTCTGCCACGGAAGCTCACCGGGTGACCTTGCGCCAGTTACTCTCTCTCAGCCTAACCTACTTCACAGGGTTGTTGTGAAGATAAAGTAGAGGAGGGGATAGCACTGTTGCAAGCCGCTTTGGGTCCCTATTGGGGAGAAAAGCAGGGTATGAATTTTAAAGGAAACCAGCTGGAAAGCATTTCACCTGTAGGATGGCTGGGGACCCCTGGCGTCCCAAGGTCCCCAGGATAAGTCCCCACTTGGAGGCATGGGATGCTTTGCGGATGGCTTCCTTGCGCGAATCCTGCATGCGCTCGTGGTCGTAGTGCTCTTGTGAGAAGACCTTGCTGTAGGGGTCGTACCTGCAACAAGGAAGGCAGAGGCATTTGGCTGTTGGGCATGGTATCTCCTCTCCAAAGAGAAACCTCTAGAATCATAGAGTTGGAAGGGACCACCAGGGTCATCTAGGCCAACCCCCTGCACAATGCAGGACATTCCCAACTACCTCCCCCACACACACACACCCAGTGACCCCTACTCCATGCCCAGAAGATGGCCAAGATGCCCTCCCTCTCATGACCTGCCTAAGGTCATAGAATCAGCATTGCTGACAGATGGCCATCTAGCCTCTGCTTAGAAACCTCCAAGGAAGGAGAGCTCACCGCCTCCTGAGGAAGCCTGTTCCACTGAAGAACCACTCTAACTTAGAAAATTCTTCCTAATGTCTAGACGGAAACTCTTTTGATTTAATTTCAACCCATTAGTATCTCTCTCACACACACACACATACACAACGGCCAAGTTACAGCTAAATGTTCATATGCTCTTTTAGGTGCTCTTTTTGAACTGGAACACAACAGCCGCTGCTCCAGTTCTGCACTACTTATCACTTTCATTCCTCCAGCTCACAAGCAGCTTTCCCACAGGTCCCACATGTGGAGCCACAATTTGAGGTGGGGTCAAAAATCTGTGCTGCAAATGCATAGATCAGTCCGACTTAATTGTTTGCTCTGGCAAGAAAAATAAGAGCTAAGTTAGTTAGCTCTAGAGCAGAATCCCACAAATGATGTTGTTTTTGGTGGTTCATATCAATGTTAATTCTACTAGATTTCATTTTCTTGTACGTGTCTCTTTTTTAACATTGTGCTACTCTGTCGATGATGTTTTGTGAAGGCCTATGGCCGCATACGCCCTGACCTGGGTGGCCCAGGCTAGCCTGATCTCGTCAGATCTCAGAAGCTAAGCAGGGTCAGCCCTGGTTAGTATTTGGATGGGAGACCACCAAGGAATACCAGGGTTGGTGTGCAGAGGAAGGCACTGGCAAACCACCTCTGTTAGTCTCTTGCCATGAAAACCCCAAAAGGGGTCGCCATAAGTCGGCTGCGACTTGACGGCACTTTACACACACACACATGGCCACATGCAAATTAATTCTACATAACTAACATAGATCAGTCCATGCAATTTAGACTGGACTGAGTCAGAAGGAAGGTTCAGTAGGACTCCCATGGCTAAGAGAGTAAGTCGACAAAACAGAGGGGGGAAATGACCCAACCTAAAAACAAAGTTGGGTACCCAAAGGTTTGGTGAAATAAAACCCAGTTAAACAATGAAATGCATTTACTATAAAGTGCTCATGCATATATTAAAAACAAGCCTATGCGATAGCATATACAAGGTTGATAATGTACATCCACATGCCAAATGCATTTCAGCCTCCAGTTGTCTAATACAACATATTATGCACACATAAACTTTAATTAACAAACAGAATTATTTTGTAGCAGCCTGGGGTATGTATTATAAGATGTATTCCAAGTAGACTTTGCCTATGATACCAGTGTTACTAAATATATTTTGAATTGAATTGTAGAAGCACAATCAAGGAATGCAGTTTAAAATATTTGTTTCTGGAACAGGCTGGCATTACATTCAAGTCAGTATCAACCAAGTTCAAATCAGCCCCCAGTTCAAATCTTGCCTCTGCCACAAACTCACTAGGAGGCCTTGGGCAAGCCACTCACTCAGCCCCCACCCCCCATCTGCAATATGGGCATAAATGTTGCTGGCCTGCTCTACAGAACTGTGGTAAAGATTACAAGAGAATGGATGTGAAGCATTCTGAAACTGTATATACCTTTTTTAAATTATTGAACAATTAATTATAGTAATTATTTAATAATCACCAGTGTAGGAAAGGTGTTTGCAGAGCAAATATGATGTTTCAACTAAGAACATAATAAAAGCCCTGCTGGATCAGACCGAGGCCCATCAAGTCCAGCAGTCTGTTCACACAGAGGCCAACCAGGTGCCTCTAGGAAGCCCATGAACAAGACGACTGCAGCAGCACCATCCTGCCTGTGTTCCACAGCACCTAATATATTCGGCATGCTCCTCTGATCCTGGAGAGAATACGCATGCATCATGACTAGTAGTCATTTCAACTAGTAGCCATGAATAGCCCTCCTCTCCATGAACATGTCCACTCCCCTCTTAAAGCCTTCCAAGTTGGCAGCCATCACCACATTTTGGGGCAGGGTGCCCCAATTTAACTATGCATTGTGTGAAAAAATACTTCCTTTTATCTGTTTTGAATCTCTCACCCTCCAGTTTCAGCAGATGACCCCACGTTTTAGTATTATGGGAGAGGGAGAAAAACATCTCCCTGTCCAATCTCTCCAAACCATGCAGAATTTTATAGATCTCTATCATGTCTCCTCTCAGCCGCCTTCTATTCTTCTGTTGATTCCACTGAATCCCCTCTTTGGCTTTCCATACCATCAGTGCTGGTATTCTTCTGGCCAATTAGCCAGAAGGATCAGGGATACTGCACCCCAGTGTTTTCAAGTCCTACCTGGCTGTCATCAGAAGATGGCACTAGGGAGAGATGCTCAGCTTCACCGCATTTGTACTGTCTTGTCCCCTATGCTGAAACTGCTTGGAGTGACTTGCCCACAGATCTGGAGTGAAATATGCAGACAACACTCAACTATCTCTCCTTGTAAGCAGAGTCAGCTGAATCAGTTGGTATTCTGAAACCAGGTTAGATAAACTGAAGCCTGATCAAGAGAAGACCAAGGCACTGTTGGCTTATTTTAGATGACATTGCACCCCAAAAAACGCAGCTTTGGGGTGCTATTAGAGCTGTCTGCAGATGATAGCTCAGGTATCTTCTGTAGCACCTTCAACCAACCTTCAGCTGGTGTGCCACCTGCAGCCTTGCCTCGAAAAGCAGGACCTGAACAATTCTCCATGCTCTCCTCGCATCCAGGTTTGTCTACTGCAATTTGCTCTATGTGGGACTGCTCTTGGAGACAGCACAGAAATTTCAGCTGGTTCAGAAGGCGGCAGCCAGGTTGCTGACCGGCATAAAGAAAGAATACACCTTGTCAGGTTTTAAAGAGCTATAGTGGCTGCATGAAGGAGCTAGAAAAGATTCTGAAGTGTAAGGATGTGTCACTGGCCACCAAGATTAAGTTAATTCATGCCATCGTATTCCCTATTACTATGTATGGATGTGAAAGCTGGACATTGGAGAAAAGCTGATAGGAAGAAAGTAAATTCCTTTGAAATGTGGTGTTGGAGGAGAGTGTTACGGATACAGTGGACTGCCAAAACAACAACAACAACAAATCAGTAGGTTATAGATCAAATCAAGCCTGAACTGACCCTAGAAGCTAAAATAACTAAACTGAGGCTATCATATTTTGGTCACATTATGAGAAGACAAGAGTCACTGGAAAAGACAGTCATGCTAGGATAAGTAGAGGGCTGCAGGAAAAGAGGAAGACCCAAGAAGAGATGAATTGACTCAATAAAGGAAGCCACAGCCCTCAGTTTGCAAGATCTGAGCAAGGCTGTCAAAGATAGGACATTTTGGAGGACATAGGGTCGCCATGAGTTGGAAGTGGCTTGACGGCACTTAACACACACACACACACACATAATGGCTGCAAGCTTTGATTAAATACGAAGTGCTGGTTCCTGCTTCTAAATCACTTCACAGTCTGGACCAAGGACTTTGGCTAAAATCAAGTGCAGTGCGTGTGTGTAAAGGACTCCTTGCTCTCACGCAAACCTGCCTGTCAGCTAAAACCTTTACACCAGTATTGCTCAGCATGCTCCCCTGGGTGGTGGACAGGGACAGCAGCGGTGCCTCCTTCGGAATTCCCTCCCCAATTCGCAATTCACTCGGCACCAAGCTTGTTAAGTCTCAATGCACCAGGGAAATGCTTTGCTTGTTTTGCTGAGTTGTAGACTTTTCCCCATTTGCCCTGCCTGGTACATCACCTTCTGTTCCTGGTTTTGTTACATTTTAGAGCTGTGGCTCAGTTTCAAACATTTACTGCTCTGCTTCGGGATGTGGACAATGCAGCCGGCTTTATCATACGCTGCTGGTTTGCATTTTGGGTTTTTTAGTGCAGATTCTTCCTATTTTTATCAAGATGCATTTTAATCACTTTGTGCAAGCTTGCCTGGGGCGTTTTTTTTTAACAGAGTTGGGGACTTCGATACTTCAAAAATAGATCCATGCAATGCATAAATAAATAAATGAGCAGAGCGTCCGGAAATGTTGTGCAGCTCAGAATTTAGTAGTCAGGATGTTAACTGGGGCTTAGCCAATTCTGCGTCGACTTCACGGGCTCTGAATTTTTGCAAGGCCAATTCTGGGTTTAAACGTAGCTTAAGCCCAGGTAGCCGGCTCCAGGTTGACTCAGCCTCCCATCCTTCCGAGGTCGGTAAAATGAGTACCCAGCTTGCTGGGGGTAAAGGGAAGATGACTGGGGAAGGCACTGGCAAACCACCCCGCAAACGTCGGGATGGGACGTCACCCCACAGGTCAGGAATGACCTGGTGCTTGCACAGGAGACCTTTACCTTTTACGTTAATGCAAGCATACCTTTTTTAAGCCCAGGATAGTTAAAGGACTCACATATGAAGGCAGCCATTTCTTAAGACCTTCTATGGAGAGCCCTTTCCACACGCCCCACTGTCTGAGCTCTGATGAGGTCTTTTTCCAGCATAGGGTTGCCAGGTCCCTCTTTGCCATCGGCGGGAGATTTTGGGGTGGAGCCTGAGGAGGGCAGGGTTTGGGGAGGGGAGGGACTTCAATCCCATAGAGTCCAATGGCTACACATTTGTGTTATCCTATGTGGGAACTGGCTGAAATTTATCCTGCTTGAATTTTTAGCAAATATGCAATATGTAAGCTGGAGATATTACATGATGACTGATTTTTGAGGGACTGATGAAAAAATTTAAAGCCAAAGAATTTGAAACGGCCGTATCCCCTCTTAAATTTTTGGCATCCTCTCATGGTAACGTCAGAAATGCTATTTAAAAGCTTGAAGAGGAACCAAGAACTTCCCTGTGATGACTGAATATGACCTAAGGACTACACCTATACTTTGAATCTTCAGTCTGGTTTGTTCCAGCCTGATTGTTGTAACATACATTGTATATAGTAGGATAGA